>NC_058110.1:32286252-32886252 GCF_914725855.1 Thunnus albacares | reverse complement strand
AGCAGTAAAAGACAAATAAAAGGTTGAGTTCATTAAAAGTGTTACAAACCTGGTTCCGGCTTGAGTCCACACTGAATAACGGTGCAAAAATGATATTTATTTAACTAAAAATAACTCATACTTAAATATGGGAATGTTTGTATCAGTGGTGTAAGGTGGGTGTATGGATGCATGAAAATGTTGAGTGCAAAAGTAAAGAAACAAAACAACTTCATCTAATGTGCAAGCCATGTGGATGCTGTTCAGCAGAAAAAGAGAGAGAGAGAGAAACACCTGGAGCAGCAGCCTTTTACATCCTTTTGGGCCGCTCCCTCCTCAGGTGCAGCCCATCAACTGACAGACCTCTTACCCTCCCACTCCCGGAAGAAAAACTACAAGAGTAACTGGAGAGAACTAGAGACAAAAAATAAAGAAAGAGGGAGAGAACAAGAGAGGGCTGTCACAAAAGCAAGACCATATAAATAAGTTTTGAGCTGCTTCTTGAACATAACAGGATGTTTGTCTGATATGTGGTCGCTGCAAAAAGTTGCCTCACCGTAATTTGTGGCACATTTAACAAGCCGGCGTTAAGTGACCTAAGCGAACATCTTCTGACAAGCAACCTGAGAGATATGACGGTGCTAGAGACCTTTTTGGGGGGTTTAAAAACAAGTAAAATAATTTTAAAATCTATCCTCAACGTTACAGCTAGCTAGTGCGATGACTGCATCCATCACTTCCATTGAAAGCACATTTGAAGGATCTTTTAATATCCGGTATGAACAGTAGGAATGATTACAGCTGTTCATATGGACACCTGACTGCTGTTTTATTTCATCATCTATTAATAACTCTTCATTATGATAATTAGATCTTGATATTTATTACACCAAACTGCATGTTCTCATCTAAAATCATCTCTGTTACCTGAACAGGTAAAAACACACACGCGCTGTTATAACTGTCAGACCACTAGAGGTCAGAGATGCTTCACTCTGACCACAATCACGGAGCTGAAATCTTTACACAACATCACACACAAAAACACACAAACACACACACACACACACACACACACACACACACACACAGCTGAGTTATAATGCGAGTGTTTTAATAAGAGGCAGACAGACAGGCTGACGGGTCTTCAGTCCTCGCTGATTGGAGCAGCAGCGGGAGGAAGAGGAGGAGGAGGAGGAGGAGGAGGAGGTGAACGGGGGGGGGGGGGGGGGGGGGGGGGGGGGAGTTTCACGCGTGTCGGACTCACCGGCAGCTCTGTGGACCTGCAGCCGGAGCGCAGCGCAGCTCGGCGGGTCAGGACTGTCAGCGGACCCGGAGGAGACGACAGTCCTCTCCGGTGAGTTTCTCTCTGATTCTCCTTTAACTGTAACACATGAAAACCAGTTTAACCAGTGAATGAAACCAGTTCAGCTGCTGACAAACACCGACATCGTTATTTATAGGTATAAATGTAATTATAAATTGCAAAAAAAGATGTTTTCCTCCGTGAGGCTGACAGCTGTTTATCTAATTGTGATCAACTTTTTATTGATATTTACAGTAAATATATCTGAGCTGTGTTTAAACTGACTGATTGGCTGTTTATTGATTATAATGATCAGATAATTTATCTATCATATGAGTTTAAAGTTTTTTAAATAGTATTTGAATGTGACGTCAGAGACTTAACGAACATCAGCTCATGATTAATATCATTTATATTATATTAAACTGCTTTTCACTGAATCTCATTAATCATTTCAGTCATTGATTGATCAAAGAGCTTCTGTCGTAAAGTGAATGACAGAACGAGACACATTTGACACTTTGGATCCTGAGAAACTGTTTTTATGACATTTTAGAAACAAAAATAATCAATTAATGAAAATAATGATCCGTTTCAGATGAAGTTTGAAAGTCTGTTGTTGGATTTGTTACATTCAGTTTGGGACTTAATGCATCCTGTGTTATTGACCATTATTGATCATTTCTGTTCATATGTGTAATGGATGCCCTGTGTGTGTGTGTGTGTGTGTGTGTGTCCTCTCTGGTTTCTTCAGTAATTTTTCTCATATTTATGGATTTTTTGGGGGGGGGTTTGTCTTTGTCTTGTCAGATGTAAAATGATCCATTATGACACCTGACTTATATTATATACATATTTATCATTAATATTCAGTCTATAAAGCGTTAATAAATGGTTTATAACACACTGTAATGTCATTGTTAGCAGGTGTTAGTGGTAAATGTATTTGTCAACTACTATAAATCCTCCTGTGGACGCTCATAACTGGAGGCTGCTGTATAAACAGATAATGAATGACAATAAATCACAGTTGTAATAATATAAAATATGTCTTCATAGGAGAAGTTTTTTTATGCGTTAGAAAACAACATTTTTATACCAAATATTTACACATAAAACAAATGCACATTATAATAATGATAAATTGACAGAACCAAGTCATATTATCCTTCCTGCTGCTGCTGTGTTTCATTCTCTCGCTCTGCTCTACTGAACCTTCATGCGACATTGTTCTGTTTCACTGTGAACAAAAATCATTGAAATAAAGCTAAAACAGAAGTCGAGTCCGTTTTAGTTTTTGCAGCCCGATATCACAAATCACAAATATGCCTCACAAACAGTCTGTACAGCAATACAACATCCTCCAGCTAAAGGAAAACTCCCTAAAAATACCTCAGGAAGAGCAACAGAGGAAGGATCGGTCTCCTAGGACGGACGGACACGCAACATGCAACAGATGTTGTGTGCACAGAATAGACTAAAACAGCAAAATTACAGAAATACAGCATGGACACAAGTACAGAACAAGTATCAGCAGCAAAATAACGCTGTGAATGAATAAAACGGTGAGCAGAAATACAGAAAAAAAGGACATTTACACTCAATTCCAATTCAGCACCAATCAGTTTTTATACATAATCAATACTTCTGGCTCTTCCAGTAGTAAACCACAGATATGGGACGCATCTCAGCCGCCATATTGGTCCAATGTTCTAGCAGCTCTGCAGTAGAGAATATTAGACTATTTGTGCTGCGTTTGTTCTAAAGAAAGAAACCAAAACCGAGAAACAAGGAATAATTTACACAAAACTCTGCTGAACACCAACATGTTGAATTTAATATGCTGTTAATCACTATCAGCAATGTTAAGTGGCTTTTAATCTTTGCAGCGGGACTTTCTATTGTGTGTTTATGAGTGAAGTGAATTTGTAGTTTCCATTTATTATTATTATTATTATTTATTGATAGCGTGGATACAATCACATGCACACAGGAGCCAACCAGTGTCCAAACAAACCGATGATCTCCCTCAAAGAATAAACGCTAAACTCACATGAAATTAGGGTTAAATTTATATTGATCGTGTCTCTCAAACACAAACATGCAGCCCACAACTCATTTTCATCACAGCTGATTGATAATATTGTTTTATATATTCTTAATAAAGCTAAATAAGATAAATAAAGCCAATCTTACAGAGCCTCTGAAGTCAAGTTACGGATCTTTTGCACACAAGATAATTACATTAATTACTATAAATTCATACTGTATATGTAAAACATTTAGCCCTTCATTAATGACCTATAATCATTTATAACTGCGGGACTGAGGACTTATCAGTGACTGTGACTATAAAGCAAATATTTGTAATTTACAAAACCCAAGAACTTATTATAAATCTTCTTTTGGGTGAAGCTGGAAGACAAAATGCAAAACGCTGAGACTGCATTCACACTGTGCACCATCAGGATGTTTAGAGCCAAGCCAGGCTGACCAATCCAAAACCTTAATGATTATGAATCATTAAAAAGGGTAAATGTCTCACACTTTCTGATAAGTCATCAGGTATGCAGTTATAAATGATTATAAGTCATTAAAAAAAGGTTAGTGTTTCGCATTTTCTAAGTCATCAGGTCTGCTGTTATATTAAATAAGTACTTAATGAAAATAATTAAAATCTGCAGTTATAAATGTTAATAAATTGTTAATAAATGTATTGTCATCTGGATGCCCTGCAGCTCTTCCTTGCTTCCCTTATGTGCAAGAGCTGCAAGAATTTCATTGTATGATATTCCAAGGTGTCATGATACGGCCGCTGTGTGCATCTGATGTTGGTGGGCTGCATGGAAGGGATGCATATAAATTTATATTAAATTATCCTGTGTGCAAGATAAAAAAGTATCACCATTCTGGACTTTAGAGGCTTCATACAACAGGTACGTAATCGCTGGGTGGGACAATTTATGAAACATGGAAATTTGTCCCCACCAATATTTGTAATTGACACAACATCAGACTCCCCAAGAAGCTGAAAGCAAGCTAATTTACTCCCTCGATATTCAGTGTTAAATTGCCTCCAAAATTCACTGGATGTGTATCATTCACAGTCTCAGCAACAGTGAAGCAGCTGTGAGCGCAGTGTCAAAGCTTTTGGGTCCATCCTGTAGGTCCTGAGGGCCGCGACTGCTTCAGCCCCGCATATTTCTGGTCCTCAAAACTGGTATTTTAATGTAACAGAGCAGAACTTAATGTGGAGCGTCGGAGGGAGGGGGGAGAAATATGGTGCTGCATATAACCAGACACATACAGGCCATAGATGTATTACAGGCAGAACAGTTATTTTTACAGTGAGCGGAGCAGTTTCCAGTATTTCAAGCTTTTCTCCACATTTCAGCACAGAGATTGGTCCCTAATGAAAACTGCAGAGAGCACAAAAGCCTCATTTTGCGTGGCTTCAGTCAGCAGAGACGTGCACACACAATCATAAACCAACTTCCATGTATTTTAACATAATCCACTGAAATGTCCATCAAAATACAGCTATTAATGTGACTTAGGCAGGTCTGAAACATGTTAGATTAATGTCTGAATCTTATGATAAAGTTGTTGGCTGTGTGTCAGATTCTTTCCTTTGACTTGATTAAATACCTGCAGCATCACACTGCAGCAGAAACAATAAGTACATCTTTAGATTTAGAGTGATTTACGCACATTTACACACGTGGCACAGCAGCGGTAATTTCATTAGAACCGGATCGGTTAGGATCCGACGGTAATTAATGCTCTGTGCTCTGCTACACATATACACAGGTCAACTGTTGCACACAGATTACAGATTTATATGGTGGAATTGTTTGTTATAAATCAGCCTTTATGGATGAATCTTCAGCCTCATCAGAGCTGTTTTTATTTTAAGTAAAAGTCCATGATAAGCCCACCACTCCATACCTACTTGGTCCCCCCCAACAACGTCTGACTGAAGATTTCACTCTTGCCATTTAATCTAAATTAGTGATGCCAGCAACATTAAACATTTCCAGCAAGGCTGTAAACATCAACATCTCACAGATTCATGCTGTTTATTCAGCACTGAGAGACTGTTAATAAACTGTTTCCCAGCTAGCAGTGAAGGGTAGTTGGTTGATTGATTAATTGATTGATTGGTTTCAGGTGCCTACAGCAGGATGAAAACCCTCCACTGAATGTCACGTCAGTATGACATCATCAGGCACCGCCCTCGCCTCCCTCCCCCTCCTCTTTCATCATCATCATCATCACCAGGACTCGCTCTGGATTGGAGGAGCACCCTGTCAGTCATCCCTGTGGCCCCGCCTCCTGCTGTTCCTCTGGCTGGGGATTGGTGGACAGGTGTTCCAGGTGAGTGCGTCCCACCAGCACTTCCACCCCCACTCCATAAAGATCCCTGGTGACATCACGCTAGGTGGCCTGTTCCCCATCCACTCCCGCGGGCCCCACGGTCTGCCCTGCGGAGAGCTGAAAAAGGAGAAGGGTATCCACCGCATGGAGGCCATGTTGTACGCTCTGGACCAGATCAACAGCGACCCTGAGCTGCTGCCCAACATCACACTGGGTGCTCGCATCCTGGACACCTGCTCCAGAGACACCTATGCTCTGGAGCAGTCGCTCACCTTCGTCCAGGCCCTCATCCAGAAAGACATTTCGGACATCCGCTGCTCCAACGGAGAGCCGCCCATCATCCGCAAACCTGAGCGCGTGGTGGGAGTGATCGGAGCCTCGGCCAGCTCCGTGTCCATCATGGTGGCCAACATCCTGCGACTGTTCGAGGTAAAAACTGATAAAACCTCTTTAAACTCATCAATATACTGGGTAAAATACAGATAATATACATTAATATACAGATAATACACAGCTACAGCAGTACAAACAGCTCCGTGTCCATCATGGTGGCCAACATCCTGCGACTGTTCGAGGTAAACTCATCAATATACCTGTGAATATATCTAATGCCATAGACCTCCATTGTTGTCGAGAAACTATTAAAAACATGTCAGTGAGGCACATGACATGTTCCTTCATTATGAAGAGTTTGGTCACATTAGTTTGTTCAGAAACAGTGGTGGACTCAGGCTGTCTGAGGGTCAGAGGCGAAAACATACCCAAAACATTCATTGGGCCTCCATCAGCAGAGAACAACGATGCATGTTTAGTAAAAAGGCTAAATCCTCAATTAAGATTAATATGTTATAGGGTGACTCAGATTATACAGAAACAACACCTCTGTGTTAAAAAGGATTTACTTTTTGGCAGACATCTCTGTAATACAATTTACAGGGAATGGGTAACGTTTTAAATGTTTATTTCTCAAACACATCTGTTGTAAAAACATGGAACTATTAAAATTTTGAGAATTAGCTGTTGGAGCAGTCTTGTCAGGGAAGCAAGAAACAAGAATAGTGAAATAAAAGGAGAATTCTTTTGTCTATGAGTTTGTAAATGTTAATGACCTTGTTACGGTCAGTTGGGACGTCTCAATGCACAACAGCGGAAGATCAGGAAGCGTCTGTTTCTAAGCTGGGTCTTGATCAGCTTCAATTTGGAGAATGATCACTCGACTGATGCAGCTGTCACTGGCAGTGTAGCATATATTTTGAAGCGTTTTGTCGGCTTTGGGAAGACCGTGTCCACATCAGTTTCTTTAAGGCACGCAAGCGTTACTGGGACATTGCTGATAGGGAGAGCAGAGGAAGAGTGGAACATCTTAAATGCAGAGACAATACTGTCTTCCTCCATATCATAGACTTGGCAAACAGCCAAGTCTATGATGGGCAGATCTGTCATTTGTCATGCCTTTCCTGTTACTCGCGGTGGTAAAGGCATTGACATACAGCACTAGAACTGCACCAGTAGGACATGTTTTTACCTCGATTAAGGAAGTTGTTTCCATTCCTCAACCTTTGTTTGTCTGTTAGCAGTTTTGTCTTCCAGATTTCATGACAGGATACATTTTTAAAACTTTTTAACATGCCTAAGCAGAGGTTTAAGCTCAACTTTGCATCCCTCTACCACCAGAGTCCACCGGTGTTTAGAAACATCTCCAAAGACTAATAACAGTAATAAGATTGTAAGTCTCAGGAGAGAGAGAGGAACCACAGCCTGTTGACTTTATACTGAAGTTCTCTGAGAAATTTATAATGTAGAACAAAGTCAAGAGCTGGTGATATGTAGCACAACAAGCTAGCGTCCCTGTACATGCATTGCGTCGGCCTTACAAGGAACTTCTCTCTTGGGATTTACAATCTTATTGCTGTTATTAGTCTTTGGAGACGTTTCTAAACCATCTACGGTAATCACTCTCTTCAGGGAAGAAGGAACATGTCACCAAGTGCTGCGGTGTGGCTCATTGATGTGTTTTTAATAGTTTTTGGACAACAACGGAGGTCTACGGCACAGAGGAATAAGATATATCAGGCTTTGGATTCACGCACAATACTTATTAGTAGATCAGTTTATTGTTTGTTTGGCTCTGCACATGAAAAATATAGAAAATCACCAGATTTATTCTTTAAACCCAGTTTAACCAAACAGACGCTTCAGTTTATTTCTTCTAAATCGGATTGCAGGTTTCTTCTGATCAGTGGATCAGAGGAGGGGCCCAAACAGCAGCTGATTCATAAGTCATAAGTCATTTTAAGTATATTATTTGTGTTTATGTTGCTGTGAAAAAATCCTTTGAATTCAGCCTCAGGAAAAAACTTACTGAGCGAGAGCCTGACAGCCTGAACTCTGGGCAGACAGACAGACAGACAGACAGACAGACAGACAGACAGACAGGTAAACAGACAGTCTGGACGGTGGATTAATGTTAGAAACAGACAGTTTTCGTCTGGATGACTGCTGTTCTCTAATGAAAGCTTTTAATGAGGGTATGTGTGTGTGTGTGTGTGTGTGTGTGTGTGTGTGTGTGTGTTCAGTTCAGTTCAGCAGATTATTAGATTATTATAACTGCAGTTTGTTAAAATCATCAAACTAAAACGCACAGATGCATCATGGGAATATTTGACTAATAACTGATAACCGATCAATACCAAACCTTGATTGATAAATCCAGTGTTTCTTAGGGGTTCAAGTCAGAGCGGTGCGACTCTGACAAACTGACTGTCTGACAGAAACACAACATGTGATCAACGTGCAGATGTGTTGAAGAGTTACATAGCCTACATGTCACATGTCACATACAGGAAGTGGAGGGTGTAAGAGCAGACAACAGAACAGCAGTGAGGACAAAGAATAATGTTTCAGTGAAACGCCTGTTCAGACATAAAACATGAGACGATAACATGCAGAGCTACAACGATCAGTCGATTTGAGTCATTTTTAGACCAAATTCTCTGATTGCAGCTTCTTAAACACACAATATGTCATTTCAGCCGCTAGGGGTCTCAATCAAAACAATAACAAAAGACGGAGTGTGATGACGGTGTGAAGTAGCAAGGGATCATGGGAGTTGTTGTCTTTGTTGTTAAATAACCAGCTTTACCGGGATAGGATTACTCCAGTGTTCATCATTCAGTTTTTACTTGAAGAGGTCTCCTCTTCTCCAAAACAAACGGACCCGCAGATTACAGGTAAAAACACTGAATAAAACTGATTCACCTAAAAAATCAGTGTTTCTCCGACGATGTACGGCGACCACCGGACGTCCAGTACAGGCTGCTGCTAACGTTTGCCCAGTTTATTTCTCTGATAACTTAAGATCCAGACGTCCAATGACTAAAATCCTTCTTCCGGCTAAAAAATATAGTTAAAAACAACCTAAATTTATCATGAAAATGTGGCTTAAAACTGAATAAAAGTCAATTTATAGCAGTTTGTGTGGAACAACCACAACGCTGATGTATTATCTTGTATGTAAGTTACTCTTTGGTAGACGCCATTGTAGCGGACAAACACAGCGCCGCCGTATGCATCTCGTGCGTGTTTACTCTTTGGTAGAGGAGGTATGACGCCATTGACAGGCGACCAAATGAAACGATCCGTTACTTTGATTAAATTACAGATTTCTCTGGGTTTGAAAATTGTTGGAAACATTTGGGATAATGTCAGTACACAACTCAACAACATATATAACATAGGTCTAGTTGTTTTTAGACATTTTAATGTGGAATAATTACATATTATACCTTTAAATGTGAAAATGTTCTGTTTTTTTTAGTCCTCTATGACAGTAAACATGACATTTATCACCATTTTCTGACATTTTATAGACCAGACGACTAATCGATTAATCAAGAAAATAATCAACAGATTAATCGATAATGAATATAATCATTAGTTGCAACTCTAATAATATGACTTCCTGTCTGGCTGAACTACAGCAGGATGTCAGAGAATTACTATAGAATTCATTAATTGTTAATAATTATGTGCAGTTTTGTTTAAAATCAAACTTGCTTGATGGTGAGAAATCTCAGGAGTGAGATATTTTCACAGGAAGTACAGAACATACATGTGTGAACAGCAACAGTCAGTGTATATGAACAGAATATAGAAGAAGAAGCAGCTTCAGCAGCATCTTGGTTTATTATGTTAGTGAGTCATCAGCTGATCACCAATCAGAGATCGCCTTAAAGGACGGGTTTCAAATCTGTATTAAAACAACAGTCAGGAGCCCAAATGAACATTAAACATGTTTTTCTTGCTCTAATCATCCCTCCTGTTCATACTGACCATTAGAAGATCCCTTCATAATACACTTACAAAGTAAAGCCCCTTTCACACATGCAGTCGATCCCTAAAATGTTCAGGAACATTTCCTGCATGGGATCATGTGTGAATGGAAGCAGGAATCGATGTTCAGGGAAATCTGTACCGTTCCCCACCTCAAGACCTACTAACATTTCAGAGAAAATGCCGGTTCAGCTGCGTTGTGAATGGAAGCAGTAACACTGCAGAGACGAGCACATAAAGGGTTACATCTGTCTGATGAAAGATGCTTTCACGTGCAGCGAGCGAACCGATCACATGTCTCCACTGAATAGAGGAGACATTGCTATTTTTTGAATGTTTAAATATTCCAAATAAAATGTTCACACTCTTTTGTAAATATTTATTCACGTCACTTCGACGGTTTTGCTTTCATAAAGCCATACTGATTATTCAAAGCTCCGTCAGACGCTGATTATTCAAAATCTTGAATCTGACGGAGCTTTGAATAATCGATTATGTTTATTTGGGGAACAACTGAGTGCTCTGTTTATGAGAAAAACTGCATTTATGTCATATGTTGTCACATCTACTGATTAACACTCCAGCATCACAGGCAGAACTGAACTCATAGATTTTCCCTCCTTTTTTTAGTATGAATATATATATAAGGTGACTCCAACGACTCATAACTCCACAGAGGTTAAATACCTGGGACTCCCCACCAGTCAGTTAGAACTGAAGACGCGAAACGTCTTCAATCCAGTTGCCCTTGATTCAACCGTCCTTGGATAACCATGACCTGGATGACTGAGAACCTTCACAGAAACTGATCTGAATTTATTGGTCATTATTGTCATAAAACTACAGATTGAGTCCAACATAAGACACAAAGACATGACATGAAATACATTTTTATGTCACATAAAGAAGGTGTGAAGTCGACCAACAGAACAGTTTCCTCCACAGACTGAAGCCTCAGAGTCCTTCAGTGGTGGAAGAACTAATCAGATCCTTTACTTGAGTAAAAGTACCAATACAGCAATGTAAAAATACTCTACTATGGTTAAGTATTGCAGTAAAAGTACATAAGTATTATGAGCATGATGTAGTTAAAGTATTGCAGTAAAAGTACATAAGTATTATGAGCTTGATGTAGTTAAAGTATTGCAGTAAAAGTACATAAGTATTATGAGCTTGATGTAGTTAAAGTATTGCAGTAAAAGTACATAAGTATTATGAGCTTGATGTAGTTAAAGTATTGCAGTAAAAGTACATAAGTATTATGAGCTTGATGTAGTTAAAGTATTGCAGTAAAAGTAGTGGTTTGGTCCCTCTGACTGATATATTATTATATATGACATCATTAGATTATTAATAGTGAAGCATCAGTGTTAGAGCAGCATGTTACTGTTGTAGCTGCTGGAGGTGGAGCTAGTTTACACTAGTTTATATACAGTTAGCTAGTTTAGTCCAGTGGTTCCCAACCTAGGGGTCGGGGCCCCTCCAAAGGGTCAGCAGATAAATCTGAGGGGTGGTGAGATGATTCATGGGAGAGGAAAGAAGAAAAAACAAAGTTCTGATACACAAATCTGTTTTCAGTTTTTGGACTTTTTCTCTAATCTTTGATTTTTGCTGAAATATTGGATCATTTGAACATTTATTGAAATGAAAGCATGTGAGAAGTTTAGAGGGAAAAATCACTATTTGGTGGAGCTGTTAACAACTCATAGACATGTGAAATGTGACCCCGACTACACACTGCTTTTTGTTAGACGTCAAAAGACAAAAAGGTTGGAAACTACTCAGATTTATCTGGTGACCTTTTGGAGGGACCCGAACTCTAGGTTGGGAACATCTGATCTAATGATGTCATATATAAAAATATATTAGTCAGAGGGATGAAATTAGTACTTTTGCTTTAATACTTTAAGTACATTTTGCTGCTAATACTTACTACTTTTACTTGCAATGGAGTATTTTTACTTTGCTGTATTGGTACTTTTACTGAAGTAAAGGATCTGAATACTTCACCCATCATTGTAAACGTGTGCCTGCATGTTTTCACAGTGTGTCAGCTGTTTTATTGCTGCTTCTTGTCTAATTCTCACTGGATTGAAGATGAATTATTTCATAAATCTGTAACGTCAGATAACATCACTAAATGAAGATGCTTCTTGATGAAGCAACAGGTCAAACAGGAGATGTTATTGGCTGCTGGAGGAGCCTGTTTGACCAATCAGGAGCTACAGTGTTTGATTCCACAGATGCTGCAGCTGCGTCAATAAGACTTTACATTAAAACTGATTTATTCATTCATCACACTTAGTTTTTATTAAAACATTTCTTCATAGAAATTGTTTTCGAAAGTCACTTTTTATTTAGTTTTAGTCCCTCTTTCGTTGTGACAAAAAGTATTTATATATAGTACAGATATTTATTTATTTATCAGTTTTTGTTGATGCTCCTCACAGCTGTCCAATCAGTGTGCACAGTGCGCGTTGCGTGATGGTTACGGACGCGATCAGACGCTGACAGATGAGCAGTTAGTTTGAATCAGCTGGAGGCTGAAACACAAAATCTTGTTTGTTTCGCTCCACTGAAGCGTTTCTCTGTCGGCACGGTAATGATGATGATGATGAAGATGACGGTCATAACGAGGTCTGCTTTTAGGAGCTCGTTAATGTGGAGTCCTTCATTAATCTGCACACACACACACACACACATGCACACGCACACACACACACACACACACACAGGGTTAATGTGATTGTTTTTGGGTTTATTGAAGCTCTGACACACATTCTGCTGTTACACAACCCTAATCCTCTCACTGTGTGTGTGTGTGTGTGTGTGTGTGTTTGTGTGTTAAGAGTATGACCAATCGGCTGTATGTTTGTCAGATTCTTTGACTGTAGTTCGGTTTAAATGAACTCAGGTGTGTTTACCAGGTGAGTTAGGTTTGTTCAGGCTGCTGAAGTCTGAGTTTGTGTTTTAATGAACTCTAGAAATGAGGTTTATATTCTACTAAACGGCAACAGTAAACTGCTGTAAACATAATGCTGCCTGAATTATGTTTTCTCTCAACACAATGACAAAATTCTGTTAATTAATTTGTAAAGGTATTTAAGCAGTGGGCATATTGGCCACGACACAGAGCATAATTCACGTATCAAGCAAGGAAAGAAGGAGGTAGAAGACGCCACAGCAACACTGCTGGATTTCATTGAGAAGATGCATGTAAACTTAAGCTTTGTTGATTTCCCGTCAGCTTTTAACTGCATGCAGCCCCATATTCTAGCTTGCAGGCTTTCTGAAATATCTGGCATTGACTTTGGTTGTATTTGGCTGGTCGACTTTCTGACAGTGAGTCACAGAGAACTTGTGTTAATGACACTTTGTCTGAGAGGCTGACGTGTTCTGCAGCATCACCTCAGAGGTTCGTTTTGTTGCTCTTGTTATTTGTGCTGCAATGACTCCCAGAGTATGTTTGAGTCAAGGTTCATAATCAGGTTAGCTGATGTTTCAGTGATCGTCAGCCTCCTGATGGACCATGAGGTGGGCTGGGACAGTTTCTTCAAATGGTCTGATGACTCATACTTGCAACTCAGTGTCTCTAAGACAAAAGAGACACTTATCGACTTTCGCTGAAACCTTCCTGTCACGGCATGTGCTTTTGTCAATAAGTGGAGACAGTAAGCTGATAGAGGTACTGGATGCCAAAACTGACTCCATCTGCAAAACGGCCAATCAGAGACTGTTTTTCTTGAGGGGTTTTAATATTCAAAGATCGCTCTTGAAAATGTTTTATTCATATTTTATTGAGTCAGTTTTAACTTTTGCAGCAATTTGTTGATTTGGAAACCTCAGCATGGTTGCCAAAAGACTGTTGGCACCAACTTAAATGATCTGGGCCATGTTTATCTAGTTAGAGCCACTCAGAGGGCAAAGGCCATCCTGGCGGACCTTCAACATCGTCTTCATGAAGAGTTCATGCCATCGAGGAGGAGGTACAGTTTCCTTAGGAGGGTCAAATCAAAGAGATATCTGAGATCATTTGTTCTCTCAGCTGTTGGCTTCTTAAACAAGCTGTAGGTCTAGTAGTTATTACACACACACTTTAACAAAGGACTGATGGGCTCTACTGTATGTTTATTGTATATATTTATGTCTTTCTGTTTATTTTTATGATGTATATTGGTTGTGTTGACTACTGATTGCAAACCAAATTGCCCCTAATGGACGATAAAGACCATCCAGTCCAATCTAGTAAAATGTTCATTGATGTGTTTCATTAGTTCTAATCTTTCAGTTTAATATCAGCTGATCGTAACTTCAACATTATGAAACAGTTTTAATGTTGAGTTTAGACGCTGGCGGCACTCAGTTAAGATTAGAGAAAGATTATGGTCTCCGTTTGATACAGAAAAAGTCTGCAGCGACTTGAACCACGAGACACGACATGTTTATTAACATTTAAGTGACACCACCATCTTTCACTAATATTAAAGGATAATTCTGGTGATTTTCTGTGATTTTCTTATCGTCAACAAATCTCATGCGTCCTCACTCATACGCCACGGCCTCTTCCTGACACGGAAATGTCTTCCGGAGAGTGAAAACTCAACACAGTTATTCGTCTTTGGAGCCGTTTCTAAACAAACTAACGTGACCAAACTCTTCATGATGAAGGAACATGTCACCCAGTGCAGCGGTGTGGCTCACTGATGTGTTTTTAATAGTTTTTGAACAACAACGGAGGAATAAGATATATCAGACTTTGGATACACGCATGATACTTGTTAGTAGATCAGTTCATTGTTGGTTTGGATCCAAACATGAGATTTGTTGACAATAAGAAAAATATGGAAAATTGCCAGACTGATCCTTTAAAGGGTTCATTTTGTGCTTTTAGTGATTTTCTGTCATTTATATCCTGTTCTGATGTTGGAAAATCCAAAACTTGAGGTGAACATATGTGAAACGCTTCCTGTAAGACAAAACTCAGGTTTCAGCTGCCCCGAAAACTTCCTTTGCAATGTTTTTTTTTACTTTTCCGACAAGATGAGAGCTGTGTCTCAAATCACATACCTCTGTTAGTACACTGTGTACACTATATATTACTGGCGTAGTGCGCGAATTTTGACAGGGTAATGTCGTCTCAAATCAAACACGGCCGTTGTGTGCTTACCGGAAATGACGTTCGCAAGTTAGCGTTAGCTAGCGTTAGCATTAGCTAGCGTTAGCATTCACGATATTGTTCGCGCTACCAAATCATTACAGACTGCTAAATTAACCCAAAAAACATACTGATGGCTTATATCCAACAACAGTATAGTGGTGCTTACTGCTAAAAAACACAACTTACATTTGTATAATGTGGCGATGTTCATTGAAAAGTGGTCCCTCTCCTTCCACTACGTAGCAAAGATGGCGACCATTGAGGGCGAGAGGGGTCCATAGTTCCACATTCAACTTTTTGACAGTTTTGAGTGTATTTTCCCATACGTCTCAGTGTGAACACAC
Source organism: Thunnus albacares (assembly GCF_914725855.1). Classification (NCBI taxonomy): domain Eukaryota; kingdom Metazoa; phylum Chordata; class Actinopteri; order Scombriformes; family Scombridae; genus Thunnus; species Thunnus albacares. The sequence goes on along the minus strand of NC_058110.1, from coordinate 32,870,756 downwards.
TTATGCACTCAAAATGTTATGTGTAAGTACACAAGTGAAGCGATTTAAGACACAGCAGAGGTCAGCTTGTCTGGAAAGTACAAAAGCCGCCACCATCCACCCCGAACCTCCTCCCTGTGACTTCAGTGCGATATATTAATGAAGTTTGCCTGTGAACATAATCCAGGCAGAGATTATGTAATTCGGAAAAGAAATTTAGTCAAATATAAAGGTAACTTTTGGAGAAACTAAGATGTGAGGATAAGACACCAGCGATGGAAATGAGACATTCAAGACAAACAAGAAGAAGAAGAAGTTGTGCGTACAAAAGGAAAGGACGTCTCTGAGACCTTCATGCATGCAGTCATGTAGAAAGATCATAATAGAAATCCACAGAGATTGTTCAGTGTTTCTGCATGTGTAGATATTATTGAAGGACGGCACCATGAATGCAGAAGGTTTTATTGATTTTCTGCATGTTTGAGATGTAGTTTGAAGGCGTCTCAAACATCAGGGATCAGCTGTCTTCTGATCAATCTGCAGCAGATTCTCTGGTGTTTTATCTTCAGCTTATTCTTCTGTTGTCATGTTGTGTATGTTGTCAACATAAAGCTGTAAAGTCTCATTCTGAACACCAGTTGCTAATAAACACTGATTATTGATTACTGATGTCTCTCTCAGATCCCTCAGGTGAGCTACGCGTCCACGGCTCCGGAGCTGAGCGATAATAACCGCTATGACTTCTTCTCTCGGGTGGTTCCTCCGGACTCGTACCAGGCTCAGGCCATGCTGGACATCGTCAAAGCTCTGGGCTGGAACTACGTGTCCACGCTGGCCTCGGAGGGAAACTACGGAGAGAGCGGAGTGGACGCCTTCATGCAGATCTCCAGAGAGGCTGGTACCATGTTTTATTTTTTTCTACTTTTTCTTACTGGCCTGAAGGTTTCCTTTTTAACCCTCTGGAGTCAAGGTTCATTATGATTAGTTTATACTTATTATTTATCTGCCACCTTTTCAAACTGTCCTCACCCGACATGCACAGTCTCCTCACAAACTCAGCTATGAGTCAAACTTTTAACAAAGTATCAAACTGCCAGAAACCCAAATTACAAGAAAAATTACACTGATCAACAGTCAGACTGATGTAGGAGGATGTGAACCCGTCTGTCTCTCAGTAGACCTGTCTGTCTCTCAGTAGACCCATCTGTCTCTCAGTAGACCTGTCTGTCTTTCAGTAGATCTGTCTGTCTCTCAGTAGACCTGTCTGTGTCTCAGTAGACCTGTCTGTCTCTCAGTAGACCTGTCTGTCTCTCAGTAGACCCATCTGTCTCTCAGTAGATCTGTCTGTCTCTTAGTAGACCCGTCTGTCTCTCAGTAGACCTGTCTGTGTCTCAGTAGACCTGTCTGTCTCTCAGTAGACCTGTCTGTCTCTCAGTAGACCCATCTGTCTCTCAGTAGACCCGTCTGTCTCTCAGTACACCCATCTGTCTCTCAGTAGACCTGTCTGTCTCTCAGTAGACCTGTCTGTCTCTCAGTAGACCCGTCTGTCTCTCAGTAGATCTGTCTGTCTTTCAGTAGACCTGTCTGTCTCTCAGTAGACCTGTCTGTCTTTCAGTAGACCTGTCTGTCTCTCAGTAGATTAGTCTGTCTCTCAGTAGACCCATCTGTCTCTCAGTAGATCTGTCTGTCTCTCAGGAGATCTGTCTGTCTCTCAGTAGACCCGTCTGTCTCTCAGTAGATCTGTCTGTCTCTCAGTAGACCCGTCTGTTTCTCAGTAGATTAGTCTGTCTCTCAGTAGACCCATCTGTCTCTCAGTAGATCTGTCTGTCTCTCAGGAGATCTGTCTGTCTCTCAGTAGACCCATCTGTCTCTCAGTGGTGTTAGATATGAACCCCTCTGTCTCTCAGGAGATCTGTCTGTCTCTCAGTAGACCCGTCTGTCTCTCAGTAGATCTGTCTGTCTCTCAGTAGACCCGTCTGTTTCTCAGTAGACCTGTCTGTCTCTCAGTAGACCCGTCTGTCTCTCAGTAGACCCGTCTGGCTCTCAGTAGACCTATCTGTCTCTCAGTAGACCTATCTGTCTCTCAGTAGACCTGTCTGTGTCTCAGTAGACCCGTCTGTCTCTCAGTGGTGTTAGATATGAACCCATCTGTCTCTCAGTAGACCCGTCTGTCTCTCAGTAGACCTGTCTGTCTCTCAGTAGATCTGTCTGTCTCTCAGTAGACCTGTCTGTCTCTCAGGTGGGGTGTGTATCGCTCAGTCGGTGAAGATTCCTCGCGAGCCGTCGGACGGAGAGTTTGATAAGATCATCAAACGTCTGATGGAGACGAGTAACGCCAGAGGAGTGATCATCTTTGCCAACGAGGACGACATCAAGTAAACAACATAAATAAACAAACAAACAAACAAATAAACAATCAAGCAAACATCATCAGTCTGATCCAGGTTTTAGAATCCTGACTCCACTCTGACTCCGCCCCTCTATTCCTGGTAGGCGGGTCCTCGAGGCGGCAGAACGCGCTAACCTGACGGGTCACTTCCTGTTTGTGGGGTCGGACAGCTGGGGAGCAAAGAGTTCACCAATTGCAGATCTGGAGGACGTCGCCGAGGGAGCCGTCACCATCCTGCCCAAACGGGCGTGCATCGAAGGTAACGACAGGAAGTAACAACCTGACAGAGTGTGTGTTTATGTGTGTATAACTGCGTGTGTGTGTGTGTTTCAGGTTTCGATCAGTACTTCATGTCTCGTTCTCTGGAGAACAACCGCAGGAACATCTGGTTCGCTGAGTTCTGGGAGGATGACTTCAGGTGTAAACTGACTCGACCTGGAATCAAACTGGACCCCGACAAGAAAAAATGCACAGGTACGCTCACACCTGAGGGGTCAAAGGAGTCTTTGCGTGAGTGTGATGTCATATGAACGTGCATGTGTGCGTCCCGGCAGGTGAGGAGAGGATCGGTCGGGACTCGTCGTACGAGCAGGAGGGGAAGGTGCAGTTCGTGATCGATGCGGTGTACTCGGTGGCGTACGCGCTGCACAGCATGCACCAGGACCTTTGTCCCGGCAGCCCCGGAGTCTGCAGCAACATGGACCCTGTGGAGGGACGCTCGCTGCTCGACTACATCCGAGCCGTCAACTTCAACGGTGAGTCCGGCTGTCCTCCTCTCTGCTCACAAACATTTATTTATTGATTGGCTTATTTAACAGGGACATTAATAACACAGATGTTAAACAGTCACCGTAAACAAGAAGATAAGATCTAAAATGACACGATTATTGAGATGATTCATAAGCATGCAAAGCAACAATAAAAAGACTATAAAATACCATACAGGACATCATTCAGGCACTAATTAAAACATAGGACACCTCAGCAGGCTCCATCACACCTGGAGAGTTGTTAGAGTCACATGTGACAGTGGTTAGTGAGTCCAGGTGTGAATGGGTGTTACACAGTGTTGCAGACCAGCTCCTGTGTTGATTGATGGTTGTTCCATGGTTGGTTGCTATCTTCTCTGTCCAACATGTGTCCACTGCTGTCCTCAGAGTAGTGTCTCCTGTCTTTCAGGTGTAGATAAACCGCTGATGTTAACCTGAGGAGTCTTCAAACATGTTTTACAGTCAGTTTTCTGGCTTCCAGAACAAAGGACACAAAGCGTCCGAGGAGACATTTTCAGATCAGAACAAACTGCAGCAGCTTCGTCCTGTTAGAGATCAAATCCATATTTTATAAAGATGGGAAGCTGCAGCAGCTGGAAGACTGAGAGGATTTAATGTAGAACAGGAGAGCTGCACGCCATGAAACCAGTCTGTCTGTCTGTCTGTCTGACTACCCGTCTCTCTCTCTCTCTACATGAATCTTCTTCTCTCTTGTCTCAATATTTAATCATTCAGTAGAGGCGTGTTCATATATAGGATGTTCATGTATTTTGGGAGTTTGGATTTTAATGAACTCCTTCCACCCCGAGTTGTTCCCTCCATGTATGTCTCTGAGCTCCAGGACAAAATCTGGTGGAAAATATTCAGAGAGAAATCTATATATGTAACAGCCGCCCATGTTTGAATAGAACTATGACAGAACATTTACATAACACAGACCTCTGAGAGACAAAAAAGCCTTTACTGTAACAGACGCAGCCAACAAAGTTCCAGATTGACTGTCTCAAAGTGTTTATGTTGGACGGACAATCAGCCTTAGTAGCATGAGACGAGTCATCAACATATTGTGCTCTGTTGCTGTGAGATCTGAGCTCAGTAAGGCTCCTTTTAGGGAGAAAAAAGGATCTTTGGAGACTTTAAGGCTGGATTTTATTAGAGACAAACGTTTGTCAGCGTTACCTGATGCCTCAGGTTCACTTGTGGTTAGAATTGAACGTTGAGAGGGAGATGGGAGGTTAAAAGAAACCAGCATCGACTGTCACCAGCAGACGAGATGTGAACAGCAGACTGTGGTGTCAAAGTCAGACACTTATTTGATGCATCCGCTGTAACGTCCTCCACCTCTGTGGTCCGACCTCACAGAGCTGTTTGTCATAACGAACATTGTTTCAAGGCTTCTGCAGAAACAGCTGAGTGGAGTTTAGTCATGTTTTTATTTATTATCAAAGATCCTCAGAGCTGATCTGTACACGAAGTAATCAAGTCTGACCAGGATCACAGACGTGGAGACAGATGGATGGACGGTTATATTAGAATATCACAGTGATTAATACTGATCAATGTTCTCTGTGTTCTGTATGGTGATCTATGGCTATATTTGAAACCACCTCCTACAATATGAAACTTTTAAATTGATTTAATTTGCAGTATGCTAGACCAGGCTTAGCTGGGTTCCCAGTTTGGAAAGTGGAAGTAAACAATCAATAGCATGGCTATTGGCAACGGTCGAGATGACCGGTCGGTCTCACCCAGCGAGCTTCTCACATCTCTGAAAACAAGCAAATTTCCAAACAGGTGTTATTTGGATAAACCTGAAAAAATATTCAAACTTAATAAAGTGACATATTAACAGCTTTTAGCCTGGCTCAAAATCTCCAATATGTTTCTGTCCGCCATTTCAAAAATGACTGGTTGTTGTGACCGTACAAGCGCTTTGCATTGTGGGATACAGTAGGCAGACTGGTCGGATGCATACTGTAGATTTTTACAAAACAACATGACATCCGGGTATTTTTTGCATACTGCAGATTTTGCTTTTGTTTGCATACTACATGCTACATTTTGGCCACATCAGTACGTTCTGCCAGTATAGTGGGTGGTTTCAGATGCAGCCTTTGTCTTCTGTCTGTTCTGTATGTTCTATGTGTTCTGTATGTTCTATGTGTTCTGTATGTTCTATGTGTTCTGTGTGTTCTATGTGTTCTGTGTGGTTCAGCTTCAGGTCTGAGGAGATAACGTGAGTTTTATTTTTCATAGCAGGTTTTTCTTTATTCAGGGACAGTGAGAGATAATCAGTTAATGCACTTTACATGTTTCCTTTCAGCGCTGTGTGTGTGTGTGTGTGTGCGTGCATGCGTGTGTGTGTGTTAATAATTAAAGTGAGCAGCTGCTGAAAACACTCTGCAGGAAGAAGAAGAGAATATGTTCTCTTCACCTGTTCTTTATTCACATTTGGAATAAAATAAAAATGTTAAATCTTCCCAGTTTTTTGAGTTTTGGTCCTGACTGACTCGTGACAGTTGTGATAAATTAAATCTGTCTGTGGATGTTTCTGATTAATCATCAGAGCAGAATCATCTATATGATAATGTCAGATTCATCTCACACCTATGAGATGTGTATTAAAGTTTAAATAACCCGGCTGCACCTCTGTCACCTGTGTGTTATAAGAACATTCTTCCTCTTCTTTCTCTGCGTGTTTGGATCTTAAAACCAGTTTCACTGAAGTAGATCACTTTCAGATGAAATATAATATTTGTTGCTGCCATGAGTTTGAGTCTGAAAGTCAAGTGAAGCTTAATGTTTTTATTGGACAGAACAACAGCACTTCCTCTGTGGACTTTGGGTTCCTTTATATGTACAAACATCGACACATTTCAGTACTGATCAATACTTAATCAATACATGAACATGTTCAGAGGCAGAGCGGTTTGATTTACATTTGGTTTTATTTTTTAATATAGATTACAGATGTGATAACATAACTGCCTCTCTGTCAGTCAGGTTGTTTTCTTGCTAGTGGAGCTTTGAGTTGAGATGATGATGTCACAGTTCAGTCAGGTACAGGTGGGTTGAAACTGAGCTAATGATGTCATCAACAACAAATGATCATCCACCTGTTGGACTCATCTGTCTGTCTCTCTGTCCTACAGGAAGTGCAGGTACCAGTGTTTTGTTCAATGAGAATGGAGACGCGCCCGGACGCTACGACATCTTCCAGTTCCAGATGACCAATCACAGCCACCCTGGTTACCATGTCATCGGCCAGTGGACCAATAACCTGCGACTGAACGTATGACTCTGATTGGCCCAAACATGTGACAGTGTTTAGATTTATATGTTTCTCTCCACCTTTCTGTCTGTCTCTCACCTGTCTGTCTGTCTGTCTCTCAGCTGGAGGAGATGCAGTGGTCTGGAGGAGATAAAACAGTTCCTAAGTCCATCTGTAGTTTTCCGTGTCAACCAGGAGAGAGGAAGAAGATGGTGAAGGGTGTTCCGTGTTGCTGGCACTGTGAGGTAAACTGTCACGTATGATCATCATATGTCACATTTAGAACATGTTTTAATCTACTGTCACCCACACTCACACGCCTGTCTGTGTGTCTGACCCGTCTGCAGCTCTGTGACGGGTATCAGTACCAGCTGGATGAGTTTAACTGTGAGACCTGTCCGTCAGACATGCGCCCTGTTCCAAACAGAACCGCCTGTCGTCCGACTCCGATCATTAAACTGGAGTGGAACTCCCCCTGGGCTCTAGTGCCCGCCTCCCTGGCCATGCTTGGTATCTTAGCAACCAGCGGCGTGGTGATCACCTTCATCCGTTTTAATGACACGCCCATCGTCAGAGCGTCAGGAAGAGAACTCAGCTATGTACTACTGACAGGTAAACACTACTGACAGGTAAACAGTTCTGACAGGTAAATACTACTGACAGGTAAATACTACTGACAGGTAAACACTACTGACAGGTAAATACTAGTGAAAGGTAAACACTACTGACAGGTAAATACTACTGACAGGTAAATACTACTGGCAGGTAAACACTTCTGACAGGTAAACACTACTGACAGGTAAATACTACTGACAGGTAAATACTACTGACAGGTAAACACTTCTGACAGGTAAACACTACTGACAGGTAAATACTACTGACAGGTAAATACTACTGGCAGGTAAACACTTCTGACAGGTAAACACTACTGACAGGTAAATACTACTGACAGGTAAATACTACTGGCAGGTAAACACTTCTGACAGGTAAACACTACTGACAGGTAAATACTACTGACAGGTAAATACTACTGACAGGTAAACACTTCTGACAGGTAAACACTACTGACAGGTAAATACTAGTGAAAGGTAAACACTACTGACAGGTAAATACTACTGGCAGGTAAACACTACTGACAGGAAAACACTTCTGACAGGTAAACACTACTGACAGGTAAACACTACTGACAGGTAAACACTTCTGACAGGTAAACACTACTGACAGATAAACACTACTGACAGGTAAACACTACTGACAGGTAAACACTTCTGACAGGTAAACACTACTGACAGATAAACACTACTGACAGGTAAACACTACTGACAGGTAAACACTTCTGACAGGTAAACACTACTGACAGATAAACACTACTGACAGGTAAACACTACTGACAGGTAAACACTACTGACAGGTAAACTCTACTGATAAAAACTTAATATTTTACAATGAAAGAGTTTTTTTTCACACACAGATTTAAACATCTTTTTCTTCTAGAGCTGACAGCACTTTCCTGATGACAGAAGTGATGTCATCAGCAGTGTGGATGATGTCATCTGCCTCTCTGTCCTCTTGCAGGTATCTTTCTTATCTACTTGATCACCTTCCTGATGATCGCGGAGCCAGGTACGGTGGCTTGTGCGTTCCGGCGCCTCCTGCTGGGCCTTGGCATGGCCATCACCTACTCCGCCATGTTAACCAAAACCAACCGCATCTACCGCATCTTCGAACAAGGCAAGAGGTCAGTGACACCGCCCAAATTCATCAGTCCCACCTCCCAGTTGGCCATCACCTTTGTCCTCATCTCCGTCCAGGTGAGAACACAGCTGTTACACCACTTCCTGTCTCTGTTTTACCAGTTTGTCACATGATTCAGTGTGCATGTGTGTGTATGTGTGTGTGTGTCAGGTCCTCGGTGTGTTTGTGTGGTTTGCTGTCGTCCCGCCTCACACCATCATTGACTACGAGGAGCTCCGCCCCCCGAACCCTGACCTGGCCAGAGGAATCCTGAAGTGTGACATGTCCGACCTGTCAATCATCTGCTGCCTCAGCTACAGCATCGTGCTCATGGTAACCTATTGATCTGGTATTGATTTGATGATCTGATGTCACATTGATCTTTGACAGAGAATATAGATCGATGGGTATGAGTTGTTGTAGAAGGCTGCGCTCTCTGTGTTGCTAGGTAACCTGCATCGTTTCTGTTGCTAGGTAACATGCACAGTGTACGCAGTGAAAAGTCGTGGTGTCCCGGAGACGTTTAATGAAGCGAAGCCAATCGGCTTCACCATGTACACCACCTGCATCGTCTGGCTCGCCTTTGTACCGATCTTCTTTGGTACTGCCCAGTCCACTGAGAAGGTAAGAGGCGAAGGTCGGTCACTTGGTGGGACGCTGAGGTCACATGAGGGTTGTTAGTCCACCTGGCTGTCATGTGACAGCAGTGATGGAAGAAGTATTCAGATCCTTTACTTAAGTAAAGCCGGGCTCAGACTCGAGGAGGTTTGGGCAGATTTAACCCTGATTCACCCCTCCCGACAATTGGAGGAGAAATCTGGTCTGGGACCTTGGTCGGTACTGATGTTCAGCCCGGGTTATTTGGTAATGTGAGAAGTTTACAAATGCAATCTTAAACCTCCAGAACCGCTCGCAGATCCATCGGGCTGCCCCGACAATTTCAAACATGTTGGATATTCAGGAGTTAAAATTTGGATGATTACATCACTACTTTCCAAGCGGGACCAAAATAGCCAATGAGAGAGAACTGAGGGTGTTGCCAAGCAACAGTAAACATTCTAGCCTTTGAGGCTTACATTAGTTAGCATACTATTGTTGACAGATATTAAGACTGACAGTTAAAATCTCACCTCCAGTTCTCACTGAGGAACAGACAACCCGTGTTGACTGCATCTTCCGGTTAGGATTTTAAAACTCCTGTAGTCTGAGCCTGGCTTTAAAGTACCATCAAAGCAATGTAAATACACTCCATTACAAGTAAAAGTTGTGCATGAAAAATCCTCCTACAGTAAAAGAACATATGAGCTTGATGTAGTTTAAGTATTGCAGTAAAAGTACATAAGTATTATGAGCTTGATGTAGTTAAAGTATTGCAGTAAAAGTAGTGGTTTGGTCCCTCTGACTGATATATTATTATATATGACATCATTAGATTATTAATAGTGAAGCATCAGTGTTAGAGCAGCATGTTACTGTTGTAGCTGCTGGAGGTGGAGCTAGTTTACACTACTTTATATACAGTTAGCTAGTTTAATCCAGTGGTTCCCAACCCAGGGGTCGGGCCCCTCCAAAGGGTCAGCAGATAAATCTGAGGGGTGGTGAGATGATTAATGGGAGAGGAAAGAAGAAAAAACAAAGTTCTGATACACAAATCTGTTTTCAGTTTTTGGACTTTTTCTTTAATCTTTGATTTTTGGTGAAATATTGGATCAGAGCTCCAGAATGAACCTGGTGGTGAGATTGTTTTGTCAGGTGAAAAGCTGCTTTTGGTTTTTCTGGTTCAGTTTGAGTTCAGGAGTGACGAGTCCTTAATGGAGTTGGGAGAGAGCGAGAGCAGAATTAGAGAGGAACAGCTGGATTATGCAGATTATAAACCAACACAGGGCATAATTATAGAACAATAACTGTTAAAACCAAAGTTACAACCGGATAAAAGGAAACGATGAAAGCCACAAATAACATGAAGGAAACAGCAGCGTCAGTTAGAAAAGATTTATCTGAAAGCTGAGCGGAAACATAAAAAGAAGAAAGCCGCTTTCAGATTTGGCAGTGCGAGCTGCTTCTTCTGTTTCTCCTCTTTGAGGCTGAATACAGCGGATTTAAATCTGCTTCTGTTTCCCAGAAAAATACCTGCAGAAACCTGGAATTTGCAGAATTAGTTGTTTTGTGTTTGAGGAGTCTGCATCTTTCTTCAAACCTCATCAACACAACCTGAGCTAACACCACACTGTCACTGTTTACTCTGTCATCAAACTGTTTGATGCTGCAGCTCCTCCTGATGTGATATTTCATTTTGTTGATTTAACACATTCATTTTTGTGTGGGTTTATTTGGGGGATTAACTCATCACTGCTCAGATTCTGTAGGAGCTCCTGTCGAACGGCAGAACCTTCTCCACCAAACCTACCTGTATAACCGTTCGCTATAAACAGACAGTTCCTTCATCCTTCGAAGTGTCTCTGACTGAAATTTCATTTATGATGAAATCCAGGAAATCCTGGGAGAAGAGTGAGATATTTGTGGGAAGTAATATTTAAAATTAGCGCTGAAATAACAGGAAATCCTTTAACCCTGGTCTTGCTTTGTCCTCGTCTGTCCTCCTGTCTCTCTGCGATAACATTCAATCCTTGCCTCATTTCTCCTCTTCAGTTCAGGAGCGTCGGATATTGGATGGAGAAGAAAATAAAGGAAGCTGCTTTCTTTTTGTTGTCTGTTTTTATCTGAGAACAACAGAACAAAAAGCAGAGTGTGTGTGTATCTGTATGTGTGTGTGTCTGACGGAATTAACAAACAACTATGAGGTCTGTAGGAGGTCTCTATTGTCTACTGGCTTAACACACACACACACAAACACACACACAAATCTCTACAATAAAGAAACACATTGAACCAGGAAGGCTGTGTGTGTGTGTGTGTGTGTGTGTGTGTGTGTGTGTGTGTTGTACATATATTTGTACAGTCAGGTGACACATTGAAGTGTAGAAACGGTTCCGTACAGATCCTCAGGTTCAATGTGAATCACACTCGTCACACACATCTCCGCCAAGGTAATGCGGCCCATTAGGAGGTTCTATGGGTCCTTTCCATAATCCTAGTTTTCACTGAGGAGGTTCTAGAGGTCCTTTAGGTGATTCTTGTGGTCAATGAGGAGTTGTTAGGGGTTGTGTTTGTGATTCTTGTTGTCACTGAAAAGGTTCTTGAGATCTGTTTGTAGTGGTTCTGTAGATGGTTGGTTTTAGAGGCCTTTTCAGTAGTGTAGTTCTTGTAGTCATCAAAAGGGTTCTAGGGATCCTTCAGGTGGTTCTTGTGGTCCATGAGGAGGTTCTAGGGGTTCTTTGAGTGGTTTTTGTGGTCAATGAGAAGGTATTGGGGGTCCTGTTGGTGATTCATGTTGTTATTGAAAAGATTCTTGAGATTTGTTTGTGGTGGTTCTGTACATGGTTCTAGAGACAATTTTGGCAGTTCTTGTAGTCATTAAGAAGGTTCTAGGGGTCCTTTGCGTGGTTCTTGTGGTCACTCTAAAGGCTCTTTAGATCGATTTGTGGTGATTCTGTAAGTAGTTCTAGAGATTCTTTCAGCAGTTCTTGTAATCATCAAGAAGGAAGGTTCTAGGGGTTCTTTAGGTGGCTCTCTTGTGGTCCATGAGGAGTTTCTGGGGGTCCTTTAGGGGTTTTTTTTTTCTGGTCAATGAGGAGGTGTTGGGGTTCCTATCAGTGATTCTTGTTGACATTAAAATGGTTCTTAAGATTTATCTGTGGTGGTTCTAGAGACAATTTCGACAGTTCTTGTAGTCATTAAGAAGGTTCTAGGGGTTCTTTAGGTGGTTCTTGTGGTCCATGAGGAGTTTCTAGGGGTGGTTCTTGTGGTCATTAAAGTGTTTCAAGAAGTCTGCTTGTGGTGGTCCTTTAGGAAATTCCAGTATCCTTTATGGAGGGTCAAAGGCTCCTTCAGCTCCCTCAACTAGTCCGTAAGGAAGTTGTAGTAAGCACTGAGGAGGTTCTTGGGGTCCTATAGATGTTTTTTTGTGATAATCGAGGTTCTCAGGCTCATGTAGGTGGTTTAGCGGTTCTTTAGGATGTTCTTGAGGTCACTTTGGAAGTTTGTTGGGCCCTGTAAGTGGTTGTAGTATTTTTTTATATGTCGTCTAGGGTTTGGTACAGTTAACATTTGAACCAATACCAGTATTGTTACCTGGAATTCGGTAGCCAACAGTACCTTTTTTTGGTACTTTACACTCTTTTTGTGGAAGGTAAATAAACAATAATAAATTATGTGGGTCTAGTGGTCATTGAAGAGATTTTTGAGGCTCTCTAGGTGGTTCTAGAAGTCTTTTAGGAGATGTCTGTGGTGTCTGTGGAGGTTGTAGTGGTTCTTGAAGTCATTGAGGAGACTGTAAAGGTCCTTTAGGAGGTTCTTGTAATCAATGAGGGGGTTCTCATGGTTCCTCGTGTGCTTCAGTGGTCCTTTCTAGTGGCCTTTGTGAAAATTCAAGGGGTTCTTTAGGTGGTTCAACCTTTCCTTAAGGAGGTTATATTAGTCACAGAGGAGGTTTCAGATGTATGTAGATGGTTCTCATGATCATTAAGAGGGTTCTGCAGTTCCTGCAGGTGGTTAGACTCACTGACTGTGTCCATATCTCTGTTTGTTTGTCTGTCTCTCTGTCTCTACAGCTGTTTATCCAGACAGCCACTCTGACTGTGTCCATGTCTCTCAGTGCGTCCGTCTCTCTCGGGATGCTCTACATGCCGAAGGTTTATGTCATCATTTTCCACCCTGAGCAGAATGTCCAGAAGAGGAAGAGAAGCTTCAAGGTCTGAACACAACTTCACTGTGGTCCCTGTCCTGATGGTTGTTGCTGTGTTGAATGTTCTGATGGTTGCTATGTTGCAGGCGGTTGCCCAGGCTGCTCGGATGTCTCAGAAATCATTAAATGAGAAACAGAATGGAGAGACGAAGATAGAACCCGACAGATCGCAGTAATACTACAACCTGCAGGTATTGAAACTACACATTCTGACAACACAGATCAAGTTAAACTGTAAATTTCAGCCTCACAACATTTCACATGTGAACACAGATGGGAATCACCATCAGTGTCTTGCTCAAAGGCTCCTTTGCAGAGTTCAATGGTTGTTTTTTTTTAAGGTGAGAAATTAAACATTTATATGGTGAATATGTGGTAGATTTATCAAAGTAATGTTTACTGTAGAATTATCTGATGATGTTTTGGGAGAAATGAGAAGCTGCTACCTGGAAGAGAGCTTTCAGTCAGGGTCCATGGTCATCCTGGGGAGCTCTTTGTTTAAAACTGAAGACAGAATAACTTTCGAAAGATAAAGTTGACTTGTCTGAAGGTGATGTTCATGTTTTTATTGTGCAGTTTAACAACAGCGATATGACGATAAACAACCTGATAGGAACAGTTGTCACCACACAATAAACACTTACAGATATACTAAGGTCAATTTATTAAAGAACACATTTAAAAATAACAAAGTGACATCAGCGTTTGTAGGGACAGCAAACAAAATGATCTTTCAATATGTCTATTGTAGTCTCCTAAATATCAGCATAGATAGAAGTGAATGAAAATTGATAAAACATTTTTAACAGTAGGAACAAATATGTGGGTAATGCTTTATTTTACAGGTCTGAGTAATTTGCAAGTAATTTAACAGAGAGGATGGTGCAATTTTGTACAAATTATAAGAAAACATAGAGAAAAAGTGTTATGTTGTTTTAGTTTAGTTCTCAGTCTGTAGTCTGTAAACTACATATTATCAGGTTTTTAATTAGAAACTCCATTGAGGACATTTCCTGTATACTACTGAATTACATAACCTTTTAAAGAAATGTCCTAAGAATTAACAGTAACAGCAGCTACTTTCAGGAAATTACTGAAAAAACTTAATATGTTAATACTGTATATCATCTGACACACAAAACTACACACTTAAAACTAAGTATTTTCAGTTTGAGTCACAAGTATGAACCCAAATATAATGAGGGGTACTTACCAACAACACTTTTTTCAGTTTTTTCTTATAATTTGTACCAAATTGCACCACCTTTTCTGTAAAATGTCCTAAAAAAATAACCAAATTATTCAAAAGATGTCCAGAAAATCAGTATAAAATTAAGGGACCTGTAAAATAAAGCGTTACATGTGACTGAGAACGTTTGGTCAGTTAGCTTGTGATTTCCTGCTGTGAGTCGCTTGATAAATACGACCCTTGGTATCTCTTCCCGGCACTGCAGGAGAGAAAAGACTGAAGGTGTGAAAAAGATCAAAGCATGTAATATGTGAAATTAGGTTTTATTGTAACTATACATCACAGTGAGTGTAACAGGTGCACAGGTGTGTGAAACACCTGAGTCTAGCTGAGCTGTTATTATGTGTCATTAGTTACAAACTGATCATGTTCTCAGTTTGAACTCTCAGTAATATGAGTTAGAGGCTGCTGTACTCTGAGACAGCCCATCTATCTTACTGAGTGAATAAAATAATAATAATTATAATAATATCTTTATTTACATAGCACTTATCAAAACAAAGTTTCAAAGTGCGTCACACAGAATCACATAAAAACACAGCAATAAAGGAATAAAACTGCTAAATGAATGACATAAAAAAAGCCAGACTGACAATAACACAGAATAAAACTAGCATCAAGTAAAGATTCAAAATGTGTCTTTCTTCTTCTCTTCTCCACTGAATAATTGACATACAAGGGGGCGGGGTTTATTTCCTGATATGGTGGGTGGGCGGGGCTAACGTGTGGCGAACAGGATGGAGATGATTCCTGACGTGTGGAAGCTGCAGCAGATATTTGTGGAGAAGCTTCTGAATATTTCAGCTGGTTGTTAAAGATTCATGCTGCTGCTAACAGCTGTGCTCTGTGCTCAGGAGCAAGGCACTAATGCTGCAGGCTGTCGGTTCTATTCCCTGTAGAATAAAAAACTGTCAGACTGAGAGAGGAGCTCGCAGCCACTCAGTGATCATTTCTTCTTCTTCTGTTCTGTCAGTCCTCAGTGTGAACATGCTTCCTCGCTCTACAGGGAATACAACCATCAACCACATCATCATCATTATTACATCACACACATCAGTGTGGAGGTAATCCTGAGACAGAGCGGAGGAGAGAGGATGTTAACACCTCCAATGATTTCCAATATCCTGTTCAATCAGATAGGAAACAGCTGTCTTCTCTGCGTGTCACATGACTCGTCTCAGATTCACGCATGAATAATTCACGTGAAGATTCGCTGAACTCAACACGTCAAAGAATAACTGATGGTCTTTGTCTCCAACATTAATCTAAGATTTAGTTTGGAGCCTTTTACTGATAGCTGTCAGATTAATCAATGCAGTTCACCTGAAATATTGAGATGACGGGTGTTGTGATCAACAGCTGCTGATCAGGTTCCCATTGAGCAAGGCACTGAAGCTCCTTCTGTGAAGACACACTGATGTTTTTATTCTCCTTTCTCAGGAAGCAGTTTGACCAATCCCCGTGCAGAGCCTGATGACAGTCATCATCATCATCATCATCATCATGAAGATCACATGGTTCACCCCCAATCCCCACTTACACACACACACACACACACACACACACACACACACACACACACACACACATACACACACACAGAGAAACAACATCTCCAACAATAAAACTATCCTCTGGGCTTTCATTGTGAATTTTTTTGTGGTTCTGTTCTGATGACATCAAAGTGTTGTAGACGTGCACATCCAATAAACTTCAAACAGGTGCCGGACCAAAGAAGCAATGTACAAAAAGAAAGATGAAAGTCCGCACACTGTAGCTCCCTTCGATGCAGTTTAATGAGACATCCACTCTGTTTTGATGGTAGACAGGAAGTCCAGGAGGAGGAGGAGGAGGTGTCGTTGATACATGAAGTCACTTCCTGTTAGATCAGATGAATCTGTTGATAGTGTGAAGCTCGGACATTCACACCTTCAGTGATGTAACAAACAAAAAAGACAAAGAAAACCTTTTTTTTCCTGGTTGCCACGGTGACAAAGTGTTCAAAGTTGAGTCGTTCTTGGTAAAATATTGAACAGTTCAGGATAAATACTCGTCACATGGAATGAAGATGCAGCTCATTCATGCATGACGACACTTGTGCTGTTAGCTACTTCAGCTAGCCGGAGCTGTTTCATCAGCCGATGGGAACGTTTTATGAATGAAAAAGATTTTTTGTTATAAATGAACCTAACAAATATCTTGTCTGACTTTCAAACTGAAGAAACTGAAGATGAAACATGTTTAAAGGGGACATATTATGCTTTTTTGTGGTTTACTGTTATTTATATCCTGTTATGATGTCGGATGTTAAACATGGTCAAAGTTCTAAAACTTGAGGTGAACGTACTGTATGTAGAAATGCTGCCTGCAAGTCAAAAGTCAGGGCTTCAACCTGAATTAAATGCTTCGTTGCTACGATTTTTTTTTTTTACCTTGATGTCGAGCTGACCTCGACTCATTGTGCATGCCCATAAACAGCCGTCCGTTCTGTAGCCTCGGTTGCTAAAGTTGTTGCTAAGGTTTTTCCATGTGTTGTTTGTCCACTCACATATTTCAGATCTGATTTCGGGTCGAACATGTACGGATGTATTTGAGAAGTTGACATTTCGAATAAAGAACGAGAAAAAGTAGTGAAATCCTGCTACTATCGTTTGTTTTATAGTTTGTTGACGTAGCCTCCTGAGTGGCTGGAAGTCAGCTGTGATACAGCCTCTGGAAGCTGACCAATCAGAACAGGGTGGGCTGATCAGGAGGCGGGTCTTAAAGAGACAGGAGCTAAAACTGCCTTTTTCAGACAGAGGCTGAACTGAGGGGCTGCATAAAGTTTTTTACTGTGAATCATACAATATATTCCAGTAGAGCCCCAGAATATAAATATAAATCTGGAAATGTGCAGAATATGTGTCCTTTAATTTCACAATCAAACACAGAAGAGGTTTTATTATGAAAAGACAAACTGGTCCAACAGCCCAGTTTGTAGGACAACGTGAGGAAGTTGGATGCAGGTTCTCCATCATCCTCCATCTTCAGAAGACTGTTGGAGAGAAACCTTGTGAAGGTCTCTGAGACTGACATGGACACCTGAGAGACCAGGACACAGACTCACCTGGAGGGACAGGTGAACCAACAGGAAACAAAAACCCTTTAATAAACAAACATTCAAGTATCCATCACAACAGGAAACAGCTGTAAACAATAGTTACCTTTATAATCAGGCTCATGTGACTCAGCTCTACAGTGGCCAACAGTCAGGTGTGAGCTGAGCCATGTCAGCTACCTGGGCAGAGAAGCTGCGACACAATTGGTCGGACAGGTTCAGAGTAAATCACCTGTTTTATAATCCTCCCCATCACTGAACAGGTGTTACCTGCTGCGGGATGTGTGTCAGGAATCTGTTGCTGTGGCTGAGTTGTTGTCAGGGTGTTAATCAGCAGCTTTTTGAGTGTTTACAGGTGTGTCTGCAGCTTTCAAGTGAAGGTGATCTCTCCAGCTTCAGTCAGTAAGAGTCAAAACAGATTTATTTACTATTTCACTCCTGTAATATCATCAACTCCCCCTGCAGCCACAAAAAGGCTTCATACTACTTTTTACACACAGAGAACACCTGGAAACACACACTGAGGTGGAAAATCATTGCAGTGTTTTTAAGGTGTAACTGGGTAACGAATAAACACAATTAAAGCCATTGGTTGCTAGGGTGTTGCTAGGTAGTTGCTATGGAGTTCATGGTGGTTGCCAGCGCGTGGTTGGTGACAGCCGCAGTCAGTGCCGCAGTAACTGAAGCACGATGTGTGAAAGTATTTGTGCTGGTGATAGTGGTACTACACTACAGTCGTGTTATTACGGTAGTAGTAATACTGCAGCATTAGTAATATTACTGCAGTATTAGTATTATTACGGTAGTGGTATTACTGTAGTAGTATTATTACAGTAGGAGTAATACCGCAGCATTAGTAGTATTACTTCAGTATTAGTATTATTACGGTAGTGGTATTACTTCAGTAGTATTATTACAGTAGTAGTAATACTGCAGCATTAGTAGTATTACTGCAGTATTAGTATTATTACAGTAGTGGTATTACTGCAGTAGTAGTATTACAGTAATAGTATTATTACGGCAGCATTAGTAGTATTACTGCAGTATTAGTATTATTACAGTAGTGGTATTACTGCAGTAGTATTATTACAGTAGTAGTAATACTGCAGCATTAGTAGTATTACTGCAGTATTAGTATTATTACAGTAGTGGTATTACTGCAGTAGTATTATTACAGTAGTAGTATTACTGCAGTATTAGTATTATTACGGTAGTGGTATTACTTCAGTAGTATTATTACAGTAGTAGTAATACTGCAGCATTAGTAGTATTACTTCAGTATTAGTATTATTACGGTAGTGGTATTACTGCAGTAGTATTATTACAGTAATAGTATTATTACTGCAGCATTAGTAGTATTACTGCAGTATTAGTATTATTACAGTTGTGGTATTACTGCAGTACTATTATTACAGTAGGAGTAATACTGCAGCATTAGTAGTATTACTGCAGTATTAGTATTATTACAGTAGTGGTATTACTGCAGGGTTATTACAGCAGTAGTATTACTGCAGTAGTATTATTACAGTAGTAGTATTATTACAGTAGTAGTAATACTGCAGCATTGGTATTATTACAGTAGTAGTATTATTACAGTAGTAGTAGTGGTCAAGTCAGTTTTATTTGTATAGCCCAATATCACAAATCACAAATTAGCCTCAGAAGGCTTTACAGTCTGTACAGAAACACAGCATCCTCTGTTCCGAGACCTTTGATCCTAATAAGGAAAAAACTCGGAAAAACGAGAAAAAAAATGGAAGAAAGAGCAACAGAGGAGGATTCTCTCCCAGGACGGACAGACGTTCAATAAATGTACAGAACAGAACACAAATAACAGAATACAGCAATGAACAGGATATAACAACATTATACAGACTTATAATATATATGAAGAATGTGATGAAGAGGATGCTGAGCGGCTTCCAGCAGAAGAGAGTAGGACCCGAGCAACACGACCTCCATCACCATGGAGACCTGGCAGGAGGACGACTACACGTACACACACAGAGGAGACTCACATACACAAGATTATTCACACAGGAGAGAGAGACTACTATTACTGTAGTAGTAATACTGCAGTATTTGTATTATTACTGCAGTAGTTATACTCTCTGAACTTGAAAACCTGAGTTGCAAACTGAACCCACTATTGATTACAGCTGATTGTGTTCTTACAGCGAATTATTGATCATGATGATCAATAAGTGGACAAAACCGGATTTCAAGTTTAAAGATGTCCAAATTTATATTTGAGGGACAGTCATGTTACCATGGTAACCGCACTCCAGATCAAAGGCTGGACCGAAGCTACGAATAGATTGGATGACTCCGCAACGAAAGTGCAACCAACCAATCAGATCGCAGGGTCTCACACAGGAACCAATCACAGCTCTGCGTCTGTGTGTGTGTGTGTTGATCTTTCTTTCAGAAACTTTTAAACTAAACTTCCTGCTGTGTGCTGCTTTAAACCACCTCATTCATTCATTCATTCTTTCATTCATTCACTGAGGGTGAAGCTTCTGCTCTTCTGCTTCAGTCTCATTCAGACACCATAAATATTTCAGGCAGTGGAGAAAATGAACCGATGGGACTCTTCTGAGCTGCATCACTGCTTTTTTTTCTGTCATCTCCTCATTTAAAAGAGAAAAAAAATGTGTTTTTCTTTACTGTTAGACAAGACAAGACTATGAAAAGATAAGATATGATATCATAAGATGAGAGGGAGATAATCTTCATCGTCCCCTCAGGGAGATTTTTCTTGGGCTCGGCATCACAGACAACCTCACAATCATTCATATAAAATAATACATTTAAGAAAAAAAATGAAAAGAAACACACATACAACCAAATACGTTGTGTGATCATTTGATCATGTGACTCTAGAACGACACATTTCTAATCTGGCGCCTCCATCAGCAGTAATGAGCAGAACGACGTCATTTATCTGCTTTCCAAAACAGTTACTGTTAAAAATAATGATATTTTATGATGTAACAACGCTGTGGTTCAGGTCTGGTTGGGTTTTAGGGAAAGATCATAGTTTGGGGTAAATGATCACTTTGTGAAGGTTAATGAAACATAGTTACTACTTCCTTAAAGTCCCCCTTTTACTCAGAAAATGTTTTTCTTCTTGTTGTCAGGTGGAACAGAACAGATGGACTCAAATGCAGGTGACAGTAGGCCAAGTGAGGCTGAAGAATTTTTTTTTTTTTATTTAAGGCTTGTGCAGGCAAAAACAAAAGGTTGGCAGGGTCAAAGCAAAACTGAACAACAGAGAGAGAGAGAGAGCAGAGAAAAAGGATCCAACAAATACTGAACTGAAAACACAGGACTAAAATACTAACCGAACCAACGAGGAGGTGAGGTGCGGTTGGGGAGACGGGCAGAGAAACTCAAATGAGGGGGAACGAAGAGATGAAACAGGAGAACGAGAAAGAAGCTGATAGGCCGGGCTGATGAAGCTGAATGCAGGGCAGGTGTGGAGGGAAAAACAGGCTGGAGATACAGAATACCAAAAACCAAGAAACACAATGAACCTAAACCATAAAAAAGTTAATAAAATCCCCAAAATAAATAAGAAATAATTAAAAAAAAAAACACAAAACACCGTCAGTTAAGAAAAAGACGTGAAGAAGAAATTTAAAACAGGATGCCTGATATTAAACAGTAGAAGAAGAAGATTCAAGATTCATTTATTATCAGACTGTAGTTTGTAGTCCCTTAATGCTACTCACAAAAACAGAAATTATATGAACGGATTAATAAATAATAAGTCATAAAAATAGAATGATTTTTTTTATGTTGTAGTGCAGAGAATGACTTGAGGAGGAAAGAAGCTGCTCTGTAGTCTGGCGGTACGACAGCGGATACTTCTGTATCTCTTGCCAGATGGTGGCAGGGTGAACAGACTGTGGTTTGGGTGGGTTTTGTCTTTTAGTAAGTGTCCTCTGGGCTCCGTGCAGGTTCCTCGCCTCACTGTTATCGCTGCTGCTCGGTAGATGGGTGCTGATGATGTTCTGGGCGGTCTTTTGCATTTAGATTTGTGATTTTTCCAGTCAGGATGCTTTCTATTGCTCCTCTATATAAGTTATAAGTTCACAATTTTGCCTTTTTAAGTTTCCTGAAGAAGTACAGTCATTTCTGAGCTTTTTTTTTTACTAGGGTGGAGATGTGTGATGTCCATGACTGGTTCTCTGTGATGTTGATACCCAGGAACTTAAAACTGTTCACTTACTCCACCTCAGCTCCACTGATGTAGACAGGGCTGTGTGTCTTTGCCTCCTTTTCTCTAAAATCAACTCCTTGGTTTCGTTGACATTGAGCAGTAGGTTGTTCTCTGTGCACTATTCTACAAGATTGGTGTCGTCTGCAAACGTCACAACAGATTTCTCTCCATCGTCGGCTACGTTCCTCAAATTTATCGGCATTGAAAGAACGTGACACAATCCAAGAGGTGGTAACTTGATTAACCAGCTCTTAAGAAGGGAGGCATTTTTGGATTTATGAATTGAATACTATTGAACCTTATGGACTTTATGAAACACAGGATTTGAGTTTTCGTCTGAGATATGTAAATATTTACTTGTATTTCTCTGCACAGGCTATTTGGACTCTTAGGGAGAGATGAGCCACTAGGTCCCCATTTAGTGATGTAGAGGGACAGCTGTAGGACCTGTAGTTCATTCTGCTGGGGGAATTTTACCCATCCTATTCAGTCAGTTGTTTACGGAAGCTAATGAAGTTTAATTATATAAAATGGTGTAATTCTTGTAACTTTGTGCAACATTAATCACATCATGTTTTTTGTAATATGTATATTTTCATTTTCGTGCCCTTTGTAAAATGTTCACTTTGAGAAAATGATCATTAGTCATGTGACTCAGATGTATTTATCACACCTGTGAGTACTCAGCAGTTGTACTGAGCAAACCTGAAGAGGCTACAGGCGAGACGCGTCGTTTGCTCTAAATAAAGTCACAGTAAAGTCATTACAGTGTGCAGCGGTGGTTAATTTTGATTTTCACCTTATATGTTCCTGCGACTGACCAGCACCTGTCTGAAAATACTGGCTGTGCATGAGGAGTTCTGTCCTTTTATATTTCTCTCCATTTTGGGGGTTTACAGCGTGAATAGAAGGGGGCTGAGTTCACGACCCTGGGGGACTCCGGTGTCGAGCGCTAGAGTGGAGGAGGTGAGACCATCAATCTGAACTGTCTGGGGTCTGTTTGTGAGGAAATCCAATATCCAGTTGCAGAGTGTGTTATTCAAGCCCAGAGTGCTAAGTTTTCCAATCAGTGTCATGGGGGAGATTGTATTAAATGCTGAGCTGAAATCAACAAACAGCATTCAGATGTAGGTGTTGTTCTTTTCAAGGTGTGTGCAGACTGAGTGGAGGACGGTGGAGACGGCCTCCTCTGAGGATCTATTGGTAACTGGTGAGGGTCCAGATTGTCTGGGATGTCGTCTTTGATGTGCTTGAGAAACATCAGAGTTTGATGATTGTGCGTCCGCAGTTACGCCTACTTGTCTGAATTTATTCTCAAAAGAGGAGACGAGTAGCGACAGGAACCTCTGACTCCTCTCTCTCTGTGTTTGTGCTGCCTGGCTCAGCGGCACGCTGGCAGCTGTGTGTTTGTGTCTGTGAGGAAACATCACATGATTTAACATCTCTGGACACTGTGTGGACGAAAGTATGTGGACAGCCTTTTACTGTGTGGAGCTTTTTTTTCCTTCAAATAGACTATAAATAAACTATGCAGATAATGAATGGTTTATTATGAGCATTTATTGATCTGTTAATCAATAAGTTGATCTGGTGTTTCTGCTGAGACAGAGAGGTTAAAGTGAGGAGAAACAATGGAGTCAGTGTTCAGCCGTCCACATACTTTTGTCCATGTGTTGTGTATGTTTAATATATATGTGTGTATTTATACTGTTAATGTGTCGTTACTTCTGTACTTCAAATTAAAAAAAACAATCAGGAGTTTCTGTTAAACTGGTGATTAAATATTAATATGTGAGTATGTTCATACGTGTGTCTGTTGAAGCAGCTAAAGGTTCATGTTTCTGTTTCTAATTGAGCTGAAAATCAAACCAGAAGATGTTTTATTGATTTTTGTCAGAAGATTCTTTATCAGTTCGTTGTTGATGGGAACATGACACCAGGTCACATGACATGTGACAGGATGAAACATAGAAAAAAGATACATTAATTGGGGGCTGCAATGAGTAGTCGATGAATCCATTTTTTTAATGGATGTTTGCAGCTTCTCAGAAGTTCTGAAGCTTTTCTGTGTCGCCGGTAAACTGAAAGTCTGACTGTAGACACAGAAAAACCTCAGTGACTGAAATCTAACCACTCATTTTATCTCTTTAACAAATAAACAATCGATCAATTGATATAAAGCTTATATTCAGCTTCAGCAGTCTGAGTTAGTCATATCAAGTGGATATCTGACACATTTACAGTCTTTTTAACATCAAATTCCCTCTTTGTGTTTCCTCGGACAGTGTTTCCCTGTTGAGCTGCAGGTGGAAGTATAGTAACAAAAAGAGGAACTTTGGCACTAAAAAGACTGTAACGTTGAAAGATATCTACTTGATTTGACTCATTTGGACACTGAAGCTTCATATTAGCTTCAGATAAACTTTTAACTACATTTTTTGCACAGAAGGAGGACTGTGGATTTTGTCCTCCATCACTTATGAAGAGATCTTCTAATGGTCAGTATGAACTCTTGTATCTGTCTGATTGAGTGAATCTGAGTTTCAATATAAGACTGAAATGATGTGAAATGTTTCCCTCCTTGAACTGTATATTATATATGTAAGAGTACATATTTGTAAAATGTAAAGAAGATTGTAAGAAGATACGCTTCTTTTGTTCTTTTGTAGGATTAAGATTTAGTGAAGAGTTGTGGAAAATGTATTTGTAATATGAAAAGAGGATAAATTAAAGAATAATAAAGAGTATAAAGACATTGTTTGTCAGCTTAATTTCCTAATTATACCAACAGATTCTATTACTTTTTTACTGACATATAAACGTGTTCTCTCCGACTCACGTTCTTGTCAATTATTAGCACAAATAATTTAGTATTTTCCACTGCATATATATTTTTATATGTATTATTTTTGCTGCTTCACTGAGTTATGAGGAAAAGCAAACATGTGGGTTCATAAAACTGAATATATATTATTTACAGAAATAACTAAAAGTGGAAAAAGTAAATTCTCCCACACCAATATGAACATTTAAAACTAAATCAGATAAATGAGGTTATATGAAGATGTTTTCACACTGAAAGAGAAAATAAAGCAGCTGCTGCCACCTGCTGGACACACCTGACATCACATCTGAACCCCTTATCTCGTGCGCACGAATTAATTAAAACGCGGGAACGAATTATATAATGTAGTAAAACGTGGCCTCGACATATATATATATATTTTTTGCCCATGTACCCTTAGGGCCTCCGTAGAGAAGAACTTAGGAGACACAGAAAAGTTGCTTGCTTGTAAAAGTAAATTTTCTTCATATCAGATATAATGACTGTTATGTCAAAGCAAATTTATACAAGTCTAAAAATCTGTATTATACATGTTGGTGATTTGCTGACGTATAAAACCGGTGACTAAAGATTAGCTTGATTGCTTAGCTTGTCTGTTTTTTATGGGGTAAATTGAGTCAGTGGTTCAACTTCAACATTGTAGAAAAGCTTTCATGCCAAGAACCTACAAGAGAAAAAAACACCTGGAGCTCAACACGAAGAAGAGAAGAAGAGAGCAGCCAATGAAATCAGGGGTGGAAAATCCATCAGATCAGTGGCGAAAGACAGAAGTATTGACAGGTCAACCCTGCGGTGATACATAAAAAAAGAAGGAGGTAAAGGGAGTAAAAACAGGAGGAGCAGAGAAGGAGACCACACGAAGAAGCTGGCTGATCAGTTCCGTGTTCTTACTCTAAAGAAAGAAACAACATTTCTGTCTCCAACAACTGGAAAGAGAAGGGTTTAGCGGGTAGGATGTGCAGGAAATTACACGACTCGGTCAGCAAAGGTTACATTATATTGTGTAATTTAATACTGCGCCTTGATATAATTAATTATAATCTACATTTTTAAGGTCGAGAAGAAGAATTTTATCGTCTCTCCTGTCATCAAGCCTGAAGCGACATCTTTGGGAAAGACTTCCAGCTGGCTGACCTTTACATTCAAGGGAAATGATGAGGCATCTTTCCCACTGAGTGATGACTGGAGGAACTGCAATTCATATCTCCCTGCAACCTGGATGAATATTGAATAATCGTTTTTTTTTTATTGTTCAGTTGTCTGATTTATTCTCACAAGTTCAAAACTTTGTAAACTTAAAAACTCAGATGATCAGTTTTACCCCCAGATGGTTCAACTCACCACTGACTGAGATCAGTTTCCCTCTAACCTGGAGCAAGTTGAACCACAGCAACACTTTTTTTGGAGAAGTCATATTTTCAGGCCCGTTTGTCATAGATGTATTCTTATCATTTCATTTAATATGAGTCATTCTTAAATAAAGGTAAATGTTTTCATTCTACTTCTCATTTATCATTACCTAGAGGACAACATACCTTCTCTCCTCTACCTCAACGTTGTCACAAACAGAATAAACACATCAGTATTTTAATATCCACGTTCATTTTTATCTGCAGTTTCTTTAAACCTGAAACTTCACACAGACAGAAAGTTAAAACACAAACAGCAGAGTTACGTGTTTTATTCATCATGTGTTTGATTCAGCACATGTAACACAGCAGGATATCAACAGAAACGTTTCACTGTGATGAGTTCATAAGTTCAGATAACACATGTTAAGTTTGGAGAAGAGTTTCAGTCAGATCTGGATGCAGATCAGCTGTTTGGATCTACAAGATGCGGACCAGCTGTTTGGATCTCCGGGGATGCGGATCAGCTGT
The DNA here is from genome assembly GCF_914725855.1 of Thunnus albacares. Taxonomy (NCBI): domain Eukaryota; kingdom Metazoa; phylum Chordata; class Actinopteri; order Scombriformes; family Scombridae; genus Thunnus; species Thunnus albacares. Next base: position 32,844,513 of record NC_058110.1, on the reverse strand, counting down.
TTCTGTCTGATCCGGACTGTTGTTTCTTGTCTCGGCTGCTTCTGTCTGTCAGAACCAACATGGCGGCCTCCGCGGCTTCACGTGAGCTGTTCACGGACGGAGTGAGAGCGGTGCTGCACAGCTGGCCGGTCCTGCAGGTAAATATCCACACTGAACACACCTGAGGACAGGTAACAGCTCACTGAAGGTCCGAGAGTTTACTGTGTTCACTGCGGACACGTGGGATAATGCTAACAGGCTAATGCTAACAGGCTAAAGGCTGCAGATCAGATCCAGGATCCCTGTAATCCGGATCATAGTGTGTGTATCTATCAGGAATGAATGTTATAAACGCTGTCAGCTCATAACAGCATCTTTCTGCGCTGATATTCATCAATAAACTTCATTAACGTGTTAGCGTCGCTTTAGTTGGCGCAGGCGCACACAGTCCTGCAAACCCACAGAAGCTTTCATCAATATTCAAATTTTCACTTCCAAACAATGACCGGTTAAGTACTCAGATCCTTTACTTCAGTAAAACTACCAATACAGCAATGTAAAAATACTCCATTACAAGTAAAAGACCTGGATGAAAAATCCTACTGCAGTAAAAGTACATAAGTATTATGAGCTTGATGTAGTTAAAGTATTGCAGTAAAAGTACATAAGTATTATGAGCTTGATGTAGTTAAAGTATTGCAGTAAAAGTACATCAGTATTATGAGCTTGATGTAGTTAAAGTATTGCAGTAAAAGTACATCAGTATTATGAGCTTGATGTAGTTAAAGTATTGCAGTAAAAGTAGTGGTTTGGTCCCTCTGACTGATATATTATTATATATGACATCATTAGATTATTAATAGTGAAGCATCAGTGTTAGAGCAGCATGTTACTGTTGTAGCTGCTGGAGGTGGAGCTAGTTTACACTACTTTATATACAGTTAGCTAGTTTAGTCCAGTGGTTCCCAACCTAGGGGTCGGGCCCCTCCAAAGGGTCAGCAGATAAATCTGAGGGGTGGTGAGATGATTAATGGGAGAGGAAAGAAGAAAAAACAAAGTTCTGATACACAAATCTGTTTTCAGTTTTTGGACTTTTTCTCTAATCTTTGATTTTTGCTGAAATATTGGATCATTTGAACATTTATTGAAATGAAAGCATGTGAGAAGTTTAGAGGGAAAAATCACTATTTGGTGGAGCTGTTAACAACTCATAGATATGTGAAATGTGACCCCGACTACACACTGCTTTTTGTAAGACGTCAAAAGCCAAAAAGGTTGGAAACCACTGGTTTCATCTTTAACAATGTGTTGTATTTTAAAAGCTTGTTATATTATCCATTGTTCTTGCACGTGCGCTGTGGCGTCTTCCATAGACTAAAAACATGATGCTGTTATTAGTCTCTGTAGCCGTTTCTAAACAAAGTAAAGTAACCAAACTCTTCATAATGAAGGAACATGTCACCCAGTGACAGCCGTGTGACTCACTGATGTGTTTTTAATAGTTTTTGGAACAACAACGGAGGAATAAGACATATCAGGCTTTGGATACACACACAATACTTGTTAGTAGATCAGTTCATTGTTGGTTCAGATCCAAACATGAGATTTGTTGACAATAAGAAAAACCTAGAAAAACACCAGACTGATCCTTTAACACAGATCAGCTGGATGGATTCACTTGTGCTTCATTAACAAAAATAAACAGAAGAAACGGAGACAGAAATCTGAAAAACTAAACTTTTAACTTCAACGTTTGACGCTGCAGCTTCTCGTCTTAGAGGAGCCTGAAGTAACTGTAACTCTTCATCTGAGATGTTGTAAAACAGTTTGGAGCTCAGATCTTCTTTTCTGTGACGCAGCCGTCTGTCCATCATGTTTCTGTAGAGGTCAAAGGTCAGACTGCAACTGACCGGCTGTGTGTGTTGTGTTTTTTTTTTTCAGATCGCGGTGGATAATGGGTTTGGGGGCGTGTACGGGCAGCAGAAAGCTGATTGGCTGGTGGATGTGGTCCAGCAGTATTTCCATGACAACGGTAGGTAACATGTCAGCTGACAGTCTGATGATGTCACTTTATATAAGATTACATGTTGCAGCAGAAAGTTAAACATTCAGAGGAACAAACTGAGACGTGACGACACTCCAAACAATAAACAATATTCTAATTTAATAATCAATAACTTAGAATTCTTTGATCTTTACTCATATGTTCATCCACCTCTCTGCTTCATCCTGACATCATCGTCATCATCACTGCAAACACAACTTTACAAATACATAAACATACAGTTAAAGCTTACAATCATGAGACTGGATTATAGAAACAGAGCTGCAACAATAAATCAGTTGACAGAATTAATCTGCTGCTATTTTATTAATTGATTTTTAATTTCAGTAATTTTTCAAGCAAATATGTTAATGAGTCAGTATTTCCGAATATGAGATTTTGCTGCTTCTACTTGACCTAATGTGAAACAAAAAATTATAATCTAATGAAACAGTTAACAGAATATTTTTGACATTTTGGACACTGAGATGAACATTTTTCACTGTTTCTGATGTTTTATACATTTGAAATATTCACATTTAAGTAGCTGGAACCAGAGAATTTTTTTTGTAATTTGTCTTAAAAAATGACTCCAAACAAGGCAGATTAATTTTCTGTCAATCAACTAATCAATTAATCGATTAACTGTTGCAGCTGTGGTGTGAATCATGTAGAACAGAAGCTGACTCGCTGCTTTATTGTCATATTTGAATCATGTTTATTGTTTCAGGAAGGAAAAGAAACAAACTTTTTCATTAGATTGAAAGTGTTTAATTCTTTTTGCTAAAACTCATTAAAACTTTTCACATCACTCAGAAGAAAAAGGTGTTTTGTAGATTTTCATCCAATGAAATAAATAATTAAAACGTCTGTAAGTAACATCTGAACTAAAACTGAACACCAGGTCTGTTATAGCCTGTTGAGTTGTATTAATGTGTGTGTTTGTGTGTGTGTGTGTGTGTGTGTGTGTGTGTGTGTGATCAGCTGACCTGCAGCAGTATGAGGTCGAGGACTATATCTCTCAACTGATGGATCAGGAGTTTGATACAGTGGTGGATGATGGAAGTTTACCTCAGGTACGCGCACACACACACACACACACACACACACACACACACACACACACACACACACACACACACACACACACACACACACACACACACACACACACAATCTGGCCTCCAACAACAACATTTGGCCCCGTAACAAAAGCTGAAGTTTTCCCTCTTTAGATGACATCAAATCTTTTACATGACTCTTCATAAATCTACAGTAGATAACGATGTAAACACAACGCTCGTGTGACCTTGTAACATCTTATAAACTCACCAGATAAATAACAATAACAGGTAAATAACATAATTTGGCTGATCTGAGCAGAACATACTTGTGTCAGTACTTGAAGTGTTTATTGTGTGTGGATAAATTATTAATTACATTTCTGTTCTCGTGGTGTAACACACAGGATATGTTCATGTTTATGGGTATTAATATAAGATGCTGTCACTCTATTAGCCCTCATCTCCTGATGGGAACAGTGACAAATACCCCCAGAAAAAAAACAACAACAAACTTAAAACCAATTTTATTCTTGAATGAATTAAAGGAAAACAGGAGAAAATAACAAGAGGGATTTTGATATAAAATCAAATAATTTTGACACATATTTAGGATCTAATTAAATGAATAATTAATTATACACTTGTCATTTCATTTTTGTTTCATACTGTTCTGTTACTGTGCAAATACACTCACTAGCCACTTCATTAGGAACACCTGTGCAATTTAATGCAACCACAAACTCTACTTTTATGAATCTTTTACACTTTCAGTTTTTGTCAGAAAGGTGAAACTTCTACTTTATATTTATTACTGAGGTCGTAATGGGTGGTGGTTGTGTACTGGAGTGCATTAAATTGAAAAGTGTTCCTAATATTTTGCCCCCCTCATGTATGTTAATGTGGTACACAAAATATTAGAACACTTTTCAATATAACGTACTCCGGTACACACCCCAGAACAAATACAGATGTAAAAGCTTCGTAAAAATAGAATTTATGACAGAGCTTAACAGTCTGTGTGTGTCTGCAGGTGTCCAAGAATCTGATGCAGATGTTCTGTCAGTGGAAGCAGGGGGCGCTGCAGCAGCTCTCACAAACTGTCCAATCACTAACAAAGAAGACGACTCAGAGGGCAAAGGTCACAGCCCCGCCCACCGAGTCTGACGAGGAGAGTGACGACGAAACACAGGTACGCCTCTTTGTTTCATTTCTTTTTATTCAAGCATTTTTTTAGCAGATCCAATATTATCTAATGATGGGATCAAAGGAACATGTAGTTCAGCAGTTTGCACTCTATATATACTGTATATGAATAAATATACAGACTGAATGATATTCATTGGGGAAGTGTAGCATTAATGCAATTAATTTTGTTCTCTGTATGTTTCTTTTAGCACTTTACTGTTGTTTGAATGATCTGAACTACATGTTGTCACTGAGCTGTTTTAAACATTGTGGTGATGATTATTAATAAACTGTGTGTTTGTGTGTGTGTGTGCAGATGGAGTGTGAAGCCTCCAGTCCATCAGTCAGCAGGACAGAGCCTCCTCCTCCTCCTTCTCAGGATGAAGAGGACGGATGGACGGTGGTCCGTAAGAAGAAGTGAAGAAGAGGTCAGAGAGGAAAATGAACTGTTGAACTCAGAGAATGAACCAGCTGACCTTCAGGATGGGACTCTGTGTGTGTGTGTGTTTTTTAATGAAAGAAGATTATCCTGCATCCAGCAGGCTCTTCAGCCTCCATATTTATATATTATATCCAAACCAAGAACACAACAAAACTGTCTGCAGGTCTCTGTGGGCGTCCTTGTCGAGCCCTGATGACTCGTGTTGAAGTGGACCTTGATGGGGGGGGGGTGTTATCAAACCAGATTCACTCTGGTTTCTGTGGTCATTTTATATTAAAGCCGTAGAAGCTACCGTTATGTGTCCTGTGTGTCATCATACTACACTACACTGAACATACCATACAATGAGTTATTGTACTACACTAAGACATTACATACTATTGCATGACTTACTTTACTATGACACATTTATAGTAGGGGTGACCACTAGGATTAATATTTGTATAAGAAATAACAATTAACACATTTTCTTACCATATAAAGCATTTACAGCTTCTTAAACCCAAAGGTTTAGCTATATTTTCATCAACATTTCCCCTTGACCAAAACAAGTTATTTGCAGCAAAAATTAATATTACAAACAAAAAACATAATTATGCAGTTCACTTGACCATGAAAGTGCGTTAGAACATACTATTTAACAGAGAAATGAATATAAAGTTTATGTCAATGTATGCATAAATGTAAACAGAACTATCAAGTGTGCACCCTTGGTCACGCTACTGAAATGGTGATGGAAAGAGGGATAATAGTGAGGTTTATCGACTACTAAGCAAGAATGGAAGGGAGCGGGGAATGTGTGTGTGTGTGCACTACCTGCAGTCAGTGAGAAAGCCGCTCCGTCACATCATCCCCCTCCTCCTGGAGGTTGGTGATGTGCAGCAACCTGGAAGGGTAATCTGCTACCACAGCTGATGGTGAACCTGAAAGGCTGGAGTTCGAGGTACCATCAGGTAAGGCAGATGTTGTGGCTGATCCAGTGGAGAGCTCAGTGGTCAGTTTCCAGATCAAACTCCTGTCCAAGCGAGTAGTATAACAGGCTCTCCAGTGCCCAGTTAATGGCCAGGTCCTCTTTTTCCACAAATGAATACCTGGTCTCACATGGCTGCAGCTTTTGCTTCAGGCACAGGATTGGGTGTTCTTCTCCAGGGTCTCTTTAGGCTAGGACGGCTCCAAGGACGACTGCGGATGCGTTAACCTGTACCAGAAATCTTCTGTTGAAGTATGGACTCTTGAGGACAGGGAAAGAACACAGGTAGGCTTTCAAGATGCTGAAGGCTGTTTCACAGTCGTCTGACCAGGTTACTGGGTTCTTCTGGTCCTTGCTGGTCAGTGCTGTGAGTGGGGTTGCAATAGTTGCAACCCGGGGCTTTTTGGATAGCTTCCATCTTTTCCACTTGCTGAAGCACTTCTACTAGTCCCAGTTGGTAACCCGGGTATCGTGTCTTCTGCTTTGCCTACTCACACTTGGAGGGGTTAAGAGTCAACCCAGTCTTCTGGATCTTTCCCAGGACCAGTGGTAGGTGTTGGACATGCTCCTTCCATGTCTTGCTGAGGATCACCACGTCATCGAGGTAAGCTGCACTGCAGTTGTCATGACCCTGAAGGACTTTGTCCATCAGTCTCTTTAAGGTGGCTGGTGCTCCAAACAGTCCAAAATGGTCATGGTAACAGTTGTACCCAAACACAGAGCAGTTGGAGCAGTGATGGTGTGCAGGGGAAAGGCCTCTGGGACATGGATCGCACAGTAACACCAGACCAAGATATACTGGTGACCACTGCTGTTTTTCAATAGAGGGCCCACAATGTCTATGGCAAATTCTGCGGAATGAAGTGGAGATGACAGGAAGTAGCTGCAGAAAAGCTGTAAGTCAGACTTGTTGACACTGCATGTTTTCTGACATGTGGGGTATGTGGAGCAATATCATTGAATTTCTGTGTCCATGGTTGTCCAATAAAAGCACGAAATGGTTCAAAGATAGGTTTTGTGGTGGCCAAGGTGTCCGCCCCATGGGAGTGTATGTGCAAGGTACATGACAAGTGATCTACAGCTAGCAGGGATTACAAGGAGTCTGTGGTCATCCTCAACTGTATACAACACATCCCTATCAACAATGACCCTTGCCTTTCCCACACAGTTTCCATTTGTCTCTACTACCACCTTAGCAAACAAAGGTTTAAAAATTTCATCTCCTCTCTGCAGTACAGAAATATTTTCAGGTACTCCCCACATTTTACTGGGCAGCAAACTCTTTCTTTCAGGTTCTATTGGCCTTAGCTGCTTTTAAAAGAAGCGTTGGCAACAGGGTTTTCTTTGACCCTTAGTGCCAACCTCACACAGACTACTGTCAAGATCTGGGAGTGGTTGGACACCAGCTTTTGCCAGGGCTTGAGTGATCACAGGACAAGAAACATTCACATTGACCTCCCACTTCTCCCCTGAGTCAGTTTCCACTGGCAGTTCTTTTTCTGCATTAAGTCCATGAGTACAGGTGAATCCCATCCTAGGATGGCATCTACAGGCAAGTTTTTTACCACCCTAACAGTCAACAGGTAAAGTAATGGTAACAGTTAAGTCAGCTTTGGAATAAGGATGCTTATACCCATGAACACACAAAATGTCCGCTTGTCTGCTGTAATCCACACTGCTTACTTGCACCAGACTGTGCTTAATCAGGGACATGAAGCTTCAAGTGTCCTTTAGAGCAATGACCTGCTGGTCATTGACAATCTCAATTTTTTAGTGCTGAACTCTCAATTCCTTATCCCCAGTGGGCCCCACTTCAGGCCGAGGTGCATAGCAAGCACCTGTGACATTAGCTTTGCGTATGGAACACACAGAAGCTTTGTAGCCTGGCTGCTGGCAATAAAAATAAACAAGGTCCTTACCAGATGCTTGGTTTGGGGAAGTGCTGGTGTTACCTGGAATCTCCTGGCTATTCTCTCTCTTTGCAGGCCTGGGCTGGGGGGCTGGGGTGTTGGTTGGTGTACTGAACTGTTGTGAGTGTGTAGCTAGTTGTCCTCTCCAAGCATTGAGGTACTGTAGAGCCAGCTTGGCAGCCGCAAGTCCCTCCGCTGGCTCCTTCACCCTAACCTCAAAGGGAGGTACCTGGAGTAGCTGCTCCAAGATGATGGCCTCACCAACCTTGTCATTGGTGAGCTGCTCTGGCCTAATCCAGCGCCGGTAGAGGCCTTTAAGGTGGTAGTAGGTCTCGGTTAGGTTCTCGCCAGGTGGTATAGTAGTTGATCGGAACTGCTGCTAGTATGTCTCTGGGGAGATGTTGCACTTGGTCAGCAACACTGCTTTCACGTCTGTATTGCAGTGGGCCTCCAGTGCCTTTCCAGACAGCAGTGGAATAAGTCCGCATGCCCACTCAGTCTCCGGCCATTTCCACATTTTGTCAATGCGCTCAAAACATAACAAATAATTCTCAATGTCCTCACCCATTTAATATAGCAGCAATTTTGGCTCAGTATAATGCCTCCGCTCTGGCCTTAGCTGGTCAGGTTTGCTGCTAGAGTCTTGAAAATGGTGAGAGGGTGCCTCTGACAGTGTATCCTGGAGCCCACACCTGGGTTCTGGTGTTGACAGTTCGAGTTTGGGATTATTTGCTGTCAATGTGCTTTAAGCTGAAGCAACAACAGGCAGGTTTGGAGCAGGTGGTGCTTGGGCAACGTTTTGTTGTGGCAGGTTTAGCCAACTGGTTAGTCAGTAGAAGAGAGGCCCTCAGGCCTTGGATCTCTGCCACCATGCCCTCCTCTCTCCTTTGCTGTGCTGCCAGGAAATCCCTCATCATTGTCAGTAGTTCTCCCCCTGGTCCACCTGTCAATGCTGCAACTGTAGGAGCTACTGGGGTCACCCAGGACCCGTCCTCCTCATCATATTCCTCTGATGATGATGATGATGGCAATGTCTCTGGCATACCCTACTATAGGATGACACACCACATTATACTATGACACAAAATACTATACTAAGGCATAATATACTTTGACATGTCATACTATACTATGATACAACATATTATAACATATCATGCTACACTATGACACATCATATTATATTATACTATGACACAGCATACTACAGTATACCATGACCCAACACAATATACTTTGGAATACCCTACTTTACTATAACACACCATATTATACTATTCCATATTATACAACACTATACTACAAAGTAATGCAAAATAAGTTCAAGGATATCAAGAGACAGAAAGATATTAAATATCTTCATCAACTGAACAACGTTTTGTTTTCCATCAGGTCACGTGTTGATGACGCAGGACAACTCTTATAACTGATCAATAGAGAATAATCAAGTGAATAATTACCATTAATGAAGTCATTAGTTTCAGCTTATAAACTCTTGTCACCAGCAGAGGCAAGCATGCAGACTCTCCTCCTGCTGAGGTTGCTGGTTTGATTCCCAACCTTCAGGTCAGAGGTCAAAGGTCAGGAGACATGTCAGAGGAGCTTTCATTAATCTTTATTTTTCACAGAAGAAACATTCCACACAGACCGGACACATGTAGAAAAAAACTCTTTATGTCACTGGTGATGTCACTGTGACAGGGAAGAGGGGGAGGGGTCAGGGGTCAGGGGTCATTTCAAGGCACTATTTATTATATGAATATAGAAACAGGTGAGAGCAGATAAACAGGTGAGGAGGTCAGAGGTCACTTTGAGCTACAAACTGAAATGATCAATACGATCAATACCGTGATCAGAGTCAGTGAGAGGGTCGGCTGCTGTCAGGAAGCTACAGTGTGCTCGTCTAAACCAAAACTAATATTCATCATCGTCAGGGAGGTTCAGCAGTCTTAGAGGTCATTGATCAATAATCACTGATTTCATAAGGGGACAGCAGGAAGTGAACAGAGAGTCAAACATGAACGTCACCTCTGAGAAGAAAAACAATCAGAAAAACTTAAAGAGCACAAAAACAAAACAAAACAAAAAAAAAACAGCAGAATAAAGTTCCAGAAAAGAAACAAAAGTAAAGTTTAACGTGATTTTTTTTTTTTTTTTAAGAGAAAACATCAAAAACACAGAAAGGTTCAGAAAACATCAGATTCCTGCAGGGAGGGAAATTAAAACTAGACTGAGAATAAAAGTGAACTCTTTAGTTTTCTTCTCATGATGCCTGTTAGACACCAGATTTAATTTAATAAGGCAACATGAGAACATGTTTGGAGGTCAGAGGTCAGCAGAGAGAAGATGACTGAATCCAAACGTCTGCACCTGCAGTTTGTTTCTATCTGGTGCAGTGATGAGAAACATTATTCCTCTGCTGTCAGGACACATCATAATAACTATTTACCTCTATGAGTTTATTTACTTGTCTGTGCTATTAAGTGAAGCAAGTCATCAGTACGAGAGGAAACCTTTCAGTATTCAATGGAACATGAACTTTGTATGAAGACTTGAGTGTTACTCAGAGTTTTATTCCACCGCTGTTTTATTTAGTTTCTCTCTTTTTCCTCATTTGTACTGAAGTGTGTCTGTGTGTGAGGAGGATCAATAGATCGGCTCATTTACATGACGTGTGAACAAACAAGACTACATCTGTAGATGTGAACGCGCTGCAGTGGGGAGAGACGTCTGGATTCAGTCATGAGATTTGATGGAGCAGAAACATGATGCTCTGACCACCTGCACGGCTAATCATTTAATCAATCAATCAATCGACCTAGGGATCCGATGACAGGACAGTCAAGAGGTCAAGGTGATAATTTCCCTCATCACATTAAATCACCACCACCACAGAGTGACACACTTCTAACACTCCTCAACACAGTGTGCATGTGTGTGTGTGTGTGTGTGTCTACATATGCGTGTAGGTTAGAACGTATCTACTTTACCTTCCCATCTTCTCACCTGGCTGTAAGCTATCTGACAGTATTTGCGGCTGGTTGAGAGTTTAGCAGCAGCTGTCTTGACATCGGTTACTGTCACACGTCCTGCTGAGGTTAAACGTCTACGAGCTGTGTTTTATCTGTCGGGTGACTTCAATGTTTGTTGTTAACAGCAAAAATGACCACACAGCTCAAGCTCATTCTTTCTTCCAAATAACTCTTCTGTTGGCTGTAAGTTCCCTTCTGTAAATAAATTCATTTCATTTTTCCTGCCTGTTCTTCCAGCTGCCTCTCTATCATGACGGACTTCCCGCCCTTCTGGTGGCCGTGTTGTGCACTACAATACATCACGTTAACACAGTCTGTCACTTTTAACATAAAAAAAAGGGTGCAAATGTTTATGTGTAAATTGAAAATCAAACCTTCAGGATTTCTAAATACTGTGGTATACCTTAACACCTTAATAGCGCCAAAACCTAGTGTGTGTTTGTTTGTGTGTGTGTGTGTGCTCATGTCTGCAGCCAGGCGTGTTGCAGACACTGTGCTGCAGTCGCTCTGCGGTCAGGGCACAGCTCCAACATGGTCAACAGGAAGTCACTGAACTGAGCCGCCTGATCCAACGGCCACTCATACTTCTCCAACAGAACCTCGAACAGACCCCACGGCTTCAGACTTGAGATGTGACGCAGCTCACCTAACACACACACACACACACACACACACACACACACACACATACGCGCGCACACAGACAGGTGAGAGACAGACTACAGGTTAGTGACAGACAGACAGGTAAGAAACAGACATCACTCTACATTTTAGCTTAGAAAATATCTGGTTCTTTGATTAAAAAGTTGAAGCTACAAGCCTGCAGTCAAACTAGAGTCAACTCCCAAGGTGCATTTCACTAACAAACAACCAATCACAGAGCTAACACACCTCGCTAACAGTGAGCTGAAGCTGAAGATTAAATTTTCAGACTCAGTTTTGGATGAATTCGGTAACCACGGCGATGTGTTTTGCTCACAATGTCAACAACAAAACATTTTGAATTCACAGCAGCTCTGATCGTCTGACTGGCTTCTTCTCAATAGCGACAGCAGCTGAGGATTATGGGTATTGTAGTATTTAGAGCCATCCACCAAACCGACAGAAGAAACCTTTTAATTAATTCAGATTCAGATTATAACATGTATGTTATAATCCAGGCGAGTCCTGAGCTTCTGATGACATCGTTAACAGGAACATTTAAAAACGTCTCACCTCTCCTGTTGAAGTATTCTCTGGAGTACCTGCCAGACAGAGCAAAGGGCACAGGGATCGGGCCGAGCAGCTCGATGATGTGAGCGATGTGATCTGAACACAGACAGGTTGTATTGTTGTAACTTCATGCTGAGCGGAGTACTGGATGTAGTACTCTTAATACTGCAGTACTTTAGTATAGTATTGTGGTATAGTATAGTACTACACTGCAGCACTAAAATGTGTACTATGATGTTCAGTACCTTCATCTCTGGTGTAATCTTCTCCTGAATGAGGTTCAAACAGATAATCTCCTGTTGCCAGCTCAAACGCCTGAAATATTCACATCAATCAATCAATTAATCGATCAATACATCAGTACACTTTGTCAACATAAGAACAGTCCAGTGTGAACCTGCTGACCTCCTGCACACACACACCTGAGGCTGTGATGCAAGGAGGAGCTCAATCAGACACTTAAAGGGCGAGTTCACAATTTCTCAAGTCTGTCTTAAACCTGCAGTGTGGAACTTTTACATATAAATGAACGTCCGTTACATTCAAGCCCTTCGCCAAACAAGTTTAAACAATGCTGCCAATCAATCACTGCCAGATAAATCTCTCTGTATTTCACAGTATACAGAGTTTTTAAGTCTGGTGTCGGTGGTGACATTCTTGCGCTGGCCGGATGGATGGATACAGCGGATGCTCTATAAGCAGAGCATGCGCACTAGAGACTTCCGTGGGCTGAGCAGCTAACTTCCAGTTAGCCCTCTGCTAACTTGAATGATGATAAAATAATTTAACCGTGCAGCTCTTCTTGACTTTCCGAATGTTATGAGACCAAATGGATCAAATTCTGATAGTGAAACGAGTCATTTCACGGGGGTCGTGTGATGCTCGAAACAATTTATCCACCATTTTACAGCTGCAACAGTAGCTACAGAGTAGACTACGGCAGAGCCTAAAGTACATTTGAAGGATCTTTTAACATCCAGTATAAACAGGAGGAATGATTACAGCGAGGAAAACCTCTCTCACTGTTCATATGGACACCTGACTGCTGGTTTAAGACTCACTTGGAAAATTGTGAACCCGTCCTTTAAAAAAAAAAAAAACTTGGGGACTGTTTGTAGAATTGTATTGCATGTCTACCAGCAGGACTCAGCACTTATTTATTACATGTATCTGCCGGCTGGTTACTGTACATATTTACATTTTTCTCACTGAATTTCTGTTCAACAAATAAAACATGACGCAATGCAACAGATTAAACCATCCAACAGTTTAGAAAGTGGTTCAAATGAGTCCCACCTTGAACCGACTTTAAGTAAACATAAGTACATTTTGTCGATAATACTACTTAAGTACAATTTTGAATGCAGGTGTGTGTGTGTGTGTGTGTTTGTACCATGCAAGCTGTGCTCCAGATGTCAGCAGGTGTTCCGTACTCTGCTCCAATCAGAACCTCAAGAGCTCTGTACTGTCTGGTCTGAATGTCTTCAGTGAAGTGTTTGTGCTGGATGAGAGAGACAGAGAGAAAGAGAGAGGATGTGTCTGATTGGTTAATGTTAAACAAACACAGATGAAGAAGTAATGATGATGAAGAGCGTCTCACCACCCAGCATGCATTTCCCAGATCAGCGATCTTCACTCTCAGTTTGTCTGCGTTCCGAGGATCCAGAGGACTGAGGACAAAATCTGACGCGCTGCACACTGAAGAGACAGAGATGATGTTACCTGTCAGCTGTGTGTATATACATATATATTTATACTATATATATGTACATGTTTTTAATTCTATTTATATTTATATATAGTATATATACTGTATATATTTATCTGTGTGCGTGTCATTAGTCACCATCTCGTCCGCTCGAGTATCCCGATTGTGTAGAAAGTGCCGACTCAGACGTTGCTGACATCACAGAGCTGGAGAACCCTGATAGGCCGGAGGCAGGGCTGGAGAAGCGGCCAGGGGCGTGGCCGTTACACCTGTCCTCCAACCAGGAGCAGTTGGAGTCTGGGCTCGCTTTGCTATTGGCTGTGGAGCAGGAAGTGTTGCCATTGACGACCAGAGAGCCTGTGGAACACAGAAACACTTCAGCGGGAGCCTGTAAGCACCAAACAAGTTCAACCGAAGCCCCTTTATTGTTCTTCTCACTCTTTATTCTTATTCCGTCTTCCGTACGTTTTTTGCCACGTTTCAGCTGCTGCATACTTTGTGCTATAAAAACCATTCAACTGTCAATCTGTGCAACTCATTCAGCAGATGTGTGCTTGTATTTTTCTGAAATGTAACATGTTTCAGCGATTTTATATAATTTTTTAAAACATTAAAATTTATAATGGCAGTCTATGGGACAAACCGTCCAACTGAGTTGGAACCTTGTTAACTTTGACACTCAAAAGCTCGGAAGTCCCTCATCGTACAGACGCCATTCAAACTGTAAAAAGTTCACAAAACTTTGAACTTTCAGAGTTATCAGATTGTTTAGTGATATCTTTTGTCATTTTTCAGCATTTTAAGCCCAAAGTCAGGGGTTTTTAAGACTTTTTCAGGTCTCACCAGTGTGTCATGTGATCAGGCACAGTGGAGAGCACAGATAATTTTAGACCAGAAATGTTTTTCTAAACTGCTGTCACTCCCACAATTTTAACTCCTCAAGCACATATCTTGCCTCAGTATGTTGCCACAAGCCTCCTCTCTCTCAAAATGTAAATACATTTCACATAGGACTTATAGTTTTTGAGATCTGAACCTTAATTGATAGAGAGTCGCTGTCATGTTCTCATTGACTGCAACACAGTCTGCAGGATGTGTGTCTCCTCTCACTCCGGTTTCTTAAACTTACAGATTCTCTCTTCCTTCAAACACATTTTACACATATCATTCATTCTCATGTTAAACTAGTCTTGCTTTCACTAATGATGTACAAATCTCTGGGCTTTAAGCTCTAGTTTAAGACAAATACATTTTCATCATCAAAAGGGAGATTTTTTTCCTCTCATTTTTGTGAATGTCTGTTGGCTCAGTGGTTTAGAACACTGTTCTCTGATCAGCTTCACCTTAGATGACAAGGTTGTGTGTTCGATACCTGCTCACTGCAGTGCTCCTCATAATATTGCTCTCATGTACAAAGTTGCGTCATCTTTATCCTGTACCATAATTCAATTCCACTCTAGCTCACCTTAACATTATTACCTAAAATGTGGATTGATATGCTTGTTAAAGACATCTTTTCCTGTACTACATAGCATGTGTGAGTAGTCCACTGGTTTAAGCTCATGACACTTCTGAACTCCTTTTAGATCCAAAGACTGTGAGTTCGAGCCCCGCTTAGGGCAGAACTCAGAAGAGTTAAAGGATGAAGGAGTCCAGGTGATGTCAATCTGCTTAATGAGCTGAGCTGAACTGCTTTTTTGTCAATTTCATGCAATTGACAGACTAAATAGCAGAATCTGGCCTGACATTCCTGTGTGACATATTAGCTCAGTGCATAACATGTTTGTCTTACATGCATGAGGGTGTAGGTTCACTTCCAACCATTGCAGATTTTAGTCTTGCTAGATTTTTCAATAGTGTTCAGCTTCCACTTATGCAATCTAAATTCGCTTTCAGCAATCACACGCAATTTCTACAGAAATTGCATTTTCTAGTTATCTATTAATACAGTATCAGAAGCAGAGTGTACTCACCGTTACTGTCTGTGTCGTCAGGCTGTAAAAACACACCGTCTTCTTCCTCCATCCTCTGAACAAAACAAAAACACAAACATGTATTCTGAAGGGAGCAGTCATATCCTATTTAATTATGATTGGCTGCCTTGACATTATAAATTACAGTGGTAGTAAGTAGTGGAAGTAGTAGAACAGGCTGTGTTAACAGCAGCAGTCCATCAGTACTATTACAGTAATATTATAGCAGTAATAGAGTAGAACTTAGAGTGCTTTACTTAAAGAACATCATGAAATATGAAATCTAAAATCAATAATAAAATCAATTAAAATACAATAACATTTGTTATATCATGGCAACTGAGAGAACACTGGATTCTGATTGGCTGGCAGGTGTGGATTCATTTTTAGTAACAGACAATATAACCAGACAACTGTGACACAGGTGTCTGTTCAAAAACGAATATTCGATTCTCTGAAGACTGAAATGTATGTAAAAGTCTTTACGCCATTACCACTAAGTTAATGCAGTATTATGGCTGTGTTAGAGAAGGGTCTGATTGCAGTCTTGCAGACTTAGACGACCCACCCGCTTCACTACACAACACACCCGCCATGATGTTCTTACCCTAATGGACTGTTAGCAGCTATATTACGGCAGTGTTACGGCTGTATTACAGTAATATTACAGTACCTGTATGTCCACTAGTCTCTCCTCTAACAATCTTTGTTGACGCTTTGCTTTTCTCTTCAACTTCTTCTTCTTGTTTTTAGACAGTTTACCAGCCTACACACACACACACACACACACACACACAGACACACACACACACACACACACACACAGGGTGGTGAGAGAGACAGCAGAACACAAAGTGAAGTTTCTATACAACAACAATGTAATAATGCTGTTTAAGAGCTCACACACACACTTTGCGTTACTGACACTACAAGACTACTGAACACACACACTTCCTGCATTTTTGGAGGGGGGGGGGGGGGGGGGTGACACATGCAACAACTGGACGGGAATCAAACAGTGACGTTAGCATTGCAGTATGTGCTGTGCATCTGAAGGACGACTTCCTGCTCAGAGTTTGTTTTTTTTTACATTTTACATCCAACCAGCTGGACTTTTTTTTTTTATCCAATCATCTCGCAGCCTTTTTCTGCGGTTAATGACACCTGGTGGACACACCTGAAATACCTGAAGGGCAGTAACCAATGAGAACACAGCAGGCGTCACACCTGGACACTTACCTGTAGATCCCTGGGAGCCGTGCTAACTAGAGAGAGAGACACAGAGGCAGACAGACAGACAGGGAGAGAGGGAGAGAGACAGGAAAAGAACATGAGAAACAGGAACAGAGGAGGTGAAGATGGAGAAGTGAACATGAAGACGGGAATAATTAAAGAGAGACAGACAGACAGACAGAGACAGACAGGAAAAAACAGAAGAATTAAAACTGTGTAAAAAAGAGAAGAGAAGCAGACAGCTCAGAAAGCAGATAGACAGACAGACAGACAGACAGACAGACAGGCAGGCAGACAGGTGAGACAGCTGTCTGTCTGTCTGAGCAGAGTGGAAATCACAGCTCCCAGTAACACTGCTGTCTGACTCCACTGGAGACAAACTGACTGAAGTGAGAATCACAGAAGGATCCATATAAACCTCTGAGAGAAACTGAGGCTGCATTACTGATCAATCTATTCGTGTTTTCATTGATTCGCTGATTACCACCTACCGGGCCCCTTCATACTGTGTGATTATAGATTCCTGTCTTGTCGCACTGTGAGACACAGTCTAATGAAAGCTTGACTCGGATCCGTCTCTGTCCTACAGGTTTTAAATTGTCTGAGTGTCAGGATTTCGGTCTTCAGGGCTCAGTGGACGTGACGGTGAAAGCGTCTCACAGAGAGATCTATTATGAATCAGCTGAGGACACGACAGCTTACTGTTGCTTGTTATCATAGTTACATCAACACACTTTTGTGGCTTTGTGCGCAGGCGTTAGAAATGGTGCCCGTAAGAGGAAGCGATGGGAATATTTTTGACAATAAATAGAGCTCAAAGCTTTCGGGATATGTTTGGCTGCTTTTGGGAGATGGATATACATAGTGCGATAGAGCATTTGTTCCCTAATCATATCTGTGTGAGCTGGCTTAATTTGTAAATTTACATTTTTTTTTATTGCATAACTCAAATTTCAGCAAATCTCACAATTTTACCAAAATGTTTAGAAGAACGTTTTTGGTCTTCAAACGCTGTAAAATTCTAAAAACTGTTCGAACAGTGAACGTCACAAACGTTGGAGTCAGTCTGTCTCAGAACGCCAGTAAATGCTGTTTACAGGCATGTCTGTCGGACCAATCACGTCGCTGCTCCTCACCTGATGACCCAGAAGGGGGCGGGGCTCCAGCTCTTTGCCAGATGGTCGCCTCAGCTGCCAATCTCCTGATGTAAACCTCATCGGCGTCCAATAAGATGTTCTCTGGTTTGATGTCTGTGTGGATGATCTTACACTTGGTGTGGAGGTAGTCCAGACCCTGCAGCACCTGAACACACACACACACACACACACACACACACACACACACACACACACACAGGTAAATACACAAACACACATGCAAGGTCATGTCACAGTCTCTGATGTCAGGACTAAGTCTACAATGGATGATGGGACTGTGTTACCTGTGTGTGTGTGTGTGTGTGTGTTTTACCTGTCTGATGATGGTCTTGACGCAGACCAGAGGAAGGCCCATGTAGTTGGACTTAATGATCCACTTTAACAGCTGATGACCCAGAACCTCTAAAACCATACAGACATCTGAGAGAAGCTAAGGAAACTACTGACCGACATACAGCTGAGAGACAGACAGAGAAACAGACAGGTGATGATGAAGGATACGGACTCCGTTGACTCCGGAGATCTTGAAGTCGTCGATCAGCTGGACGGTGGTTTCTCTGTAGGGGTCAGAGGGGTCACTATCCCTCACCTGGAGACAAACAGACTGGTTACCTTCTGCCCTGATGACAGTGTGTTATTGTTTTTTTTCAGTGTAATAACAGCAAAAACTGGGTATTTAGTTTTAGAATTATTATTCAGCTTTTGTCATACAAATCATATTGTTTGCTTTTAGCCCTGTAGCAACTGTTATATGGTCTGCTACTAGTCCACAGCCCAGGGGTTGGGAAACTCACACATCTGAGCAGTTTGATCTCATCCAGAGCCGTTTCAGTATAATGTGGAGCACTCTTTACCACCTTCAACGCCACAAAACGCTTCTTCCTAAACACAGAGACACAGGTTGAGATGTTGTGACTGAACGGGTTAAATACAACCAGTGCTGATGCTATAAAAGTGTTTCAAAAAAAGATAAACTGTGTGTGTGTGTTATTGTGTGTTTCGTACTGCAGATCCCAGCAGAGCCACACGGTAGAGAAATGTCCCCAGCCGAGTTTTCTGACAACGTGGTACCTCCCGTTAAACAGATCACCAATCTTCACTGGGTAGTAACCACCTGGAACACAAACACAACAGAATAAACTGTAGAGAATACAGCAGGGAACCAGAGACACTGTAGATATCACTGTGAAAACCCAAGTACCGGTCCGTGGTCTGGGGGTTGACAGCAGGTCGCATTCAGACTGAAAACAGCTATGCATGAAAAAAATGGAGCCCTCCCATTAATTTGAATGGGGGCAGTGTGTTTATGCAGCAGGGGTGCCACCGCAGATGGCTTGGCAAAAAAACGCAGTGGTCATCCAGCAAAAACTTTTGCTGCAACGCAACCCGACGTCATCCAGCAAGGCGCTGTGTTGGCCAATCACATATACACAAGCGCACATTCTTGGATTACTTTGTAACGTGGACGCTGTGTTTGACTGTTTACCTCGCAATTGTCACAATGACAGATAAAACAACTGCCACTGTGATAACTTTCCAGAGCTGTAAAATCCTGTCCATGAGTTTTAAAAACCACTTTGCAGTGTTTTGACCTCTGATAAGCCTTTAAAAGCATTAATCCATACCTCCAACTCGACTTCCTGGATCATATTTAATTGTCTCACCAGTACCTCAAACAGCACGCCCCCTTCACCACCGCAGCCTCCGTTTTAACATAGGGCAGTTTTCCATCTGAACATGGCCTTAAAAGTTTTCCCATGTCACCTATATATATCGAAGAGATCTCAGAAAGGAAGTCTTTAAGTGTTGGATCTGAGTATCTGGTCCTCTTGGAGTGGGTGGGTCCTGGCAAGGACACCCCCTGGAGGATCCATAGTTCAACAACACTTGGGCAACGATTGAGAAGCCTGGAGGAGGGTTACTGGGAGGAGCATGCAGCCTGATCTGAGCCTGAGCACTGCTAGTCATTTATTGTTCCTAATGAACATCATGTTTGAATATTAAGTGGTTGATAATTAGACCTGGTGGCAGAACACCAAAGACTGATGATCAACATCACAGTCTTTTCATCAGATCTGTGTCTGTATGTTTTTAACACTCTGAAAGGATAAGATTTGTCAGCTGATAATCATGTGGTGGTGAGTTTGATCAGGTAGTAGGGGAAACTGATGGACAGACATGGAAAATCTAAATGAGTAGTGAGGGTGAACTGAAAACATCTGGCAGAAGCCCCCTGTCCAGAGTTTTTCCTGCATCCCAAGGAAGGCTGAGAACATGGAATCTGAGTGGGCCATGTTTAAAACCTCCATTGCGGAGGCAAAGTCAGTGGTTCCTGACTAATAAGATACTGGTGGAGACCAGCTGTGAAGGAGGCAGTCCAGCTGAAGGAGTCCTTTCACGCTTGGTTGGCCCAGGGGACTCCTGGAGCAACAGATGGGTATCTGGAAGCCAGAAGGACATCTGTGGTCACAGAAGCAAAAAGTCTGGCTTGAGAGGAAATGGGGAAGGCCACGGAAAAAGACTTTCAGTTGGCCTCGAGGAAGTTCTGGCAAACCAGACGACATCTCAGAAAGGGCAGGCAGAGCTTAGCCCAGGCTGTTTTTAGCAAGCGATGGACAACTACTGACTAAGGATATTAACAGATGGTTGAGGGAACACTCGAGGAAGTTGCTGACTCACCCATCCTCTATAGAGGAGGCAGAGCTGGAGGGCTCAGGGGAAGTAGTCTTATCCATTTTTCTGGCTAAGGTCATTGAAGTAGGTCAAAAAGCTCCACACTGGCAAGGCACCAGAGGTGGATGAGATTCACCCTGAGAAGCTGAAGGCTCTGGACAATTTGGGCTGTTTTGGTAGCCACATCTTTCCATCCACATAACGGTTGGGGACAATTTCTGTGGACTGGCAGACCAGGGTGGTTTCCTTTTGTTTAAAAAAAAAAGAGGGTAAACTCCAACCATCAGGACATCTTTCTAGGTTGCCTGAATGGGATAGTTGGGACCTAACAAAAAGCCATCTGCTTGTTGTATAACCAGAGTGAGCTATGTCCACATTCTCTGAAGGAAATCAAACATGTTCTCAGTGAGTGCTGTGCTCCACCATCGATGAGTCTTGTCACAGATTCTGTTTGTGATTTTCATGGAGAGAATCTGAAGGTGCAGCTGAGGTGTGCAGAGTCTCCAGAATGATGAATGATGACATCCCTGATTACATCCCTGCTTTATGTGGAAGATGTGGTTCAGCTGTCTTCATCAGACTGTGACCCCCGGCGTGCACTGAGATGTTTGCAGCTTTGTGTGAAGATGTTGGCAAGAGAGTCTGAGGCCTCTGGTACTGGATGCAGTCCAGAGGCCTCAGACTCTCATGCCAATGTCTTGGAAACAGGAAAGAGTGAACTGTTATCTTCAGGAGGAGAGTGAGTCTCTGCCCCAAGTAAATGGAGTTCAAGTATCTCAGGTTCTTGTTCACAAGTGAGGGTAAGATGGAGTGTGTCAGGTCAGCAGTAATGCAGACCCTGTTATCAAACTCTTGTGGTTCAGAGGGAACAGAGCCTGAAGTTGAGGCTCTGTTCCAGTCCTCAGCTGTGTATCTGGTCTCTGGGTAGTTACTGACAGAATGAGATCTAAACAGCTGAAGTGCATTTCTTTGGCAGGGTGTCTGGACTCAGCCTTAGAGACAGGGTAAGGAGCTCAGATATCCAGGAGGAAGAGGAGAACCATTGGTGAGGAGGTTCAGCATCTGATCAGTATTCTGGACAAACTGGGAGGAAACCCAGGGAAGAGCCAGAACCCACTGGAGGGATTATATATCTCATCAGCCCTGAGAATGTCTCTGGTTCCTCCAGGAGGAGATGGGGCAGGTGGCTCGGTAGAGGGACATATAAACTGCCACTGCAACTGGGACCCAGATAAACAGCGGAAAATGGATGAATGGATGCATCAAATTGTCATCAACCAAGACCAATCAAAACTATCTATTTTGGATAATTTATCCAATCTCTCCAGGTAATTGCAATTTTATGATTGCAATAATTGAACGTTAATTCAAGAAATCTTATTTGTGACAGCTTGCAATTTGCTAAATTAGAGATTCTTTTCCGCATGAAGACCGCTTGTGGCTTGTAATTTGGACCAATTTTTGCATTTTTTGTTGTGGTAGCTTACGTCATTGGAGCGCATAGCTTGCATTCAGCAAGGACATAAATGGAACTCAAGCACAGTATTTTCTTTTTTTATATAACTTTGAGCCAATGGCTCTCATGTTCAGAAAATACATTTAAAATAACTGAAATATAGTTGTTTCTGTGATATGTAGTATGTTTTTTATTGAAGGAAGTGATTACATATGACTTTTCATTGATAGTAAATAAAAAAAATTGCCTTATTTTTCCAGTTCCCTTGATTTTACTGCAAAAAGAACACATAAAACATTGCAAATTGTTTTGCAATTTTTTGGAAAAGCTGCTGCAAAATCAAGCATTTTTGGCCACAATAATCACAAAACATTCTACATATATTTGGCTCACTATATTGGAGTTGACCTACAGAGAGCTACTGAGATTTTATCAACATTAATGTTAACGGATCAAAGACTTTCTGTGAGTCTCTTGTTCAGTTTTCTCTGATAAACTCACCTTTACAATAATCTGAAGGGTCTTCCTGCTCTTCATCATCAGAGCCCAGCAGGTGTGCAGGGGGCGGCGTCAATTGAGGAGGGGGCGGACTCATAGTCGTTGGGGGTGTGGTCAGATGAGTGGGGGCTGATGCCATCATGGGAGGCAGGCCGATGGGCGGGGCCAGAGAGTCAAGGGGACAGAGGAAAGAGGCAGAGGAGGAGCAGAGAGGGGAGTAGAGGTGGGAGGAGACACTGGAGGTAAAGGTTACCGAGTTCAGCAGGAAGGGGTCAGGGTGGGAGGGGCTTAATGGAGGGGTGGGAGGAGCTTTGGCAGGATGCTGGGCAGAGGGACTGTGGGTAATATTCTGGGGTAAGGTTGGAGGTGATTTGGAGGGATGCTGGGATTCTGTTTTCCTACCAGACAGACTCTGGGAGACATTTTCAAAAGTTCTGTGAGGCAATCTGGAGGAATTCTGGCTAATATTTTGGTAAACAGTTGGCGGTGATTGGCTGGGACTATGGGTGGGACTTTGAGATGTGGCAGGAGGTGATTGGCTGAAGATCTGGGTAGTCACTGGCACAGTCAGGGGGGGAAGTGGGGCAGTTTGAAAGGTATTTTCAGGAAATCTTGGGGCTGGTAAAGGGGTATCTACTGTATCCAGAGGGGGTGGTGTGCTCTGGCGGGTATTCTGGGGGCGTGGTGAAGGTGCTCGGGGGTCACTCTGGGGGCGTTGGGGGCTGTTTTCATTGGGTAAGTGTGGGAGTTCTTGTTGGGGTACTGTAGTGGTTTCATTGGTATCTTCAGGATGTGTTGGCGTATTTCCTATTGGTGTGGTAGTTTCTGGAGTATTTTGGGGGGGCAGCTGGGTGTTTTGGGGGTAACTCTGCGATGGTGTCGGGGGCAGGCTGCTGTCAGGGTTCAGACTTTGAAGATCACAGAGGTCATCAGACCTGAAACAGAAAAAAAGTAAGTTATTAATTTATTGCTCATCAGATCATCTATCAGAGGCATAAGATAGTAACAGCTTTTCTACACTAAAATACTGTCCAGCTGCAGGAAATGAAATGTATTTTCTTCACAGGGTGAAGTAAAGTGCTACAGTGTGAGTTGGATTGTTAATGCTGGAGTAAACCTTAGTCTCTAGGTGATTGAGTACCAAGGATTCACTAAATACTTCCTCTGCAAACATCATTATTAACTTGATAATTACATACAACATGAAGATGAACTTTACGATAACTCTAGTGTGTTGCACTGTAAACTGTCAGGATGCTACACTTCCCTCTCTGTTCAGTTCAACCTTTTTTGTTCCGTCAAAAAAAAAATCAATTTTTGAAATCCATAAATTGATTCAGAATCACAGAAGAATTGAGATTCTTGTGTGAATACATTTTATCACCCAGCCCAATTTTTTTATTGGGGTATATGCACACACCACCTATAAGCTTTGTAAAAGTAGAATTCATGGCAGAGCTGTTGTATTGAATTGCATTAGATTGCACAGGTGTTCCTAATAAAGTGCTTGGTGAGTGTATGCACCTGAAACAACACACACACACCAACACAGAGGCCTACATTGTTTTCAGTCTGACCACCAAAGAAGCTTTATAAATAAAATCTTACTAACATGTTGATATGTCTCTGACATTACATTCCGTCCTCCATCATGTCTGTTTACTCTGAGATTGCGGTCTCTTGTCAACTGTACCACTTTATAGTAGTCATTTGCCTGTCAGCATCACCTCTCTCCTCTCTTGTTCCTGTAACTGTCTCATAAAGGCATAAAGCTAAAAATAAACTAAGAACATCAGTCAGTCCTGAATGGTGGCACTGCGGAGTCCAACTTCAGATTGTGGGTGATGACATCATAATGACGTCACTGTAACCAGGTACATTCAACTGAATTATGCTGCATGAAACAGTCAACATGGATCATATATCTGTGAAACACACACACACACACACACACACACACACACACACACACACACACACACACACACACACACACACACACACACGCACACGCACACACTGTAACACACACATACTGCAACACACACACAGCTGCTCTGAGTCATGGACATTGTTGAGGTTTGCCGGAGCTGCACTGAAATAGACTGCAGAGTGTGTGTGTGTTGTGGGATCATGATTCAGTCTCTGGTTCTATTAATGGATCTGAGTCGCACTGGGCTGAGCACCAAACCTGTTTGTGTCAGCAGGTCACCAGCTAGCTTAGCACAAAGACTGTAAGCAGATGGAAACTGTTAGCCTAGCTATTTAATTCCCATGTCGTATCTGGTTTACTCAACAGGTTTAAATCATTTGTCTTTTTTTTATTTATTTATTTTATCAGAAGCTCAATGGAATACATTGGTTTTAAATTCTATTCACTGAATAATTGCCATAAAAACACTAGGTTTGGTTGCTCTCAGTTTGGTCTGGCAGGCACAACATTTCTCTCTCTCTGTAATGGAAACATAAAGCTTCACAATCACCACATCCCAGAGGACCCAGGATGGAACCCTGTGGAACTCCACAGGACTGTTAGCAGTCCATTCTGGAGTCAGCTGGTTTAATTTACATTAAAGTTAGGACAGAGTTCAAACCAACAACCCCACTAAGGACTGTGATATATCAAAGGGTCATCAATATTTGTTTTTTTTTGCCTTTATATACAGTCGAAAGTACAGAGAGACAGGAAACATGAGTAGAGAGAGGGTCTGTAGCCTGAAATTATGTGCGAATGCTGCGGTTTGTTATATGTGTCTTAACCAGTAGACTACCAGGGCAGGCAACTCCTTAAAATTCATTAACTACCGTGAAGATAAGAGCAGTGGAGGGCTGCCCCGGTGTTGTGCTCTCTGGTACTTTTCCTGTTTTTATTCATTTGTGGGGTCTCTGGTTTGGGTTGGCCACCAAACAGGACAGGAAAAGACTACAACAGACAGCAGATCATTGGTGCTGACCTGCCCACCATCCAGGATTTGTACACCTCAAGAGTCAGGAAACGGGCAGGGAAAATCGCTGCAGATCCCTCACACCCTGGTCTTCATCTGTTCCAACTTCCTGCCTCTCATAGGCACTACAGAACTGTATGTATCTACTGAACATTGTTGTGCATAAGAACGAGAGCCACTAGAAACCGATGTCAAATTCCTTGTATGCATCACCATACATGGCCAATAAAACTGATTCTGAGCAGCATCTCTGAATTTGAACCTTAAAACAAGTAAGGTGCAGAGTCAAGGGTTTGATGGTTTTCATGGTATTTGATCAATTTTAACAGGTTCTTACACAATAAAAACTCCACCATCCATTCAGAAACCCATTAAAATCCCTTTTAATATCATAATGTTGTAATCAATCTGTCAATTATCCTCTCAAATCCCAGATTCCTTCAGTGGATGGTATTTTCAGTTAAAAAGTTAATGGACCAAGGTCGACAGTGATGAGGACCACCCCACTGTGAGATGCTGTGTGCACTCACTGCTGGTCAACAATTAGCTTCAATGTTAAGTCCTGCTAAAACCACAATGTCTCCTTTCTACATTTCTATTCATACACAAAGTGCAGATTGATCTGGTTTGAACATCAGATTTACACATCACTACATTAAATATTCACACAGATAAACTTTGACTGAACCAGCTTCTAACATCTGACCACACTGAACTGTGTTTCATGTGAATCTGTCTGATCCACTTAATAATGTCAATATCAGCCCTAATACCAATTAGATCACCGCATCAGCTCTTATTGATGGATTTATAATTAGTTGGCGCAACATGTCTGTTCAACAAACAAGATACAACAAAGTTTCTTAGTGAAACTCATCCCACAAGCTGCAAATTATGTTTCTCTCTCTCACACACACACACAGAGCTAAACTTAGCCTCAGTGTGTATCCGTGTGTGTGTGTGTAGGGAGGTCATCGGTGTGTCTGGTCTACGGTCTCTGCTGGTTTCTTACCCTCCTTCCTCTTTTCGGACTCTCCGGTTCTTTTTGCCTCTCCGCCGGTGCTTCTTGCCGGTGGAGGCGGGGTTTCCAGTTCCAGCGCCGACCGCTGCTGAGAGAAGACAAAGATTCACATTCAGCTACACGCCACGTCCTCCGTGAACACACCTCCAGTTCATTAACACGAGGTTCCATTGGCTCACATCGAACTCCATTTAAAAATTTGGAAATTAAGAGATTTGTTTCACATTAACAACAATTTGACTCCTGGAACACGAGTTAATCCCTTCAGAGAATTATGAGGAGTCTTCTTCTTATCCTTTATGTAACCAGGTATAAATCTCATTGAGATTAAAATCTATTTTTCAAGGGTGACTCGACCAAGAGAGCAGCATAAACATTGTTACAACAATGAATACAAACAACATAAAGAGACAAATACAAGTGTCACACACTACAAACAAGGAAACACAATATCCAGTTAATATACAATAACTGATTACAGACTAAATCCAGTTATGATGCATAAACAGGTACAATTTTCGAAAACTATTTCAGCGAAACATTTAAGCGCAATTGACCAAGAGTATTATATTCTCAATCCTTTAAAATCAAAATTATTCAAGGAGGAAGGGGAAGTGTGTTTAAAGGCGTTTTTTTGTCTCTTTAATCTCTTCTTACTTTAATATTCATATCATACACCAAACAGCATTAAAAAAATCTTGAAATGTGACACTTTTTTTCTGCATTGGCAAATTTGAATAAATGCTGGAAAATGACTTGAGATCTAAAAAATATCCTTCTTTGTGCTTTAATTTGGCAAAAACTTAGTTTTATATTACAAATATAACATTAAATGTATCACTTTTTTTTTTTAGGTCAGACATCATACACACTGTGATGCAATTAACCCAGATACATATCACTTACACATTCAAACACACATGACAACAAACCATCAGCATACAGAGGTATAAATATACACATCCTGAAGTGCTGCAGCGACCAGCATGAACCAATTATAAAAGCTCAGATTTAAGGTGAGTAAATGCTACCTGGAGGATCACACTTGTGCTGAATTTACCAGCAAATATTTAGTTTTAGAAAAACTCTGAAGTCATTTCTGACTAATTTTCTGAATGGAGTATGGCAGAGAAGGTTAGACTAAATCAAATTATAAGAAAACAAAAAGAAAACTATTTGACTGGAATGCTGTTTGGCCCTAAAAAGAGACAGTGGCAGGTTACATGACCACTGTGGCCGATCCAACACTAAGGAAATCCTTGACTACGCTCAGACTCAGTGAGCACTCTGGTTCCCCAGAGAAAACAGACTGAGCGAGCACCCACTGCACGCAGCAGGAGGTGGAAATCCAGCTGTACTTTTGAATCACCTGCTTAATGCACCAAGACATCAGAGACATATACGACCCACAGAATATAATCTCCCAGAGAGATTTTGAAAACATGGCTAAAAACAAAAAAACTTCCATATCTGCTGGGCTGAAATACAGCGATGTGCAAACACAGCAGCAAGATCTGTGAGCTGTTGTGACCAGAAAAGGGTGTCCAATGCACTGACCATTTGCACGTGCACGTGCTGATCTCTGTACATACTTACTGTACGTAAATACAGATCAGATATCTTTGCGTACACTTCTTGTTGCAGTGTTTATATAGTTCTCACTTACTTGTATTTACATATTAAACTGGAATTTCTACATTTTTTCTATTTTATTTTCTCTTTACTTATCTGTAGATATATGTTTCAGAAACAAAAAATAATCTTCTGTTTGAAATTTTAAGTTAATTTTAGTTATTTGTATGATCATTCTGTTAATTTGTTGTCATTTAATTTTGTTGTATTTTCCTAAATTATGTTAGCTTTTTTTTCTTTTATTGTTATTTATTTTTCTCCTTGAGGGGAGGATCCGCTGTATAAGCAAGTGGATTCTTGACCTCTCCTGTCACATCTTTAATATTTATTATCTGGATATTATGCAGTCTTGCGTGTGTGCAAATAAATAAATTAAAACATTTACCTATTCTTACTATATAATGTTGCAATGTGACATATTATCTCATTCTGTTTATTCTAGTAGATCTTAACTTACAGTATGTAATTTTTTGTTTTATACATTTATGTTTCCATATAAAGCTCCTTTGAACTGAACTGAGAGACAGCAGCAGCAGTCGCAGGCTGGTACCGTTAGCCAATGCTACCTAGCATAGCATGCTAGCCGTGCAAACCGGAGTTCAGCGTGTTGATTTAAAGGACACCGAATCAGACACCAAACTGCACCGACAGCACTGACAGCTGCACCGGGACATAGATACGGTTCTGGAGTACTTTACCTATCAACATCCTGGCTCCCAGTCCCTAAACCGAACCGGGTCAGAGCGGTCTATCCCGGTTGGACTGACGGTACTTTGACAGCTAGCCTGTTAGCCTCCGTTAACCTGCTGAATTTCACCAGAACCCGGCGGTGGAAGCAGCAGACAGTCCGGTTCAGACTGTCCACAAGTTAACCCGGGTCAGAGCGGGTCAGTGCGGTGCAGCGTGGTGAGCAAGTGGCCTGTCAGCTAGCCCGTTAGCCCCGGTTGTTAACAGCTGACGGTCCGCTGTCCGTTAGTTAGCTCCGTTAGCTCCGTTAGCTCCAGCAGCAGACCGATAGAATAGCGGCTCTTCCTGCAGCCCGGCCCGGTCACAGTACCGGTCAGCACCGGGTCTTCTCGGTTATTCTGGGTGTGTTTTATTTGCTGTCTCGGTCCTACCGTTCATGGTCTCAACAGCTGCTGACAGTCTGACATCGGACACCGGGATGTGCGCATGCGCAGTGACTGGCCATGCTGGGCCGGGCTGTGCGCATGCGCAGTGACCGGCCACGCTGGGACTGGACCCAAACTGGGACAGTCCCAGAGGAAATAGTCTATGGAAACCCTAAACCTTAGAAAACAAATTATGAAATGTTATCTTGATATGATAAATCAAGATTAATTTTGACGCAAAATATCAGAATGTTACGTCATATATAAATTATAAACCCATCATTTTTGTCTGTTTTCCATGTTGTATTCCTGTAATTTGTCTTTCTTGGTCTATTCTGTAAACAACGTCTGTTTCATGTCTGTCCGTCCTCTGTTGCTCTTCATGAGGGCCTTTCCATTTTTTCCCGTCAAAGTTTTTCCTTATTCGAATGGAGGATCTAAGGACAGAGGGTGTTGTATTGATGTACAGGTTGTAAAGCCCCCTGAGGCAAATTTGTGATTTGTGATATTGGGCTATACAAATAAAAGTGACTTGACTTAACTATAGGTCTATTTCTATTTTCCTAATATTTAATTTTCTTCTTCGTGGCAGAAAAGGGCTCCCACATGATTCCTCTCAGGACAAACAAGAAAAATAAAAGGTCTCATGGGTAGCCTATCTCCACCTATGTTTAGTATCTCTGTCTTGTCTCTTATGCCTAATTATAACTGAATAAATCAGCACTATCGGTTTGGTTTAATTTTATTGTCATAAAACAACCTTCACATGAAACACTTTTCCACATATTCACCAGTAAAACCAAACAAAAGCAGACAGATTCAAAATTATTGTTGTGAAGAGCAGGTCTGCAGGAGGAGCTGTGTGAGGAGAAGCAGGAAAGAGGAGGACCCTGACTTGATCAGAGCCTATATACACAGGATTGAGTTCAGGTATGAGCCCTTTCCACTTACCTGCAGCAGAATTCTCTACTAGAAACAATTGCTTGTCTGAGTGAAATTGTGAGTTTTTTTTGCTCCTTGTACATTTATGTTCATAGTATCTTAATGCTTGGAATATTTTTGTTGCTTGCAGCCATAGATATTTGCTCCAAATGAATTAAGTTTAATGTATAGTGATAATATGATATCTACTTTCTATTTAGAAAAAAAAGCAGTATCAGTTGTTGTCAGCCTTCACTGCCTAGATCAGCTACCACCTGTCTATATCAGCCTATAACCTGCCACACCATCTGCAACAAAGACATACAATAAACAGTTGAATTGGATTCCTCCGGTGTTTTATTGTGCCTGACAGAACCAAATCAGCATACCCTTCTTACAGTCATTCATAGCAAGTATTTTATAATTACATTTTCCGTCATAGAGACACTAAAGTCTCTAGTGATGAAAGAATTTATATTCTTTATTGAAATGAAACTGGTAACACCATCCTATAACAATAGTCTATTAAAATTCTTTATTTTTATCATCAGCAAAATCTGATGACACAGTTTATGAGCTTCTACAAAACCTTTGAGGTGTCCATTAAAGCAGCCATTCTCAACCAGTGGGCCATGACCCACAGGTGAGCCTCAGTGCATCATCTAGTGGGCCATGACCTACAGGTGGGTCTCAGAGCGTCATGTAGTGAGCCGCGTAGGCAGTGGTACTGCCAAATGGTTACAATTTTTTTTTTGTAATTTAAAAAGCTAGTTATTTTTATATCTAAATGTGCTCAAGAATTCACATGAATAAAAAATGTCAAATTAAAATGCATAATTTCAATGACCAGATACGTTTCAATATCCAATCGCGACAATCACGACACATCATCAGGTAGAGATGGTAGAGGTAGAGGTAGGTGTTTTGCCACTGTTAGCTAGCTAGCGTTCTCTGTGGATTCTGTTTCAGAAGACACGGCTCTATCACTGTGTTGGAAAATGAACTGATGAAAATATCAGCAGCCTGAAGCTTCAGCTCACACAAGTTGACCTTGCTTCATTCAGGATACTGGCTACCAGTCAATATCCCTCTCTGTCAAAACGGGCGATCAAATTTCTGTTGCCTTTCACCACCACTTATTTATGTGAGTCAGGGGTTTCCATCGATTGTGGCTGTCACAAAAAGCAAAGGCAAGAAACATAATGAAAGCAACTTTGAATGCTACTCTGCATGTCAGCCCCTCACCAACCCCACCACAACTTGATCTCATTATTTCCCAGAAGCCCAAATGTCTCACTGAGGGTAAACATAATATTTATTTTGGTTATTACAGCTGACAGTGGCATAAAACATATTTACAGCCCAGTTTTTTGTCATGCTTTTTTCCCCCATTTATTTGGAAAGGTGGTCCTCAGAAATGTTTTAACAATCAGAAGTAGGCCTTAAATTACAAAAGGTTGACAATCCCTGCATTAAAGAACCAGTGTGTAGAATTTAGTGGCATCTAGTGGTGAAGTTGCAGATTACAACCAACTGAATACCAACTGATATCAAGATACAAGATATGGATCCTGATACTATTAAAATACAAGATATGGATCCTGATATTATGAAGATATGGATCTTGATATTATAATAATATAAGATATAAATCTTAGGCACAAACATGATTATTTTTTTTCATACTAAGGTATCAAACAAATATAATTTTGCTTTTAGTGCTAAAACTTGGGTATTGTGTAATAACACAACACACCACAGACAGGGAAATGTTAAAATTATAACTTTATTTTTACATGATACAAATTGTGTTTGGCCTCCTGCCTCTCCACAATAAAAACACATTTCCATGACACACTGACTCGTCTTCATCATTATCATTATCATCATCATCATCCTCAGACAGGTATTTACAGGCACATTTACACATTGTTAGCAAACTGTACACAGTCAGTAGAAAAGCAGTTTGTGCTTCATTACACTGATCCTGGATTTATTTTATACAAACCCTTTAAAGTTTTTATTCCCTTGTAGAAAAACATTTCAGTAACAAACAGAGCTCGTCCAATCAGAGCTGAGAATCTGTTTCATCATGTCCCAGAAGATTAGAAAACTGTACAGAGATCAGGAGGGTCAAAGGTCAGACTGTGACCTTCTTCCTCACTTTACATACATCAGTGACACGGCGGAGTTTAAGCCCCGTCTCTCGTCTTTATTACAAAAAATTATCTTGAAGAAGCACCATAAATCTTCATTTTCATCATCATCATCATCACACGCATGCAGAAGTCTATTCTGATCAGAGAACTACAACTACGGGTCAAACACAGGCTCAAAAAACACGCAAGGCAAAAACACAGAGGAGAAACGTTCCGATTAAACAGAGATAATCATCAGAAATATCAGAAGAAGAAGAAGAAAAGTACAGAGGCTGCGTTCAGTCAGCAGGAAGCTCATTCAATAAAAGTCTCACTTTATTACAAAATCTGTCAGTTTCCTGTTTCGGTTCTGAGGCAGAGACGACTGCTGGCAGTCAGAGTCTGTTATTGCCTGGTGGGTTCAGTCTCAGTTACAGTCCATTTACACAGAGAAACATACAGCACAAGTCCAGGAAGTATCCTGTCAGGAGTCCAGGTCAACAGCAGAGCTGAAACCATGAAGAAGAAGTAAAACCTTGACTGTGTCTTCACTTTGTGAAAACTCAACACAGAGAGCGGGAAGAGACACTAAGAGCTTAAACGATAAATTGTTTCCATGGAGACACAGCTCATAATCTCCTGGTTTCTGTGTTTATATTGCTGAATCCAAACTTCCGCTCTCTGGACGTGCAGACTGAATCCTGGCAAACATTGATGATCACATCTGTGAGGCCACCTGAAGATGAAATACACTCTGAGACTTCAGACTTCATAGTTGTCAGGTTTTTTGACCCTCTAATGATCTCAGAGTTTTTGTCTGAACAGTTTCTTCGTTTGGCAGTTGCTTTACATAGAAGGGTTGAATCGAGGGCAACTGGGCTTGGTTGTAGATACTTGAAGATGTTTCACCTCTCAATAAAGGGGCTTCTTCAGTTCTAACTGCATGTAAATGGTTGTTTAATCTCCTGGGAAGAGATTCCCTTCGTCCAGTTGCCCTCAATTCAACCCTCATTGGATAACCATGACCTGGATGACTAAGAATCTTCACAGACACTTTACATAGAGATAGATTATGGGTGATATGAACAGCAAAACTGTCCCTTTACATGAGCATAAACACTGATATTATATTCACATTAAACCCTCAGCTGAAGTTCTTCACTTTGTACATGAGCCCATTGTTTTTCCCAGTTGGACTAAAACCAGCGACGTCCTGTCTAATAATTATTATTGCTTTCATTTACATTGTCACATCCATATCGAGTGAAGTCTCTAAGTCTGCGAGTGCAGAAAGTCTGGACATTTGGATTCAGCCTATCAGTACAGCTGATTGATATCAGAACATAAAGATAAAAAGTGTAACGTGTATCTATACAAATGAACCAAGTAAAGTAACTAAAAGTAGCTAGCATAACAATGGATATGCAAGCTGTTGGTATAGTTTTGTAACTATTATAGCATCAGATTATGGTGCCCTGGAGTGGTCATAGAGAGAAAAATATGTATATATCGAGGCCACGTGTTACTATTTGTTCCCATGTTTTGGTTAATTCCTGTGCATAGGATAACTGTATATCCGGAGAGCCGAATATACTGTATCAACAATTCAGTCACCATCACACAACTACGGTACATCTTAATCAAATGTTCCCACTGTGCATAAAGACGCACACAACTCATTCAACAACACCGTTTGCTGTCCCCTAAATAAAAAAAGAGATATATGCCAGCTGTATCTCGTGCTCACGGATGAATCAAAATGTGGGAACGAATTATATCTTAT
This sequence comes from Thunnus albacares, assembly GCF_914725855.1. NCBI lineage: Eukaryota > Metazoa > Chordata > Actinopteri > Scombriformes > Scombridae > Thunnus > Thunnus albacares. The sequence goes on along the minus strand of NC_058110.1, from coordinate 32,810,425 downwards.
GCACATGCAATAGCATTTCCAGTGCTCAATGTAGTAAAACATGGCCTCAATAGATATTTTGTTCTCTCTATGACCACTCCATGACTGTGTATCAGATGGTTATAATCAGCATCATTATGAAGGGGAACACACATCGCAAACGTCCTGTCGAAACACCTGCACCTATAGCTTTCTATGGGGTCAGGTTTGTGCTGTGGGTGGACGCTGTGTGTTGCACTTAACACCAAATATGATATCTGCTTGCAAATGGACTGCACTTATATAGCGACTTTTTACATAACACCCATTCACACACACACACACACACACACACCGATGGCGGCGGAGCTGCCATGCAAGGCGCTGGCCTGACCATCGGGAGCAACTTGGGGTTGAGTGTCTTGCTCAAGGACACATTGACAGGAGGTGTTTGTTTAGTAATATTATACACTTTTACCCACCTGTCAACAATTGTAACTGTTGTGGTAAGCATAACACTGTTTACACTAGGTTAAACAAAGAGCTAGCGTTTCTTGTAATACTAGCCGTTTGTAGAAATAAGTAGTACACGTGATGCTATGCTAACTGTCTCGTCAAATATCAGATATTGTTTGTTATACAAGCTTCAAACAAGAACACCTAGCATAATGTTGTGCCAGTTATGCTAGCTGTTTAGCATATCCAGTGTTCCTCAGACTGTTCGGGTGTGATGTTGGATTTGGACACGATAAGTAATAAGTAATAACATGATAAGATTTCATTAATTTATCTCCCCATGGTACACTGGGAACCATGATCAATAAAGCTGCTGTCAAACCAGACAGACAGCGCCACCTAGCTGCAAGAGTGAAGGCACAGCTGGGATAAATAGATATAAATAGGACTTACAGTATGTACACACAATAAGTTAGTAACTAACACACACACATACACACACACAGACAAGCACACACACACACAGTTTAAACTCCTCCCCCCAGATCTCCGATTGTTTTTATCGTCTATCAGCTCTTTGTTCATTCAGCAGGTTGGACTTTAATTTTCAACTTTCAGTGTGATTCCAGCTTCTGTTCATACTTCTGTTTTACAACATCTGTGATTCTCCGGCTTTATCACCTGCTGGTCCTGATTGGTCTGTTTGGAAGTCTGGTTGTGATTGGTCTGTTTGGAAAGTCTGGTTCTGATTGGTCTGTTGGCCTGAATTGGCTGTGATTGACAGGAGGCGGAGCCTGATATTACCATAGAGAAGAAGAGTCCATATAAATGTACTCAATTGAAAAAGCATCTCGTGACTAACGTGAACTGAACCTGAGATTAACTTCAACAACTTTAAATAACCTGATCTGAGAAGAAAACGCTCCTCATCCTGAAGGGTCCAAAATCTGGGAAAACCGACTCAAACCGAATATGATGCATTTAATTTTCAGAGCTCATCTGATCTGAAAGAATTGGCACCGTGTGACCCGTGAAGATGGTACATTTGAAATTAAGTTCCTTTTTGTCAACACTTAACTGTTTCATTTTCCACCTTTTAAAAAACCTTTAACCTCAGCAGCATTTTTATCTATGACAGTACTGAAAGGTTTCCATGGTAACAAGTGTTTTTGGTCTATTTCATATCTATATTTGTCGTCCTGCTTAAAGCCACTAATCTGCTGTGTGCTGATGAAAAACAATTAAGCACTGGTACTTGGACAAACCTGAGAACCCCTGGTGAGTAAATTTGGACTCAACCAGGAACTGAGGAAGACTGGAAAGACTTAGAACGAGTACGGGTCAAGAGGTCGTCAGAGGTCGAATTTACCTGAAGAGCTCCCGGTAAAAGATTAAATTACAAGAGCTTCAGCTTCCATTCATAAGAAATGGTCGGAAACTGGAATCACACTGAAAACGTGATTTAAAAACCCTTCCCTGATTTTATTATTGCGTCCAGTAAAACTCCAAAATCCCTAAATCTCGGGATCTTTAAAGTTACTGACGTGCAGAGACGTTGCTGGTTTCAGTTGTAAAGGCAGAAAAATATTGTTAGCAATACTGTGGATAAAAAAAACATCCAGCATGTCTCAATCAGCAGATCAAATAATCAATACACGTGATCAGTAGAAACAAGTAAAATTGTGCTTTCTGACTCTTCACACTGCGGACAGACAGCAGAACAGCAAGGAACTCTGGGAAATATAGTGCAAGGCAGCAGGTGATGATGATTTTTTTCCCTGATCTGATTGGTTAGATTGTCGTTTTCCATCACAGACTGCTGTCAGGTTGGTTTAAGTTAAGAATAAGTTTGGTGTCGGTTGAGGTTTGGTTGAGTTCAGGTTAGTTTCAGGCTGAGATTTAATCTGCTGCAGCTTTCTGATATTCTGTGTTTAAACTTTCTACCAAAATCTGAGAGCAAGCAGCCACACAGCTGCTGCTTTATAATTCAATTTTAGATCTTAAACTTTTGGTTCAAATTGTTGTTAAAGATCCCCTCCAGACATGTTTTAAGATGTATATAAAATACTTTGAATAATCATTTATCTGTCGTGTTTTTGTCTGAAAAAAAGTTAAATGATCTCATTAAAATCTGTAAAATGACATCACTCCTTCTCCCTCATTAAAAATTCAAAAATCTATGAATATGCAAATTTCAAATTAAAAATGAATGCTGGACACTAAATGTCTCCTGAAAAGTCTATTCTCAATGTATGTCTACTGGAAATTTTCTATTACACTCGTGTATTACACAAATTACACTTTAAACTGAGATGTTCTGTGAGCACTGAGAAACTTTCCTCCTTCAGCAGATAGATGTGAAAACAGCTTTCTAGTGTCAAATGCTGCACATATATCAATCTGCACAGTGAAGCTCAAACATTCATTCAGCCGTAGTAACAATAAGCAAAACATGTTTTTGACTGGAGGGGGACTTTAAAGATTTTCAGCCAGCAGAGAGTTAGATGATTGGTAGATATTTACTGATCAATACTTCACTGACTGGTCCTTAGACTCAGCTAACGTGATAGACGACTGGATCAATTTAAAAAGCCCTTAAAGGTGCTTTCAGACAGCGAGCGGTTGCTGCTGTTGCCTCCTGTTATTATCGGAGGCAGCAGCAAGGAGAAGGGGGGCGGCTGCTGCTCTCATGAACATGCGGCTCTTTGCCCGCCGCCATTGGAGTTTATGATGGTTCAACTTTGTCAACTTGCTGCTGCTATGGCTTACCATGTAACCTTGGCAACCACAGAAAATACAGCCATTGAAATGATACAGGTGCTGATTTTACTGACTGAGTTTCCTGAATGATGCACCTTTTCACCAGCAGAGAACTGGCAGATCAATAAGGACAAACAGTATCAGAGCAACATCAACTTTAAAGTCTGATGATCCAGTTTAGGATAAAACTATTTTCTCTATTTTAAGCTACAACCGGCTCTATTGAGCAGTGAAACCAAAAAACATGATGCCGGCCGCTCACTGTCTGAAAGCACCTTTAGGAGGCGCTCTAGGCTTAAGATGCTGATAATGAACCACAACATCCTCAGTTTGAATCCAGCCAGGGACCTTTGTTACATCTCTTGTTTCCTGTCACCTCTCTACTGTCGCTGTCTAATAAAGACATAAAAAAAACTCTGTTAAATAAAAACAATAAATGACTTTAAAAAAAAAATTAACTTAAAAGCTGCTGAGAAGCAACATGAAGTAAACGTTCGACTGCTGCTGCTACAGTGTGAAGAATCTAAAAAACTGGGATCTCCTGAGTCTGACTATAAAAACCTCATAACCCCAACACATGCACACACACACACACACACATATGCACACACATATGCACACACATATGCACACAGCAGGAAGACACAGTGTTAACAGGAGTTCAATGATTTTCAGGGTTTCAGTGTCTCAGAGCCGCTGAACAGGAAGCATATTTATCCTCAGTGGGGGCTCGAGGGGTCAAGGGGTCAGTGCTTCATCAGAGGTCAGTGACCTTGTTCTCCACCAGGGCGGCGACCTGCTGCAGTCGGTACGCCAACTGCATCTTCTGACCTGAACTGTCCTCCTCTAAAGACATGATGATCTGAGAGACAAATGGGTACAGAGAGAGACAGGTATAAACATGTATATTTTTTGTTTTTCTTTAGTTATCAGTGTAATCAGACTCTGAACTATGTGTCTGTGTGTGTGCGTGTGTGTGTGTGTGCGTGTGTGTGTGTGTGTGTGTGTGTGTTACCTGGTCATAATATTTGTTGATGTACTTGTAGAGTTCATGCAGAGCAACAAGATTGTTCATCTCGGAGGCGAAACTCTGCAGAGAGACACACACAGTTAAATCACTGTTCATTGGTTCTCAGACATTAATCTATAGTTTAGTTTCTGTTTACTGACCCCAGACAGTTCAGTCAGAGTGGAGTTCATCTCCTGGTAACAGCCTGACGCGGCGCTGTGGATGTCACTGTAATACCTGCACACACACACACACACACACACACAGAATTATATGGCATCACATTAGTACTCTGGCTAACATGTTTACAGACAATCAACAAGATGGTAACTGTAAGGGCAGTGAGAGTGTGTTCCTATGGTAACTGTATGGCAGTGAGAGTGTGTTTCTATGGTAACTGTACAGCAGTGAGCGTGAGTGCATGTTTCTATGGTAACTGCTGTAGTGAGTGAATGTTTCTATGGCAATTGTATGGCAATGACTGTGTGTGTCTATGGTAACTGTAAGGCAGTGAGCATGTGTTTCTATGGTAATTACAGCAGTGAGTGTGTGTTCCTATGGTAACAATATTGCAGAGAGCATGTGTTTCTATGGTGACTGTAGGGCAGTGAGCATGAGTGCATGTTTCTATGGTAACTCTATGGTAGTGAGCATGTGTTTCTATGGCAATTATACACTAGTAAGCATGTGTTTCTATGGTAACTATGGCAGTGAGTGTGTATTTCTATGGTAACTGTACAGTAGTGAGTGCATGTTTAACACGGTGATAACAGGAAGCTGTCTCACCTCTCCACCAGCTGTTTGTATCGAGGGATCTCTCTTGCATACAACAACTTGTTGACAGGAGAGTCCTGATTGGATAGAGAGTTATCATGAGGTCACATGATTAAACCACACAGACTGTAGTTCATTAGTCACATAACGTATCTGTTTGAATATAGACAGACAGACAGACAGACAGAGACAGACTGGTCGTACCCGTCCCACTTTGTGTTCAGAGGTGGTGCAGGAGTCAATGAAGGTCTGAGCGATGACAGACAGGACGGCATCGATGCTGTCGGAGACCTGAACATCCAACACGAACTGAGGGTTCTTCAGGATGTTCACCCAGAACCTGAGAGGGAGACTGGTGAGAGACAGACAGGTTAGAGACACAGACAACCTGCAGCCTTTCTTGTCAGTAAATGTAAGGCAGGCAGGTTTGTCTCACCTGTTGGTCTTCCAGATGTGGACGGTCTCAGGGTCGTCGATGCCGTGTTTCTCGGCCATGTCGTCCAGGAAGTCAAAGAAAAATCTGACGGCGATAGGAGGAGGACGCTTTGTACTGAGGATCGCCACGAAGACGTCGTCCACAAACTTCTGCAGAGTCCCCTACAGAGAGAGAGATACAAGTAGACAGAGAGGTGAGACAGGTGGTGAGTGAGAGAGACATGGAAAGAAACAGGTAGAGAGAGACAGGTACAGATAGGTGAGACAGGTAGAGAGACGAGGAAACACAGAGAGTGTTACCTTCATGGACAGCAGTCTGGTCAGGTAAATCTCAGGTATGGCCTTGGCTCTCTCCCTCTCCCTCATGCTGCTCTTTCTGTGTTTTGGGATTTCAGGATCTTCACTGCTCTTCACCAGGTGCCAAAGACGCAGACCCTCCTCCTCCTCGCCCTCCAGCATCGGTGTTTCTACAGCGACCACACAGAGAGGTCAATCACCACGACGACCAATACGAAACATTGGCAGCGTAATTTCATGCAGAGAGCCAGAGAGAACCAGAGAGGGTCTAAATGTTATGTTTATGATGTTCTAGATTACTCTCTATGTGTTGGTTCTGGATTCTAGATGTTATAGATGGCTTTTTTCTCTCGATTGTTCTGGATTTAAGAGTGTTCCAGATCTCCAGCTTCCAGGTCAATTGTTATGTTTATTCTGGATTCATGATGTTCTAGATGGTTCTCCATGTGTTGGTTCTGGGTTCTAGATTTTCTAAATGTTCTGGATGGTTCTCTATTAATAAATTTCAGGATCTATATGGTACTCTTTGTTTTGACTCAGAGTTCTGGATATTATAGATGTTCCAGGCTCAAGATAGATATTCAAAATGTTCCAGAGGGCCTAAATGTTGTGTTCTTGGTGTTGAAAGTGGTTCTCTATGAGTTAATTCCAGGAAATATGTGGTCTTCTTTGAGTTCGTTTTGGGTTCTATATGTTCTATATGGTTCTTGTGGTGTTTATTTCGGGCTCTAGATGTCATACATGCTTCTGGATTTGAATGTTCTGTATGTTCTAGATTGTTTAGATGAGTTCTTACTTTCTCCAGTCTGGAAAACCTGGTTGACTCCAACTCCACTAGAACTCTGAGAACGAGGAATCAGAGCGACTGTAGCTCCATCTGGAACCTGAGGGGCGAGGAGAGAAGAGTCATAAACTGATCCAACATTTAAAGGAGGGGACATAAACATGGAGGTGAAGAGGAACAGAACAAGAAGAGGACATGAAGAAGAGTGGAAGTGTAGAGGAGCAGATGGAGTGCTGATTGGTTGGTTGTTGGTACCTTGTAGTGCTGCAGCGTGTTGAGTCGTTTCCAGCGACCATGAACCACTGCTGTGACATCATCATCTGACAGGGTCAGGTGACCTGCCTGACCTGAACGCCACTCTGTCAATCAAACACAGAATTGCGGTCAGAATGAGCTGTCAACCAAAATCCTGCCTGACAGGTATGACAGAGGTTTGACAGATGTGACAGGTGTGACGGCTTTTCTCACACACATCCTGTCTAAAAAACATGCAGAAAAACTAGTCCATGCATTTGTTACTTCTAGGCTGGATTATTGCAATTCCTTATCATCAGGCTTCCCCAACAAGTCTCTAAAGACTCTCCAGCTGGTCCAGAATGCAGCTGCACGTTTACTGACAAAAACTAGAAAAAGAGATCATATTTCTCCCATTTTAGCTTCTCTGCATTGGTTCCCTGTAAAATCCAGAGTAGAATTAAATCCTTCTCCTCACCTACAAAGACCTTAATGGTCAGGCACCATCATATCTTAAAGAGCTCATAGTACCGTATTACCCCACTAGAACACTGCACTCCCAGAATGCAGGCTTACTGGTGGTTCCTCAATCTCTAAAAGTAGAATGGGAGTCAGAGCCTTCAGCTATCAGGCTCCTCTCCTGTGGAACCATCATCCAGTTTAAGTCCGGGGTGCTGACATCCTCTCTATGTTTAAGAGTGGGCTTAAAACTTTCCTTTTTAATAAAGCTTATAGTTAGGGCCAACCAAGCTCGCCTTGGACCAGCCCTTAGTTATGCTGCTATAGGCCTAGACTGCTGGGGGACTTCCCTTAATGCACTGAGCTCCTCTCTCCTCCTCCTCCTCTCCATCTGTACACATTCAGGTCCTATTAATGCATGTTAATAACTTGGCTTCTTCCCCGTAGATTTGTGTTTTCTCGTCTCGCAGGTGACCTTCGGCTGCAAACCGCCTGCTGTCTCTGTGGTCCAACTTGACACCCACTGCCTCTGCTATTATTATTAGTCATATTTCTATTATTATTATTGTTGTTGTTATGCTTCTCTGTGTCTCTCCCTCCCCTCTTCCCCTCCTTCTTTCTCTCTCAACCCAACCGGTCAAGGCAGATGGCCGCCCACCTAGAGCCCAGTTCTGCTTTAGGTTTCTTCCTGTTAAAGGGGAGGTTTTCCTTACTGCTGTCGCCAAATGCTTGCTCATGGAGAATGTTGGGTCTCTGTAAATAAAGAGTACAGTCTAGACCTGCTCTATGTGAAAAGGGCCCTGAGATAACTTCTGCTGTGATTTGGCGCTATATAAATATATAAATCAAGTTGATTTGACTTGACTTGACAGATGTGACAGAGGTGTGACAGGTGTGTGTGTACCGAGGTCCAGACTGTTGGCTGCTGGTCTCTGAGAGAATGGAGCTCCTCTGTAGACTTGATCCAGGATCTTATCCTTCACCTGCAGACAGACAGACAGACAGACAGGTGAGGAAAGACAGACCGGCAGGTGAAGAACAGGCAGACAGACAGACAGACCGACCGGTACCTGTGTTATAGTATCGGTGTCGAGCACTTTAACAGGGCAAGGCTGAACCTCGACTCCATTCTTCACCAAGACTGTCAGAGTCTGCAAGAGAGAGAGAGACAGGTACAGAGAGAGGGAGAGACAGATACTGTATAGCAATCAAAGAATGGACTGCAGCAGTAAGTAAGTAAGTAAGTAATATGTAATATATGTGAATCTTCTGTAAACTACTTCGGCAACAACATGTTTTTGTTCATGCCAATAAAGCTATTTGAATTGAACAGTCAGGTACAGAAAGATTCAGTGTTTGTGTTAAATCAGTTTTATACCACATAAACTATGCTCTCTGACTGGATGTCAGGAGTCTGTTACATCATATAGTATGTGTGCATTGCCATGGTTACCACAGCGCAGTAGTCAATGTCTTCTCGCAGCAGGTGGCTGTCGTTGAGTGTCCGTTTGGCTTTTCCCGTCACAGCGTCCACTGGCCCTTTATCCACCTGATACTTTATGGCTCTGTAGAGCATGTATAGAGGCTCCCCTGCCACCTCCTGACAGACAGACAGACAGACAGACAGACAGACAGACAGACAGGTGAGAATGAGACAAGCAGCAAGGCAGCGACATCTGACAGGTTACTGAAAATCACAGACAGACAGATAGAGACAGACAGGCTTTTACCTTGAGGAAGGAGTAGAGGCAGATGGACATCCAGTTGGTCAACATCTTCTCAACAACTGTCTCCGTCCTGAAGCAAAGACAGCAGAGAGACAGACAGGTCAGCTACTGTACATGCTTGAAGAGGTCAGGACGAACAAACAATCCTCAAGTCAGATTAAACACCCAGTCTTAGGTCACTGATTCTGTGATTTTCCTGGACAGATGCTGACAGTTTGGTGATCTGATTGCATCTTTTAGCTGAAGATGCAGCTCTGTCACTTTAATGGGACCATGGTGTCTGGTGCACAGCTACTGGAGGGATTGTTTATCCTGTCTGGGTTTGAAACATATCGGGATCTCCTGGGATACTCATCTTAGCTGCCAGCAGTCAGCTCCACTGGATTAGATAAGTGGCGGACAGTGGACAGACTGATGGACAATAAAAAATGCTGCCAGTTTCCAAGCCTACAAAAACATTTCCAATGTGATCAGACATAATAGGTCCTTGTGAAGGGTTCACTATGCAGTAATCTTAAGTCTCTTCAAGCTGATTTTCATTGTTTAGTGAAATGAACTAAGACCAGTGGAAGTCTGAAGGGAAAGAAATCTAAAAACTGATGGTATTCGTTGGAAACTAAACAGGTTTAAAACAAGAAACACCCCCTATGTGCTTGTTTAAACTTGTCTGCAGTTGACATATTCCTGATATGAAGGTGTGTTTGTTTTACATACCGGCGTAGCATGAGTTTGGGATTCTTAGCGACATACTGCTGCACCAGGTCCTGCAGCAGAGTCTTCATGACCTCGGTGAAGTACTCCAGCTTATCGTGCAGAGCCATGGTGAGCAGACTGGCAACGTAACCCCGGTCTCTCTGAGAGAAGCCCTGCTGGGCCTCCAGGGTGTGGATGAACTGAGAGACAGAGCATAAATACATAAATATTACCTGCAGGTCGAGGTGTCTCCTGATCTGAGACCAGGTAGGCTACATTTGTATCACCTCCTGCTACCCACACTGCCAACTCACCCTGGTGAGGAAGAGTCTGTTGTTGAGCAGGTTGTTGAGTTGCTGGAGGCCCTGCTCCACAGTCTGCCTCCTGGACTCCGGCAGGTCCAGCTGGCGGCTCAGCGGTGCCGTCTGCTGGCCGGGGAAGAAGACTCTCTCTGCGTAAGTCCTGTAGTCCAGCAGGGGGAGACCTGGTCCTCCAACATCACTGCTCAGGTCCATCATCTCTGTCATCAGGTCTGCACACAGGAGAAAAAGAAATTATAGCTGCAAACATACAAACATCCAGGGCAGACTTTCAATCAATCTTTTAAGGTTCATTTATATAATTTAGACATTTTGGTGCATTTTAATGAGTGTGTTTGTGTACCAGTGAACTCTTTGCGACACTGGTCTCCCACGTTGATCTCCAGAGTTTCCAACTGCAACAAAACCTTCTTATAATCTCTGAGAGCCTGTTTACTCTTCCTCCTGCACACACACAAAAACACACAGAAACACAAAACACAAGCAGATCAGAAAGTCAAGCAGTTGTGATGAATGAACAATTCTTGAATATTAAAGCATGATCTCTTCTCAAATAAACCTATTAAACCCATAACAAGCAGCAGCTCATTTGTCGCTGTTTGTCCAAACTGTTTTTTTAAATTTCATAATTTTATTTAAAATTCTAGAGGAGATCCTGACATGTAGGATATTTCCATGTGATGGAAAGGTGCAGCCATAAATTATAGTATTTCACTCTATGGAAACATTACAAAGCTTCAGTGAAGAGCTGGAACATGATCTTGGGTGCTGTTCACATTACAGGCCTTAAGGCTCAATTCCAATTTTTTAGTCGGGTCTGATCTTTTTCTATTGATGGTTCATATTCATGTTTGTAAGTGACATGTATGCAGCTCCAGTGCAAACACCGTTAAGGTCCTAAACTGCCACATATGTGCAGATTAAACTGAAATGTGAGCCATATGCGTACAAGAATAACAACAATAATGTACTTTGTGCAAAAGTCAAATCATAAACATGGATGACATGAATGTGCTAACATAGACGTCCAGGATTATTTGTTGTGAGGGTTGTCAGATAAAACAGATGATGAAGATGAGAATGAGAAGGCTATATGTTTATTTTTACCAGGCTGTGAGGGTACCGGCACTGAATGACAACAAAAGACAATATGCACAGAGAAATGAGACGTTAAAAAAACCACATAATCTCCAGTCTGACTGTTCTGACAGCGGTCTCATAGAGAGACTGGATATGAATCAGACCACATATACAAGCAGCCCAGATCTGATGTCATCATGATATCATATGATCTGAGTCACTTGCAGACTAAAAAAAATCAGATTTGGGCCACTTCAGCATGTAATGTGAGCATAACTGTACAGAATCTGTCCAGTCAGTCAGAGAGGAATAAAATGATGTTAATTAACTTAAAACTACTTCAGAAGAAACAAAAGGGGGAAATTCATGTTAAGGAATTAAATTTAGTCAAGAAAAAAAATTATAACATAAGGTGAAGTAGTGCAGAGTGTGAGATGAGGTCACAGTGAAAATATAACAGAGACACACACAGTTACAGACAGACAGATTCTCACCTGTACATCAGGATGACAACCAGCACTGATAGGATGATGAGAGCTGCTCCCGCCGCCAAACCGATCTGAGCAGCCAATGGGACGGGAGACAGCAGAGAGTCACTGTCATACTGAACCAATCCCAGGTCCACCTGCAGGTTCCCCATCACCACCTGGGAGACAGACAGGCAGACAGAATTTTTAAAATTATTTATTTGTTTGTTTTAATCTAAATGGTTGTTTTTGATGTCTGAGTGAATTAATGTCTCACTGAGGGTTTTTTCTAGCAACTCTAAACACAAAGCTCAGCTGATTAGTGGAACATCTTATCATCTGTCTTTTCAAAATCAGATATAATGCAGTTCAATATCATTTTCATTCAAAGAATGACAGAGAACCAGTAGAGACTAAATGAAAAATGAAAAAAATTAAAGTTGCTACTAACAATTATTTTCATCTTCGGTTCATCTGCCAATCATTTTCTAAATTAAAGTATAGATTCAAGTATTCAAAAGAAGTGAAAAACTTCAATCACAGCTTCCCAGAGCCCTTAACTGCTTGTTTTGTCCGACCAACAGTTCAAAAAAATGAACTGCTCTGTTGTTTTGTGTAACTTCCTTTTGCCGTTCATTTATCTATGTAAAGTGTCTCTGAGTGCCTTTTAAAATCGCTGTATAAATAAAATGTATTATTATTATTATTATATTATTTACTATCATATATGATCAAATAAAGCAGGAAGTCCTCATATTTTAGAATCTAGAACCAGCAAAAATGTCTGAAATGATCAATTGTATTCAGATTATCAGAATAACTGATTTTCTTTGAACTAATCAATTAATCGACTGATCATTGCAGCTCTAATACATTTAATAAGTACATGAATTTATTCACATTTATATCACTTTTTCCTTCAGTACTTCCCAGCTGTATAGAATAATCATTCCTGGTAATTCCTAATATTTTGCCCTCCTCATGTATGTCAATGGGGTGGACAAAATATTAGGAACATTTTTCAATATAACACACTCCAGTACACCACAACCACCCACAACAACCTCAATAATAAACATAAAGTAGAATTTTTACCTTTCTGACATCGTCAACAAAAACTGAAAATGTATAGGCGTCATAAAAGTACAATTTATGGCAGAGCTGTTGTATTGGGTTGCATTAGATTGCACAGGTGTTGTGTATATATATACCTTGAGGCTGGGCAGCTCGTTGCTGTCGTCCACACTCAATGGTTGGATCTCTGGAGGTTCACAGTACAGGTGAGTGTTGTCCAGAGTTTTCACCTCACACTCCTGATCTCCGAGTTGAGCCTTCACTTCCTCTCTGGACATCGCTCTGGTCAGTTCCTGACCCTGAGGGATGCCAAGTGTCACCATGGCAACCAGGACAGAGACACGTTCAAGCTCAAATACTGACGGAGCAGGCTGAAGCTTCATTAAGGTAGTATGTTCAAAAACAGTTCAGTAGTTTATCACATGAACAGACATGAAACAGACAAGTGTCAGTAGATCTGTCAGTACTTCACCTCCACAGCGATCACTCCTCCTGGTTTGAAGCGGTACGGAGCGTCTGGATCTTCTCGATTCAGAGGGAAAAGCTGTGGGTTTGGATAATAAGTGAAGCTTTTACCCTGAGAGACAGACAGGTGGACAAACAGGGAGAGAGAGAGAGACAGGTTACTCCATCAGACCCACAGTCAAATATCCTCACTGTATTCAACTGACACATTATCTTGTAAAACTTATACTTATATGTCTTAGAGAGAAAGACAGGTACCTTGATGCTCTCGTAGTGGACTCTGACATTGTCGAGCTGAAACCAAACGCCCTTCACTTTGACCTCTGGGGTCACTGAGGGGGTCGGACAGGTCATATGAGAGGATGACAGGACAGAGCAGCGCTCCGACACCTAAGAGACAGACAGACAGACAGGAAGTGAGACAGTTTGAATAAAACTACACAGTTACAGGCCCAGACTCTTCTGTGATTGGCCGGTTTGTCTCACCGTTGTCATGGTGTTGTTGAAGACCAGCTGCTGCTTGGCAGTGAGGAGAGCCAATCGCCTTCTCCGTTTCACCCTCTGAACCTCCAGAGGCTCCACCCACACCGCTATGATCGGCTGCTGCACCACGTCCAGGTTCCTGCCTGTCACCATGACGATACGCCCGCCTCTGAGGACAAAAATCACCATCAGGACAGAGGTTTGGGTTATGTGACGACTGATTATTGACTATCAGGGATCAGGTTCTTACGCATAGAAGCTCTCGGCAGGTGTGGCGTCAGTGATGACCGGGTCGTCAAGGTAACGGAAGGTAACATTGGGAACAGACCGTTCGGCTTTACCGAAAAAAACACGAACTGGAACTCCACCGGTCTGATTACTGGAACCAGTCTGACACACCAGCTGAGTGTCATTCACCTCCTCCACACTGAGGAGAGAAGAGACAAGGAGAGGAGACATTCAGAGGAGACAAGGAGACGAGGAGAAAAGGAGAGGAAACAGGGAGAAAAGGAGAGGAAGATGTTAACATGCCAGTCAGGTTTTAGTTTCCACCAGGTGGAGCCAGACATTCATGAATCAAATGATGAAGTAGTAGTAGTACTTTAGTGCCCATATGTAGCAGGACTGGGTGCCCAGTATTAGTGGCAGTAGTAGAAGTACTGTAGTACTCACATGTAGCAGGGCTGCAGGCCCAGGAAGGCATTCAGGTCAGATGTCTGTCCGGTCAGCAGTTGTCTTCCTCTGATAGTCAGTCTGGTTCCTCCAGAGACTGGACCTTTATCAGGAACCAGATCCAGGAGCTGTGGGTCCTGCACACAAGACAAGACACACAGGTTAGATTTGAAAACATTACTGTGTTTTTCCTTCAGGTTTAGGATAGTCTAGTATATCAATGGAGTCAGGCTCAGTCTAAAGATGCAACATAGAACCAACTATGTGGCAGGCAAAGCTGTGGGTTAGGGAGGTGGAGTGATACTAAATTATATATTGTTGGTTTTACCAGAGAGCACAGCACCAGTTCTGAAACCAAACTGCTGGATAGAGTCCAGAGTCCCTCCTTCTCTGGAGTTGCCCAGGTTTAGAGGTGTTTGTCTGGTGTAGAGATACTGACAAGCTCACAGCTAGTTGTGTTTAAGTTTTCTCTGGGGAACAAAGAGTTGCCTAAATGCAACCACCTCTTGGAGGGGAAGGCTATGACTGTTGTCTGTACTCATGTACCGAACAAGCACGTCAGAGTATGTGGCCTTCTGGGTGGGGTCCTGCAGATGGCTCTGCCTGGGGACTCCATAGTTCTGCTGGACAACTTTAACAGGTGGGCAGTGACTGAGAAACCTGGAGGAGGTGATTGATGAGCAGCCTGTCTGAGAAAGAGTGGATGTGCTCTGTGGAGGCGGCTGCTGGGAGTTGTGGTCAGAAGGTCTTTGGTGCCTGTCAGTGGTGGCATCAAACTGAAGAAGGAGTCCTTTGGTGGGTGGTTAGCTCAGGGGACTCCTGAAGCAGCAGACAGATATCAGGAGGCCAGAGGGGCTGCAGGTTTGAAAGTCACCAAAGCAAAAACTTGGGTGTGGGAGGACTTTGTGGAGGCCATGGATTAGGACTACCATTTGGCCTCAAAGAGGTTCTGAGTAAGTCAGATAATTCAGGAGGCGGGGAGTGGAGGCTGCACTTAGGGCCTAGGCTGTTTTTAGTAATGCAGACTGGCAGACAGAGGTGGTGGTTCTGACTGGAGGGTCTGCTACAATTATCAGGCTATCAAACTGCTCAGCCTCTCTGGGAAAGCGTATGCCAGGATGTTGGAAAGGAGGATTCATGGAGAAGGTTTACAACATTGTCTTCTGAGGATACTGCAGTAGTAAGGGGCACTAGGGCCGTTGTTATGAGCCATTTGGTCCTTGTATAACCAGAATGAGAGTTGTGTCTTCTTTCAGAGTCAGTTTGTGATTTTCATGAACAGAGTTTGAAGGTGCAGTTGAGGACTCAGGATTGTACTTCTGCTTTTTGTGAATGCTTTGTGGCTCTGCTAACTTCATCAGCCTGTGAGCCAGATGGTTTCCAGCCAAGTGAAGCTTCGGAGATGTCATGGTACTTTGCTGGAAAACAGCAGATTACTTCATTCAAGTGGGAGTGAGTCACTGCCCTAAGTGAAGGAGTTTAAGAATCTCACGGTCTTAAGATGGATGGATAAGAAGGAGCATGAGATGTGGGCTGTGGTGGTTCCAAGGGAGTTGAACCTGAAGGTGCAGCTCTCAGTTTCCCAGCTTATCTACAGTCTAACCTTCATACAAGATTTAGAGCTTTTAATAGTGACTAAAAGAATGAAACAACAGAAACAGGGGGGCAAAATGAGTTCCCTTCAAAGTGTCGAAAGATGCCAGGACTCTTTATAAATGGTGTGAGGAGCTCTGTGGGGAGCAGTCAGTCGGGGCACTGAAACTCTAATCAGTCAACGGTCATTGCTCTCACCTGATAAGTGAAATTCTGCATTGACTTCCCAGGTGGGGTTGTTCCCACGGTAACAAGGACAGGCCCCACACTCTGCTTTCCGCTGGGCTGCAGCTCACACACAACCCTACAAACATACACACATACACAGACACACAGACATGTACAGTCCATTTCATTATGGTTCTGCATAACTTAGCACAATGTTGACCTGTATCTGTGTGTATGTTACCTGGTGGAGATCTGGTATCCTTCAGGTTGGGGTGGACACTGAACACCTGCCACTGTGACTCCGCCCACCACATCCTGATACCTCATCCCCAGGTTTGTGCCTGTGATGGTCACCAAGACTCCCCCCTCCAGAGGACCGGAGACAGGTAGTACCTGCAGACAGACAGAAAGACAGAAAGACAGTTTGAATGTTTCCACGACAACAAACAAGACCTCTACAGATGCACAGACTCGGTTTGGTCGGTTCACCTGTGTGATCTGAGGAGGCGGGCAGGTGTCTGCAGGAATGCTGGAGCAGGATTGGTTGTAAACACAGCTTGGAGAGGGGCTTCCTGGACACCAGACGCAGCCGTACTCCTCAGGCACTGCCCTGCACTGCGAGCAATCTGATTGGCCGGCTGAGCAGTCATATAACTGGACTGGATAACAAAGGAAAAAGATACAAATATCAGCCAATTATATCATACACACCACATACAAACACAGGTGAGGTTCTTACGTCGGAGGCCCGGTGAGGCATCAATGCGTCTCTGTCCTCTTCTCAGATAGACAGTGGCCAAATACTGAAGCTGACTGACCGCATACTGAAACTACACAGACACAGAAAGCATTATTAACATCAATCATCATAAACGACCTCCAGTTACAGACTAACTAGGTTGAATCAAGCTGTTGAGTCTGATGTATAAATCTGCACAATAATACTTTTAAAAATAGGATAGGCAAAACATGTGTCACCACAACTTTTCAATTTAACAGGGTATTGACTTAGAGAACTACAGATCATCTAATTTGCATACAGAGCTGCAAAATTAGACCTAAAATTATTGTCCAAAAGACTCCTGCATAGATTTATCAGTTCCCTCCAGCAATATCAGCAAACTGATGATGGACAGTTTTTTAAAAAAATTTACAGAAAATCGATGCAGCATAATGAGAGATATCACCTTTTTCATTCCACACATTCCTATTCCTTGTCAAAAACCTGGTGCCTGTACTACCTACTACTGGATCATCAACAGTTGGGTGGGAGATTGTGGTGTGTAATGCTAGTAGCAGCTAATGTAGCCTGGAGCTGCAAGCAGAGATGAGAGAGGTCTGATAACCTCACTTCTTTCCAATTCCAACAAGTGTGTGGGTGTTACCTGGTGTGGGCTGCAGGTGAAGGTGTGCGTGTCGTCCTGGGTTTTCTCTACAGTAGCTGTCAGATTGAACTGAACTCCCTCAATTTCCACAACACACACATACTGAGCCTCGTCCTGCAGAGAGAGAGACAGATATTTGCACATTTAAATACATCTGTACATATATTGTAAAGACAAACTCCTTTCCAATTTAAAATAACCCAGTACAACAGTACCAAACTATATGAACTGATTCTGTTCAGTTTCTGGTTCAGTTACTGTTGATTCAGTTGTTGATGCTGTCTGCTGGTTCAGTTATTGTTGACTCAGTTGCTGATGCTGTCTACTGGTTCAGTTGTTGATGCTACTGGTTCGGTCATTGTTGACTCAGGTGCTGATGCTGTCTGCTGGTTCAGTTGCTGATGCTGTCTACTGGTTCAGTTGTTGATGCTGTCTACTGGTTCAGTTATTGTTGACTCAGTTGCTGATGCTGTCTGCTGGTTCTGTTGCTGATGCTGTCTACTGGTTCAGTTGTTGATGCTACTGGTTTGGTCATTGTTGACTCAGTTGCTGATGCTGTCTACTGGTTCAGTTGTTGACGCTGTCTACTGGTTCAGTTATTGTTGACTCAGTTGCTGATGCTGTCTGCTGGTTCTGTTGCTGATGCTGTCTACTGGTTCAGTTGTTGACGCTGCCTACTGGTTCAGTTATTGTTGACTCAGTTGCTGATGCTGTCTACTGGTTCAGTTGTTGATGCTGTCTACTGGTTCAGTTACTGTTGACTCAGTTGCTGATGCTGTCTACTGGTTCAGTTGTTGACGCTGTCTACTGGTTCAGTTATTGTTGACTCAGTTGCTGATGCTGTCTGCTGGTTCAGTTGCTGATGCTGTCTACTGGTTCAGTTGTTGATGCTGTCTACTGGTTCAGTTATTGTTGACTCAGTTGCTGATGCTGTCTACTAGTTCAGTTGTTGATGCTGTCTACTGGTTCAGTTATTGTTGACTCAGTTGCTGATGCTGTCTGCTGGTTCAGTTACCGTTGATTCAATTGCTAATGCTGTCTGCTGGTTCAGTTGTTGATGCTATCTGCTGGTTCAGTTACCGTTAATTCAGTTGCTGATACTGTCTATTGGTTCAGTTGTTGATGCTGTCTGCTGGTTCAGTTATCATTGATTCAGTTGCCGATGCTGTCTGCTGGTTCAGTTACCGTTGATTCAGTTGCTGATGCTGTCTGCTGGTTCAGTTACTGTTGATTCAGTTGCTGATGCTGTCTGCTGGTTCAGTTATCATTGATTCAGTTGCCGATGCTGTCTGCTGGTTCAGTTACTGTTGATTCAGTTGCTGATGCTGCCTGCTGGTTAAGTTATCATTGATTCAGTTGCCGATGCTGTCTGCTGGTTCAGTTACCGTTGATTCAGTTGCCGATGCTGTCTGCTGGTTCAGCTACCGTTGATTCAGTTGCTGATGCTGTCTGCTGGTTCAGTTACTGTTGTACTGAACAATTGTGTTTTATTGTTTCTAATAATCTGTCCCTCTCATGAATGTAAATGCAGGTTTCTAAATCTTCTACCTTTAACCTGTGACATTCTCTCTCACAGGTTCAGTTACACAGTGAACAAACAGTTAAGGAAGTGATAAAATAGAGTAGGTGTTCTCACCGTGTAAACATCCAGGTTTCGTCCCTTTAGCACCACAGTGGTGCTGAGGCCCATAGGCACTAAGGCAGAGCTCTGCAGGGCAAAGACCAGAGGACAGGAGGTCGGGCCAGGAGACTCCTGCTGACAGGAGACAGGGTTAGAGGACATACATACAAACAGACAGCCAGACAGGTAGTCAGTCAGTCAGTCAGACAGATAGACAGACAGACAGGCAGACAGACAGCAGTCTTACTCTCTGGTTGAGGATGATGTGTTGGTTTGGACAGCTGAGGTTGTGAGTGCAGAGCTGATCCAGAGGACACCAGTTACAATTCCACACACTGCTGACACATGCCAGACACCTGAAACACATCATCATCATCATCATCATCATCATCATCATCATCACCTTCATAATTTGTTATGCACTGTGTGTGTTATTGTGTGCGTCTTACTGGGAGCTCTGGTTCAGTCGACTAACAGCTCCACAGTCGTAGAAAGTCATGTCGCCTGTGGTAATGGTCACATGACCAAACCTCAGTGACACAGGCAGGATCATGTGATCTGGAAGCAGAGAGTCGCAATTACAGTAAGTCAGAAATCCTAAACAGTGAATCTTGAAACAGGTAGGAATGCTAAACCTTCGCGGTCTTTACTCACCACTTCCTGTCGGCATCAGTGGGAGGAACTCCGGCGCAGGTGATTGACAGGTGATGCTGGTTCCTGTGACGATGGCAGGCTGAGGGGGGAGGAGCCCAAAGACGCAGGACAGAGATTCTGTCTCTGTGAGGGCGGGAAGCTGGACGACTGACAGTGTAACCTTTGAGACAGACAAATAACCACAGGAGGCTGCAATCAGAAACATGCTGAGAGGTTGATTTTCAGAGAAATTAAACCAGCAGCTGGTGGATGGATGGATGATTTGGGAAATAATCAGGCTGATCAACAACATATATATCACATTAGTAATAACAATAATCAATAATCTATCCAACAATCAGTAGTCGGTTGTGTTTATCAAAACATTTGTTAACCAGAAACAGTCCTGTTGACTGTTTGTAACCAGTGATGTGGCATCACCTTCTGTACATCCTACCTGTGTCTGCTCATCTTTGCTCTGATTGGCTGGCTGCAGGCTCTGCACCGTTACACACTGATTGGTAGGTTCAAAGCTCCAGAGCCAGTGGTTGGGCTGAAGGTGACGCTGACACTGATGTTTACGGGAACATCTGTATAAAAGAGAGAAACAACAACAAACATCATCAGACAAACGGCAGCAACAAAGACACAATTAAGAATCATGAAAATACACAAACAAATGCAAAACAACAGATGTGTTGAGCTGCAGTTCCTCTAATGTCCACTGGATGCTGCTGTGACTTTACTAAAGTGAATCAGAAAAAACACAACTTCTCTCTACAAACACAAAATCAGGACAGTTTTTACACAAGTGCAGCTCTCAGCAGATTCACAGAGCTTCTACTGTCAGTCTGAGGCCAGATTTTCACCTAGGCCAGAAGTGTTAATTAAAGTTGAGATTAAATGAAAAATGCCTTTTAAACCCTTTTAGATCACATCCACAGTCATATTGTGCACTTATTTAACAATATATGCCAAAAACAAATTTGTATTCTTATATCAAAATCCAACCATATTTTCTTCTTGTAAAACTAAATATGACGTACTTATGTATGCTTGAACCAACCAGTTTCAACTGATAATATCATGACATCCACCCATCAATCAACCTTCAACTTTTAGCGGCACAAAGCAAAGATTCATTAGGACATGCCCAATTTTCAACATTCAAATCAAATTCCTCCTCACCTTATGTCCCGCCTGTCTACCCTGTTTCCTGTTTACATTATTATATTAATGGCATTTAATGGTGTGTTTGCCTTCACTGACAGTTGTCTCAGCCTCTGATTACAGAGTGACATCATTGCAAATTACTGTTCATCAGACAGACAGACAGTTAAATAGACCTACCTTCCCTCCAGGACACACCAGCCACAGTACGGGTCTTTGACAGCGAGACAGGACTGACAGTCTGTCTGTCTCTCACATGACGACACAGGAACCTTCGACAGCTGCGAAACAGAAAGAAAACAGATGACAGGTCTGTTTGAACTTCACCACAATATAATAATATATATAATATAATAATAATAATGGACAGAGAGACAGGCAGCAGAAAACTAAAAGAACTGAAGACTGAAAGATAAAATAAAAATAAAAACTGAATGATCTCTCACCCTGCTGCTGGTTAAAACAAAAACGTGCTGGTGGCTGTTGTCCAATAGGAGATCAGCGCTGACGGCACTGCCGCTGTCCACCAATAGTCTGCCGTACAGTTCACCTGTCCGATCAGCACGCACCAACACCTGCAACACACAAACACACACACACACACACAGGTGAGTCATTTTAGTTAATATTCAAGACCTGCAATCTGTTGAACTATAGTGATCAAGGGTGTCATGTTCCCAAACACCACAGAAGAAGAACCTGACACACCTACAGTCAGCAGGGTTGTGAGTCAAAATAAAAGTCAACTAGAACATGAAAATGTGAATGCACCGAGTTGATCCTGCTGTCCTGATGTAGATCCAGCTGCTCAGACAGAACTCACCTGCATCCTGAATCCACATCAGAGCCTGACTCAAGAAGTGTGAACCCCAAAAACAACTAAAATGACTTATTGTGAAGACGAGATGAGTGTCTGTTGTGAGCTGAAGAGTGTGAGATGATTCTGGTGTTGAGCAGGATGTCTTCTACTTATTTCATGAAAAAGGTTTGGCGATGTCGAGGATCAGTTTACAGTCAAAACTTCCTCTGTAGGATTGTTTTATCTTTGTTATCAATGTGACAGCAGAAGTGTCATCAATGAACTTCAGGATGATGTGATCATTGATCCTGATCTGTTGCTGTTGTTCATACTGTATGAATGTCGTCCAGAGCCGGATCACAACCACAATCCAGTCTTAGTTTGAAGACAGTTCTCACTAACATTTCTAACTCACCTGTCAGTGAATTCTCTTTTCTGGTTTCTGTGAGCACCTGAGCTGCTGCAGGACTACACACTACAGCTGACCTTTGACCCCAGACAGCTTCACAGTCTCAGCAGACTGTAAAAAGTTTAGTCACTTATCAAACAAAAGGTTCCAGGAACTAATCTCAGGAAGCAGAACTACAAACTAAAAGCATCTGTTTGTGTTTCCAACCACATTTGGTAGATTCTGCAAATTTGACACATGACAAATTTTAAAAAGTTTTCAACAACAACAACAGAGTCGACCTGTTGTCCTTTGTTTGCACTGTTGATGACTCTGATGTGTGAATGACAAGGAGAAATTCAGAGGAGGAAAGTGAGACTACAGAGACTGTCTGCACAGTGAAATCTGCTGAATATTTGATGGTTTAATTTCTGCTTTAGAACGAAACAACATGAAACAATCACAAAATAAAGTTCTAATTTTCTCTCCCTCTTTTTTAAATCAAGTCAAGAAGGCGACAGCGAAGCCTCACTTTATTTTTAATATTAACGAATGATGAGAAATGCCTGTCCCTCGTCTGATATTGAGCTCTTTTTTCTGAACAAAGCAGCCTCAGTGTTTGTGTTTGACCAATAATTGACCATCAGCCCTGCAAACCCCACCCCTAAAGTTCCTGAGGCTTTTAAAAAAACATAAAACCTCCCCCGGGGCTAGAAACTTTTTCACCTTGCTTGTTTGTGACTACGTGGAAAAGTGTGTTATAAGCAGGTTGTTTTATGAAAGAGAACGGATCAGCTGTGAAAGAACAGCTGCTTAACTGCTGATAAGATGGTCGAACACTTGTTAATGTGTGTCTGTGTATGTGTGTGTGTGATTAAATATTAACAGGAAGAATCAAAGCTCGGCTGTTTGCCTCACTGAGGCTCTGAGGCAGGATTAGACCTCACTAACATACACGCACGCACACATGCACGCACCGTAAATGTTTCATACAAAAAGGGTCTCCTGCTGGATCCTTACCCAGAGTGCACCTGGGGGACCAATAGCCAATCAACATCAAGAGTGTGAGCACGCTCCCCTGTGACAACCAACCCCCCCCCCCCCCCCCCCCCCCCCCCCCACCCCACCCCCCCCCACCCCCCGAGCTAAACGCCTGTTAGTCACCACACACTCAGTGTGTATCATTGTGTCTGTGTGTGTTGTTTTGTTGATAAAGAGCTGCGGGCTACAAGCTGCTCTCTGTTCACTGTGTGTGTGTGTATGTGTGCATGTAAATGAGGCATGTTGTGTGTGTGTGAGTGTGTGTATAGTTGTGTGTTAAGTTTCCCGTCGCTTCACAGACTTTCCAGTTATAAACACACAAACAGGAAACAGCCGATTCCTTCCTGCGGCTAAAACCTCACCATGGAAAGTATAGACGGTGGGGGTCACATGACAGACGGAGGTAGATGAATGCATCTGTAGGTTTACTTTTTGAAGTGAGGCAACTTGTATAGTAAGAAGGTTTTAGTGGAGAAGAGAACAACATGACTGTCACTTAAAGTTAGAAATGTGTCAAACTTTCTGCAGCAAAGACAGAAACTCAGACAGTCCTTTTAACAAAAGCTGTAATTAACATCCCTCATTGCCCCGAATTTAAGACAATATTCTATTCTGGAAATTACATTTGAAAAAGTCGGTTGTTTTATATTTGTGTACAGATAAGAGAGTTCGGCATTCTGAGTTGTTTGTAGCATTCAGTGATGGAAAGTAACTAAGTACATTAAGTACAGTTTTTAGTATTTTTTGAGTATTTCCATGTGATGCTACTTTATACTTCCACTCCACTACATTTCAGAGGGAAATATTGTACTTTCTACTCCACTATATTTATTTGACAGCTTTAGTTACTTTTCAGATGAAGATTTGACACAATGGATAATATAACAAGCTTTTAAAATACAACACATTGTTAAAGATGAAACCAGTGGTTTCCAACCTTTTTTGACTTTTGACGTCTTACAAAAAGCAGTGTGTAGTCGGGGTCACATTTCACATGTCTATGAGTTGTTAACAGCTTCACCAAATAGTGATTTTTCCCTCTAAACTTCTCACATGCTTTCATTTCAATAAATGTTCAAATGATCCAATATTTCAGCAAAAATCAAAGATTAGAGAAAAAGTCCAAAAACTGAAAACACATTTGTGTATCAGAACTTTGTTTTTTCTTCTTTCCTCTCCCATTAATCATCTCACGACCCCTCAGATTTATCTGCTGACCCTTTGGAGGGGCCCGACCCCTAGGTTGGGAACCACTGGACTAAACTAGCTAACTGTATATAAAGTAGTGTAAACTAGCTCCACCTCCAGCAGCTATAACAGTAACATGCTGCTCTAACACTGATGCTTCACTATTAATAATCTAATGATGTCATATATAATAATATATCAGTCAGAGGGACCAAACCACTACTTTTACTGCAATACTTTAACTACATCAAGCTCATAATACTTATGTACTTTTACTGCAATACTTTAACTACATCAAGTTGATGGTACTTTTACTTAAGTTGGATTTTTCATGCAGGACTTTTACTTGTAAGGAGTATCTTTATATTGCTGTATTGGTACTTTTAAGTAAAGGATCTGAATACTTCTTCCACCACTGGTAGCATTAATGTTGCTAGGCTAGCAAGTTTCTTCCATTCTGTTGGTGTCAGTCAGCACTAAAAGTGTTTGGTTAGTTGAGTTCAACCTGCTGGGGTTTCTGATGTCTCGCATAACGTGTTTTTGTGTCACAGAGGAAATAAATTCCTGAGAAGTGAAAACAAAGTCTTTACTGCAGAAACACAATGAGGACTTAATCATCTGTCAAACAGCCGAGTTACTGCTGTCACAGATGATGAGGAGCTCAAAAAGACAAAAGGAAAAATGACCAGTGATAGGAGAGAATGTGAGTGTGTGACTGGGAGATAAGATACACTAATGTGGGATTTACCGTCTGCTTTAATGGAAAGATGACGACTCTCTTCTGCTTAATAGTATCTCTGGGAAACCTTCCCAACAGGACGAGTGTGAAAGTGTGTTTATCTCAAAAAACTCTTTTTACTAAATGAGCTGTTGGTAAAGGGGTTGTCTTATATTCAGGACAAAATGGTATTATGGTTAATTAATCAGATTATGATGATAAACTGCTGTAGGAGGAAGTAGTGAGGCAGAGTTTACGTGATTGTTGGTCGAATAAAACAAAACATCTGAAGACATCACGTCGGACGACGGGACAATTTGATAGACATGTTTCACTATTTTCTGACCTTTTAAAGATGTAATAAAGAATCCATTGATTGAAAAAATAATCAGCAGACTGATTCATAATGAAAATAATTGTTAGTTGCAGCTCTGCTAGAAAAAGATCATCATTCCATAGTGAGATGTGACCATTTTAGCACTTTTTATGAAATAACATTCTGAAAAAACAGTCAGTAAGGTCACAGATTAGCTTGACTGTGCTGAGCTACCACACTGGATATACAGTGTGTGTTATATAGGCATCATGTACATAATGACTGCGTATGGATACTGTATATATTGTACATCAGTGTTGTCACCTTGTGCAGTTGACCCTCTCTGTCTCCCAGGAAGGTGATAGTATGCCCCGCCTCTGTTGCCGTGGTGACGGCGGTCAACTGGGTGGTGGTGGTGTAGGTGGGTATGGCCGAGAGGGGCACAGTGCTGGCGATGGGGTTCGGGGTGTGTTCCCCCCCACAGGGATACTCTGAGAGAGAGTCCTTAGACATGAATGGAGAGAGAGAGAAAGACACAGAGAATTTTATTGAAACACTCACACTGATGTGTCCATTTAGCTCCTGTTTTTATTCACTCAGTTCAGTTTTTCACAGACATACAAAGTCACTTCAGTTTAATCTGTGTGTGTGTGTGTGTGTGTGTGTGTGTGTGTTATATTATATGTGGGTCAGATCAGTCCTGCCAGCTGTGTGTACCTGCCAGTGTGTTTGAGTGACAGCTGTCTGATGATGACTCCAGCTGCTGAAGCTAACAGCTCTAATCCACAGAGTAACACACACACACACACAAACACACACACCAACACACACACACACACACACACACAAACAGTATTAAGGTCAGCAGTGAGACGGATGTGGAATGACCAACAACAGGTTCTTCTTACCAAACCAGCTGCTAATCTGTGATATCATTGGGTGTAAACTGTGATGTCATCAGATGTCTCACTCAGATGTCCCACACTCGAGCTGATAAATACCCAACTAATGTTCTCGTTTACCTCCTTTTTTACTGCAACACTGAGTTACAAACATGTTAGTGTATGTAAGTGTAGAAGATGTTATTATTTTATAAATTTGATGGTGCAGCTCCCAATTTCTCCCCCTTTAAACATGATTTTTTCATTCATTCATTTCATCCAGGCTGTTTGTTTATCACATTATTTGATTAGTCATGTGACTGATAAATCCCTCCTGGTGATACGGAGTAGAGTTGTGTGTTTCCTTTTTGATGGACTGCACCTTGCTCTGTGTGAGTTCTCAAAGTAAGAACATTTTGTGTTATCGGTCTCATTTTGTTTATCTACAACTCATGGTCTAGGTGTTTACAGTGTTTCCATTCCACCTCAGGCCCACGTACAGGAGGCACAGTGCATGATCGCCAACCAGATACTTTGTGTGGAGCTGACAAACCCAGACTCCCTCGTTATTGTCCTTGGCAACGGTAATCTCAGCCATGAACTCCCTAAATACCATTAGCTGATTAAATGCCTGATCAAAGAGGAGAACACTGTAGATCACTGTGACACTACAGTAAACAGTACATATCATGCCGTCCCGCACGCTGCACTGGGTTACTCTGACTACACCATAGTTCTTCTGATTCTTGCATACAGACAGACATAAAAACTCTCTAATCCTGGTGGGAGGACATCTAAGAAGTGGACCAGTGAAGCTATGGAGCGTGCTTGGACTGTTATGATTGGGATGTTTTCAGGACTCCTACTGACAGTCTGGATGAGCACACGGAGGCTGTGATGTCATACATCAGCTTCTGTGAGGACAGCTGTGTACCATCATGCACTAGGTTTAGTTACAAAAACAACAAACCCTGGAAAAGTTTAGGACTGGGGACAAAACTTGATTTAGCAAGGTGATGAGACATAGTTAGTGTTTGTACTCTGAGGAACTTCAACAGCAGTTTTCAGAAAACAACTCAGCGTCTGTCTAGAAGGGCCTCAGACAGATCATAAACTATAAACCGACAGCCACCCACTCCACTAATGACTTGCGCCTGGCCAATGACCTGAATGAGTTCTACTACTGATTTGAAAGACAATGGGATAGTCCTGACACCATCCCCCCCAAATTTCCATCCAGGCCCAGATCACCAGCTCCTCCTCCCCCACCTCAGCAAGGGCCCGGGCCTCTCCACAACTGCCCACCTCTGAGGCCCCCTCCCCCCCTTCGATGTCTCTCCATACTGAAGAGGGATGTTAACTGGCTGTTAAAGACACAGAATCCCTGCAAAGCAGCTGGACCAGACTCTGTCTCTCCCTCTACCCTGAAGCAATGTGCGGATCAGCTGTCTCTGCTGTTCACAGACATTTTTAATACCTCACTGGAGACATGCCATGTACAGGCCTGCTTCAAGACCTCCACCATCATCCCCACCCCCAAAAAACCCAGGACCACAGGAGTCAATGACTACCGACCTGTCGCCATGACCTCTGTGGTAATGAAGTCTCTTGAGTGCCTTGTACTGTCCCACCTTTAAGCCATCATGGACCCCCTCCTAGACCCCCTGCAGTTTGCCTACAGACTGTGGCAGTGTAGTAAACATGGCCCTCCACTTCATCCTCTAGCACCTGGACTCTCAGGAACCTAAGCCGGGATCCTGTTTGTGGATTTCAGCTCCACCTTTAACACAATCATCCTGGCCCTGCTACAGGACAAGCTCTTCCAGCTGCATGTGCCTGACTTGACCTGATCATCAACTTCCTGTACGACCAGAAGCAGCACGTGAAGCTGAGGAAACACGTCTCTGACTCCTGGACCTTCAGCATCGGTTCCCCTGAAGGTCGCATCCTTTCTCCACTTCTCTTCTGTCTGTATACCAACAGCTGCTCCTCCAGTCATCAGACCATCAAGCTCCTGAAGTTTGCAGATGACACCACCCTCACTGGGCTCATCTCTGGTGGATTTGAGACCGCCTACAGGTGGGAGACTGACCATCTGGTGACTTGGTGTGGACAAAACAACTTGGAGCTAAACACTCTAAAGATGGAGATGGCTGTGGATTTCAGAGGGAACGCAGCCCCACCTGTGCCCATCACCCTGTGTGACTCCCCAGTCAACACGGTGGAGTCCTTCCATTTCCTGGGAACCATCATCAGGACCTCAAGTAGGAGCTGAACATCAGCAGCCTCACCAAGAAGGCTCAGCAGAGGATGTACTTCCTGTTGCAGCTGAAGAAATTCAACCTGCCAAAGTCAGTGATGGTGCACTTCTACACCGCCATCATTGAGTCCATCCTCACCTCCTCCATCACCATCTGGTACACTGCCGCAATCGTCATAGACAAGAGCAGACTGCAGCGTATCATCCGCTGTACTGAAAAGGTGATCAGATGCAATCTGCAGTCCCTCCAGGACCTGCACACCTCCAGGACACTGAGGCTACTAGGAAAGATCATGGCTGATCCCTCTCATCCCAGACATAAACTTTTTGAAACGCTCCCCTCTGGCAAGAGCCTGAGGTCCAAAACCTCACTTCAGTTTCTGCCCATCTGCAGCCGCCTCCTCAACAAGGTCCAGAAACCCTCACTGACACAGACTCTCTCTCCTCCTGGACATTACACGTTATACTAATGTAACACCTCACAATCTTGCATTTGCACATTTGTGATCTTTTATCCTACGTAGCGTGTTACATTAATGCAACTTGTTGCATTATATAATATATATATAATTATTATTATAATAATAATACACACTGCATATACTGTTTTCTGGGTGAATATCTTCTACATTCATCTCATTCTCTTCTATTTAATAATTTAAATTTAAACCTGTAGCAGATCCTTTTCACTTACAATATGTTTTACATTTTTCTTTTATTGTAAATTCTTTCTTATTTATTTTATTTAGGATTACTTAATTTTGTGTATATTTTTGACTGTTACGCACCACAAGAACATCAAGGCAAATTCCTGGTATGTGTAAACCTACTTAGCAATAAACCTGATTGTTATTCTTATTATCTCAAAATGTTTCATCTCAATGAGGCTGTCCTTGTTAACTTAAGACTAAACAAATAAACAAATAAATGTTGATATTGGACAAAAGTTCTTACTACTTCTGTGATATTTATTTCAGTCTTAAACTAACTCACTTACAACCTCCTTTGTCTCATTACAGAGGGAAAAACTATCAGAAAGGAAGAAAGAAAGGAAATTAAAGGAAAGAAAAAGAAAAGAAAAGGATCTTTGTATCCTGATTGGAGAATGTACAACTGACCCCTGTGACCCCGCCCTCCCCCAGTGCCTGCTGGGAACAGCTCCAGTGTGGTAATGACCTCAGTTTGACCTTCTCTGTGAGCGTCAGTCACATATTCAGCAGCAGACCAGTTTGACCAGTTGGGAATATTTACTGATCCCAGCTGTAGTTGTAAGCCCTGTAAGCCTTTTCACCTGTTTGTTGAACTCTGCCCGCCTTTCTGGTCTTTGCCTGTTTTGATTTCCTGCTTTTCCGCCAGTAAACTCTGACTCTGACTAACCCGTCTTGTCTGTGACTCGTGTTTTGCATACTGAGCTGTTATCGGCCACACTGGCTACGGAAACAGAAAATATGACCTGCTCGTGCGTCTGGGTTTACCTTTGGTAGTTTCAGACATTTTGATGACACGGCGTACTCAATGTAGGCTTCATCCTGTCCGCTGCTCCCTCGTCCTCCTTCTGTGTAACACACTTCCTGCGCTCTCCGCAGCATGCTGTCCAGCTCCGCCATCCCATAAACACATAGAGCTGAGCGACTTGTTGCCACGGGCGTGGATGCTTGGCCTGCTGCCATGACGACGAACAGGGCAGGTTCACCTGAGTGGTGTCCTAACCACGCCCCCTGGGCCAGGTTGTACCCGCCCTCGCAGAGAAGAGGCACCTCCACGTATGAGTAGAAGCTGCGGTCGGAGGTGCAGAGTCGGGAGGCGTAGGTCCGGTACTCCTTCTTGTGCCACATGTCCCGGCGTGAGAACAGGAAGTAGACGTGGTCGCCATGGACGACAGCCTTCACAAAGTGGTTATTGTACTCGGAGTAACTTCCTACAACGAGTTTTCCTAGCTCCTCCTCCTGGGAGAACGCCCGGCGCGGTGGGACCACCGGGAACAAGCGCCGCGTTGTGATTGGTGGGATATCCCCAGGACCTTTACTGGTATAGCCCCGACCAACCAGCATCAAACGCAGAATGCCGCCAGCCCTGCTCCCATCCTGCTTGTTCTTGGTAGTTATTACCACGGCGACCGTGGAGACGCGGGGGTCGTTGGCGGCGACATACTGTGTGTCGACAGGGTTGGATGTCTGATAGATGAGCTGAGAGATGTTAGAAAGACTCCTGCAGGAAAAAAGAGAAAAGATCAGACTCAAGGGCCCCGTCATCATATATGGATGAACTGATCCAGTCTAACATGTACTTTTCAAAATCTGACATGTAAAAGGGATAGTTCGGACTTTTCGCAGTGGGATTGTGTGAGGCAGTTATCCATAGTCAGTGTATTTATTACCTGCAGTAGATTTGGGTCGACACGCTCCCAGTTTGGAGAAGCAAACAGGAGTAACGACATGGAAGCTAAGTAACGCACTGCTATGGACAGGAGCAGCAGCAAAACGTGTTTTAGCCACCTAAAAGGCAGCTGGATTCGCGAGATCACGACATCACAAGATCGTGTGAGAGTCCATCTTGTCAGGTTCGGCGCAACCAGCGTCGCGAATCCAGCGGCCTCGCAAGGTAAGACGGTGATAGACAGATGGTTCATCCAATCATCTGCCAAGTATTTTTTGAAAGTGCCTGCCCTTTTCCAAACAGTTTCCATAGACTTCTCAGATGGTTCTGTGTAACAAACCATCTGGTGCATGAGGTTACCTAAAAACATCAATATCAGTTTAAGTGTTCGTTATATTTAGAATATTTTCACGGCACTACATTTTCTCAACTGTAGAACTGTAATCCTACGCATGCCGCTCACTGCATTACAGCAGCACTTTCTGACAAACAGCTGATCTGCAGCGTAATAAAGTGCGCAGCATGCGTAGGAATACGGAAGTTCTACTGTTGAGAAAATGTAGTGCCAAAGGAGAGGGCTGTCTGACGGCAAGGTGAAGCATGAAAATATTCTAATTATAGTGAACACTTGAACTGATTTTGTTTTTTTAGGTGGCTAAAATACATTCTTCACTTCAAAAAATCTGAACTATCCCTTTAATATTAAAAAAAACTGACATAGGCCCATTATCAATAACGTATTGATCCTGATTTTTCTAACTTCAGAGGTTTGACTTGTTCTTCTTTGATGTATCTTCAATGCGCTCTTAGTTTAAAATAAAGGCAACATGAGTACAGTGGAAGCATAATCAGGTGATCAACATTGTGCTTATATAATTAGTGAAGTTCTCCTGAATGTGTCTTCATAGAACTGGTAATGCAGGATTATTGATTATACACTTACTGCTGATGAAACTTTATTCTGATCACCTTTGTTCTACCTGAGTTCTTCGCCTTTGAGGCTTGAAACTAAGAAAATGTCACTAAAAATCTCTCATAAAGCAGTTCAGTAATTAGTCTGATTTAAACAATTAACTTATAGTTCATAAACTTACTCCAATTACAAATGAATTGATTGAATTTTAATGTTTAAATCGCAAAGTTCATTATAATATCACATTAAATGCCATGTTTTCTGGTTCCACCCGTCTTTTTACAGCCGGTAACTTTTATTTGAGTTTTGTTTTTTACAAACTAAATTTGGATTTTGTGTATTTTATTATTTACAGGTATTAAACTCTTTTTCATTTGAAACTTAAATTGTGATGATTACAACATATTGTGATCAGTAATTAACATTTTAATCTACAACAGTTTTCATCATCCTAAGAAAATGAATGTTCTCTTATAGGTTTGGGCTTCAGGATTTGTTGCTATGACAACAGCTCCAGATCAACTCTGAGTAGATTTAAAGAATAAATGTCAAATCATCAACATGGTAAATGGCGTTACCTCTTGTCACAGATGCCTTGGTAGAGCGAACCACAGACAATCACACTTCCTGGCTCCGCCCCCTGCCCCGTCTCCAGCAGCAGCAGTTTGTTGTGGTTGTGAGTGGGCGTGGCCGAGGGACAGTCCTGGGGGACGATCGGGGGCAGGCAGTCTGGGGAGTCCAGGTGAGGGCCGGTCTCCACGTGCGACATCACCTCCAGGTCAGAGGTGAGTTGGTACAGGTGGTCGACCCCGCCCACGTACAGACGCCCTGCCTCCGCATCCAGCAGCAGGTGAGAGAGTGGGGCGCCATGTAGCTCCACCCACCGCACTGAAGGGTCAGAGGTCACGATGACATCGGCAGGGAGGGAGGGAGGGGGGAGGAGAAGGAGGAAGAAGAGGAGTGACAGGGAGGAGGCCAACATGGCAGCTCCTCTTTACCTGCCAGGTGAGAGAGAGAGAGAGAGAGAGAGAGAGAGAGACATTAAAACACTGAAGCTCAGCCACTGTGCAAAACTTTAAAGTCAAAAGCAAACATAAAAATACACAGAGTGATGATCTAAATATCAGCTACATCACGCAGGTCGGGAAAAATGGCAACCTATGTTTGGCTAATATGACACAGTGACCATCTTATCAGACAAAAATATCGTGTAGTCTGAACCTGGCATTAAATGTCGGCTTAGAGGAGGATGAAACATGAACTGGCTCAGGCCCACATGTGGCTGCCAGGTTTGGTTTTTGGGATGTGGTCTTGGTTACACTAAGCGGGAAGCTCCAGGTCTGAAAAACGGGGCCAATGTGGAAGTGACATAAACCTGCATCCTCTCTAATGGCCAGCAGGGGGCGACTCCACTGACTCCAAAAAGAAGTCTGATTGTATGAAGTCTATGAAAAAATGACCCTACTTCTCACTTGATTTATTTCCTCAATAAACACTTTCCTAATGAGTTTATGGTCTCAATCGCTAGTCTCAAGTCCTCTTCAACACAGCATGATGTTCATTTTGTAAATTATGGTCCCATTTAGAGTAAAATAGACGATAAAGTAGCATATTCTGTAGGGTGGGACTACCTTATAATTGACAAGTCTCTACCATGGTGACAACGATGGTTACGTATGTAACCCCGGATTAGAATAGGAGTATAGGCGTAGCTGTCACTATTTTAGTGTGTTTTCAGTTCATGAAAGTTAATTGTAACATCTTGGTCGCCTAAAAAAGTCTTGTTCAGCTTGTTCAGTACTTGGTTGTACTAAAAGACCCTCTAAGGAGTCGACTGTTCAGTTTTTCTGGTGTGTACATTTTGTTTTAAGCCTCTTTTTCACTAGCCAAAATTAGCATTAGCATTAGCAATATTGCAGTTAACCATAGACAGAAAATTCACTGTGCTAATCAAGCTAGCAGCTAATGCTAGCACTAGGGTCAGCTCCACTCTCTCATCCAAATATGGTCACTTCTGGCTCCAAAACACCAAGATGCCGACGGCCAAAATGCTGAACCATGGATGTACTATAAGAGCTGGATACCGGACTAAAAATGGCACCCATTCAGTCCTATAGGAATTGCTTGCCTGGCGCATTTGCCAAATAAAGTATCTAGCTTCCGGGTTTGCTTCCATGTTGTGCAACCCACTGAATATGCGCAGTAGTGATGACATTGTGATGACATCACAGATTTTTAAAGCGCTTTTCTCGGCTCGAGGAAAGTTTTACAATCATAAAACCTCCATGGATCAAAAGTTCATAATAGAAAGAGTCATAATTGACGTTGTTTGCAGTTTGAGGTGTCCTGTCAACAGTTTTACAGGCGTCTCTTTTACAACGGTGGTCTATGGAAATGCTTTTTGGGCCGCAGGGGGATTTTTCGCTGCAATACCGCAAGTGACCACTGGGAAAAATTGGCTGCAAGGCTGAGCGACGGCGCCCTATCCAGCTCTTATTATACATCCATGTGCTGAACTCAAAGCTTCAGAACAGGGGTCCGCAAACCAATGGGGTTACGTCCATGTAGTTATGGTGGCTACGTCCATTATTTTTTAGTCTATGGCTAAGAATCAACTGCAGCTAGCAGTGAGAGCAGAGAACTCTGAGTCCTGCAGACTGAATTTAGCAACAGAAAGAAAAGCAGGAATGTGGAATTATCAGAGGACACACACAGGACATGTGTGATGGCGGGAATGCAGAAAGATTAAAGCTGCTACAGTCCCAAGGACACAGTGTGAATGTTTATCAGACAGATTAATGTATCTGCTCTCACACAAACATCAGTCCTGTTCACGATTTACAGGTCAAAGGTCGTCCAGGTCAACCTGAGCTGTTTAAAAGTTTGTAAGTGTGTCCTCAGTGTGTCTGAGATATTATTTTTTACAATGTCATGTATGATTCTTCTGCATGTATCAGAACAGTTACATGTCACACCCTACAATCTTTCATTATCACTTATTGTCCAGATTATTTTTTCAGTTAATAGGTTGTGTTGTCTATAAAATGTCAGACAGTAGTAGACCGTCTTAATGACATCTTCAAACGTCTTGTTTTGTTCGACCCGAAGATATTCAGAGAAAAGCAGCAAATCTGAGACACTGTAGAAACTAGAACCAGCACGTTTGACAGAACGACTGAAACGGTGAATTATCAACTATTGATTAATGGCTGCTGCTCTGCTTTCCTGCCAAACGTATCTCATATCTGTAATCTGAGCTACATGGCGAATACTTACATTTTAAACCCACCAAAGAACATTCAACTCAAAGACAAAAAGCAAGAGAAGCACAATAAACGTGCTGCATGCAGAACACTGATCATCTCTGTCTCTCAGTCTCTTTGTCTCAGTTTGTCTCAGTTTGTCTTTTTTTGTCTTGGGGGTGTTTCTGTTTCTCTCTGAAGTTATTAATAAAATATTTTGCAGCTTCACACTTTTCATCTGACGGTCAAACTGTAGTTGCCTGTAGAAACATCACCATGGCAACAAACCCGTATCCACGACAACGCAGTGAAAGACTCAAACCTTCAGTGGGTTGGTTAGTTTATGACAGAGTGGATTTTTAAACTGGTGTCAAACTAGTTTTGCTGTTTTCTTCATCATCTCTGATCTCCAGAGGAGGAACCTTTACATCTTAACGACCCTTCCTCTAGCGCCACCCTCAGGACAAAAATTACATTTTTAGCTCTACGACTCTCC
The DNA here is from genome assembly GCF_914725855.1 of Thunnus albacares. NCBI lineage: Eukaryota > Metazoa > Chordata > Actinopteri > Scombriformes > Scombridae > Thunnus > Thunnus albacares. The sequence continues at coordinate 32,775,090 of NC_058110.1, read as the reverse complement.
AAAAGGAAAGTCGATATAGTTGTCGATATTCTACTTGTTTCTACCAACAATTAACTGATCTACTAACAAGCACTGTGATTTATCTTCTTACTCATTGTTGTGCAAAAACACAGCAATGAGCCACACTTAATCACCATGAACACACACACACACACACACTGTAGTTTGTTTAGACTCAATCCCACACACACACTCACACTAGAGCACCAAACGTGGATCCATCCGGCGCTGAAAATAGTCCCGACCAAACATGGACTGGCTGTTTTAGGAAATTACTGAGACTTTCTTAAACATGAAACTATAAATTTGTGAGGTGTTTTGAAAGATTTATGTCTTCAGTAGGAACCAATGAGCTTGGAGCTTTAAATCCACTGCCAACTAAACTTTTATATGCAGTAATTATTCAAACCAGCAGGAATAGAGCTCATTTATATAAAATGTCCCAAAAAAGCAAAAAATTCTCCGGCTGGATCAGTGAGTCTTTGATTCTGAGTTACTGATGCTTGGACCCCGGTATACCTGCTAGCAGGTTTAGTCCAATGGTCTTGGGGCTGAGAGCCACAGACAGGAAGTCAGAAAGTATTGAGAGTCTGAACAGGACGATAAGAAACAGAGAATAACAACAGACTGATCCTTTAATGGACTCAAATTAAAGACATTTATAACTTGATTTTTGCAGTGATATTTGTTCATATCGTGGCTATAATAAACTCTGCAGCCTCCAGGGGGCGCTAGCTGTCAGTCTGGTTTCAGGTCTTTCAGGAAAACAAGATCTTATGATCCAGTGAATTGAATAAAAGGCTCAGGCTGATTTTTTTTACAGTGCATGTTCCTCTCTGATACAAAACCCTATTCATCTCTCTCTCTCACTCGCTCTGTAGAAGTCATGCTCGCTCCACCCTCCTCCCTCCTGCTGCGTGTTGGTTCTGACAGAAACTCTGAACGAACACTCGCTGTTTAACTTCCCCCAGTGCATGCTGGGAAACACTGAGGCCTCAGGACACACACACACACACTGTAACACACATGCTTCAACATTTCCATGGTAATACTGAACATCCTCACACACACACACACACACACACACACACACACACACACACACAGAGTATGGTAATAACTTCCTCCTTCAGCCTGATGGAGAGAGAGAGAGATTCATCTATAATTCATTGAGCTGAACAGAGAGAGAGAGAGAGAGTTGTAGGTTGTCAGAAAGTAAACGAGAGACAGAATAAAGTTCGAAGAAGAGAGAGAGAGAGAGAGAAAGAGAGAGAGAGGTTATGAGAAGGACAGACGAGAGGACGAGAGAGGAAGAGAAAGGGAGTGGAATGAGTAGAGAGAGAGAGAGAGAGGTAGAGAGAGCTGGAGGCGATGAAGCGTTAAAGTCAAAAATGAGGAAAAGACTCAGAGAGAAAATGAATTCATGTTTGATCCGCTGAATTTACACCAGCTGTCTCTCCCTCTGTCTCTCTAACCGCCTGTCTGCCTGTCTCTCTAACTGTCTGTCTGTCTAGAAAGGTGTGTTTATCTTTCACGGTTTAAGTGTTTTCAGGATGAAGCCACGCCCATTCAGTTTTTTTTTTTATCACTCTTTGTGTAAAGAATACTGTGTGTTCGTGCAGATGAATCAGAGCTGTAGGTGGACGGAGACGAGCCTCCATCTCTATAAACCAGCATCTAACAGTGTATGTAGAAGCAGTTCAATGTCCAACATATAAAATTAAAGGTTACAATCTACAAACTAAATGTGTTCCAGTTTGAACTTTTCTGTTCCGTGCTGCTTCAATAAAAAAAACCTGACACTACAAGCCTCTGCTCTATGAAATCTGTTTGACTTTCATACATCTTCATTATATCCTCATGTTTCATTCTGAGCAGCGTGTCGACGTCCAGGGACTGCTAAAGAAGGAGTGATCTGCCTACACACAAGGCCGACGGCTTGGTGCTGGTGTTAACGTTTCTTTTACAGTATCGTGTGTTGCAGATTTGTATGAAATGATGCATTTCTTCTGATTACAGTGACAGAAATCACCAATCTGATGAATGAAAGTGATTCCCGCTGGGTTTAATGAGCGACTTCACACAGCGCTTTCACACCCAGACTGTGGAAGTCGGACAATTGGTCCACATTGACACAGACGATCATCTGTTCACCATGATTAACTAAAACAGTTCTGCTTTCACTGGATGTGTCTCCACTTCAGGACTGAAACACAGAAATCTACACATCTATTATTCCTGGTGATGTTTCAGATGAAACAAACACAAAACAGTTTCTATGAGGCAGAGAGAAGAGTGAAGAGCAGCAGGAAACGATGCTACAGACTCATCAGCAGGTAAACAAACTAAACATGAATTTTCTAACCAAGTATCTTCATCCTCTCTGATCTTTTCTGTCATGTAAGAGTCATTTGTTAGACCTCACAAAATCAACTTTCCCGACATTTTTCTGCACAGTAAAACGATGTCAGAAACCCAGCGGACGCATGTTGTGAAGGTGAGTTTATTGAAGTTGAACTCTCACACAGTCGCCTTCTATAAATAATGCCCTTGTTCTGCACAGGGATGAACTTTTGGTGTGAAAGTGTCCCAGTTCAGTCCTCTCATGTACTCTTATATATATATTTCAGTTTCACACTCAGCATCGGTTCCTCTGAGAGATAAAACAACACTAATGGTTGATGTCATGTCACACCGTGAGACATTAAAGGGGTCAGCAGACTCCATCGGAGCTGTGTGTCGGATGGTTGAATAGCTTCAGAGACCCCTCCCCACCCTGCACACGCCTTTCCTACGTCTCATTATAGGAGCTGTGTCCAATAATTTCTGGTGTTTAATGGAAGTGACTGAGTGTTCATTTAGAAAACATGACTGACATCATGATTTTTTTGTAAAATCCACCTGAACCAGCAGACAGCAGAGTACGCTACAATCAAACTTGTCAATTTCACTTGAGGAGTCCAAACTCTGGAGGAAGGAACAAATGCAGACTGAGGACGACCTCAGGGCTCCTCCGCTGTGTCTCACTTCCTGTTTCACACCTGCAGCTCACCTGTCGGAGCTCTCGACCAGCTGTGATGACGTGCCAGCTCACAGCTTCACACCTCATCATCTCCCGAGTCACACCTGAACGCGTCGAGCTGTTCGAGAGTTTCTTCAACAACACCTGATGATGTTGTCTCCTCGTCATCACACCTTCACCTGCTGCCATGGCAACAGAGTACCCTGCTCTCTGATTGGCTGTCAAGTGTGTGTGTGTGTTACAATCCCGGTTCAGGTCAACAGTTCAACCACAGTTCTACATTTTAAACTGCGGGTAACCATGGCAACGGATGCCTGAGGCTCTGTGAGCAGTCAGCTCATTCAAGGAGCCTGGAACCACCTCAAGGAGCTCTGTAACTTCTTAAAGGATCACTAGAACCTCTTGGGAACATTCTCAAGGACCCCTGGAATCCATTTAAAGGCACTGTGACCCCTTCCAGGACCACTAACTTCTTTTAGTGACCCCTGGAACATCCCCAAGCACCTTTCTCAAGGACCCTGGATCTCCATCACTTAAAACATCTTCAAGGACACCTGGAATGAGGGCCCAGAATCCTTGAACAATTCAAGCACAGCTGGAACTGCCTCATTAGACCCTTGAAACTCTTCAAGGCAGCATGGAACCTCCTCTATGACCTGGAACATTCTCAAGGACCCCCTGAAATCATGTGCGGCTGTCAGGAGTCTGTTATCATCCTGGTTCAGGTCACCGTTTCAAAATCAGAGCTCAAGGTGTTCTAAACTGCAGGTAACCATGGCAACAGGATGGATGCTCCAGGTGACGACTCCCTCTATGTCTGCAGTGAAAAATTCAGCACTTTACTTTGTTAATCGCAGCAGTTTTTTCTTCACTCGTCTTTTGTTCCCATCACCTCCCTCCTCCTCCTCCTCCCAACACTGTCTCCCCCCTCCTCACCTCCCTCCTCCTCCTCCTCCTCCCCTCTCTCTTTTTTAATTTTCTCATGGGTCCTCTCCTCCTCTCTCTCTCTCTGTATGTAAATGAAGGACACGCTGCTTTCAACACGTCGAGGTGATGATTACAGGCTGCCTTACCTCCGGCACACACACACATAAAAACACACACACACACACACACACACACACACACACACACACAGACACATATTATCTGTGAGGTTTGACTCTCTTCAAAGAGACGACACAATCCGACACACACATGCAGCTGCCAGTGTGTGTGTGTGTGTATGTGTAGTTAAATTTCTTCTCTTTGTTCATTTCTTGTCTTTCGCTCTCTGGGACTATCCCTCTCAGTATGTGTGTGTGTTCACCCACCACACACACACACATTGTACTCGCCCTACTTTCTGTCTGCCTAGGAGCCACAGAGCCAGGCAGCCAAAAACTGACCTGAACACATCAGCTCCGACATGGTGACGGTTTGACTCCACTACATTTCAATCATAGATCCAAAGATCCAACAGTTTGACTGAAAGCTGATACAAATCAAATGATATAATAGAAACATGAAACTCGAGGAATGTAAGGAACAATACTCTAAGACGTCAGCATAAAGACGACACAAACACAAAATGAGCTCAGCTTCAAACGATAGACTTTTCAACAAAAAAAGTAAAAACATGTTCTCAGCAATGTGCAGCTGAATCAGCAAACTTCAGAGGAAAGACTGCAGCCTTCAACAGTGTAAACAGACTGACGTCTCAACACTACAGTGTCTTCACAGTTGACATTGACAAAGGCAAAAGACAAACACATATATAGTTGACCTACTACAGGTGTATATTTGTCATTGAGTACAAAGTGAAACAGGGTTTTAAACCTTCTGAATAACTGATACAAGTACAGGAATGTCCAGGAGCCACGCCCATACACTCTAAACAACACAGGAAGACAAGAATACACTTATATGTTTGAGTTATCTGGGCATCGTGTCAAAGGTTGGTCTGTTTGCCATATTAAAGGCTGCAGTCTGTTCTATCTGAAGTGTTTTGTACAATTTGTACTCATTGTAACCTCTCAGTTCTTTCAGTCTTTTGCTTCAAACAGTCCTTTCTGAATAAATTAACAGATGTCTTTTACTGAGTGAGAGAAAATCCTCTCTGGTATCTCATTACCAAACAACAGAAATATAATGTGAAGGTTCATGTCAAAGTTCATGTAGAGGTAGAGAGACTAGTTGCAGAGGTAGAGGGGCTAGTTACAGAGGTAGAGGGACTAGTTACAGAGGTTGAGGGACTAGCTGCAGAGGTAGAGGGACTAGTTGCAGAGGTAGAGGGACTAGTTACAGAGGTAGAGGGACTAGTTGCAGAGGTAGAGGGGCTAGATGCAGAGGTAGAGGGGCTAGTTGCAGAGGTTGAGGGACTAGCTGCAGAGGTAGAGGGGCTAGTTGCAGAGGTAGAGGGGCTAGTTGCAGAGGTAGAGGGACTAGCTGTAGATCTAGAGAGACTAGTTACAGAGGTAGAGGAGGTAGTTGCAGAGGTAGAGGGGTTAGTTGCAGAGGTAGAGGGACTGGTAGTTTCAGAGGCAGAGGGACTAGTTGCAGAGGTAGAGGGGTTAGTTGCAGAGTAGAGGGACTGGTAGTTTCAGAGGTAGAGGGACTAGATGCAGAGGTAGAGGGGCTATTTACAGAAGTAGATGGACTAGTTGCAGATGTAGAGGGACTAGTTACAGAAGTTGAGGGGCTAGTTACAGAGGGACTAGTTGCAGAGGTAGAGGAGCTAGTTGCAGAGGTAGAGGGACTAGTTACAGAGGTAGAGGGACTAGCTGCAGAGGTAGAGGGACTAGTTGCAGAGGTAGAGGGACTAGCTGCAGAGGTAGAGGGACTAGTTGCAGAGGTAGAGGGACTAGTTGCAGAGGTTGAGGGACTAGCTGTAGATCTAGAGAGACTAGTTACAGAGGTAGAGGAGGTAGTTGCAGAGGTAGAGGGACTAGTTGCAGAGGTAGAGGAGCTAGTTGCAGAGGTTTAGGGACTAGCTGCAGAGGTAGAGAGACTAGTTACAGAGGTAGAGGGACTAGCTGCAGAGGTAGAGGGACTAGTTGCAGAGGTAGAGGGACTAGTTGCAGAGGTAGAGGGACTAGCTGCAGAGGTAGAGGGACTAGTTGCAGAGGTAGAGGGACTAGTTGCAGAGGTTGAGGGACTAGCTGTAGATCTAGAGAGACTAGTTACAGAGGTAGAGGAGGTAGTTGCAGAGGTAGAGGGACTAGTTGCAGAGGTAGAGGAGCTAGTTGCAGAGGTTTAGGGACTAGCTGCAGAGGTAGAGAGACTAGTTGCAGAGGTAGAGGGACTAGTTGCAGAGGTTGAGGGACTAGCTGTAAATCTAGAGAGACTAGTTGCAGAGGTAGAGGGACTAGTTGCAGAGGTAGAGGAGCTAGATGCAGAGGTAGAGGGGCTAGTTGCAGAGGTTTAGGGACTAGCTGCAGAGGTAGAGGGACTAGTTGCAGAGGTAGAGGGACTAGTTGCAGAGGTAGAGGGACTAGTTGCAGAGGTAGAGGGGCTAGATGCAGAGGTAGAGGGGCTAGTTGCAGAGGTAGAGGGGCTAGCTGTAGATCTAGAGAGACTAGTTACAGAGGTAGAGGAGGTAGTTGCAGAGGTAGAGGGGCTAGCTGTAGATCTAGAGAGACTAGTTACAGAGGTAGAGGAGGTAGTTGCAGAGGTAGAGAGGCTAGTTGCAGACATAGAGGGATTAGTAGTTTCAGAGGTAGAGGGGCTACTTGCAGAGGTAACGGGACTAGTTGCAGAGGTAGAAGAACAAGCTGCAGAGGTAGAGAGGCTAGTTGCAGAGTAGAGGGACTGGTAGTTTCAGAGGTAGAGGGTCTAGATGCAGTGGTAGAGGGGCTAGTTACAGAAGTAGATGGACTAGTTGCAGAGGTAGAGGGGTTAGTTACAGAGGTAGAGGGACTAGTTACAGAAGTTGAGGGGCTAGTTACAGAGGGCCTAGTTGCAGAGGTAGAGGGACTAGATGCAGAGGTAGAGGGGTTAGTTGCAGAGGTAGAGGGACTGGTAGTTTCAGAGGTAGAGGGACTAGTTGCAGAGGTAGAGGGACTAGTTGCAGAGGTAGAGGGACTAGTTGCAGAGGTAGAGGGGTTAGTTGCAGAGTAGAGGGACTGGTAGTTTCAGAGGTAGAGGGACTAGTTGCAGAGGTAGAGGGACTAGTTGCAGAGGTAGAGGGGTTAGTTGCAGAGTAGAGGGACTGGTAGTTTCAGAGGTAGAGGGACTAGTTGCAGATGTAGAGGGACTAGTTACAGAAGTTGAGGGGCTAGTTACAGAGGGACTAGTTGCAGAGGTAGATGAGCTAGTTGCAGAAGTAGAGGGACTAGTTGCAGAGGTCGAGGGACTAGTTGCAGAGGTAGGGGGGTTCGTTATAGAAGTAGAGGGACTAGTTGCAGAAGTAGAGGGACTAGTTGCAGAAGTAGAGGGACTAGATGCAGAGGTAGAGGGACTAGGGCAGAGGTAGAGGGACTAGTTGCAGAGTAGATGGACTAATAGTTTCAGAGGTAGAGGGACTAGATGCAGAGGTAGCAGGTAGAGTCATACTAACACCTACTACAAAGTACTACAAATACTACAGACGAACAGCAGTATTTCCTGCTAGAAATACTTTCAGTACTACACAAAGAAGGCCACTTCCACCCGTCTCCGTTTGTTTGTTTCTCCTCCCTGATTTTTCTCTCTTTGTTTGGTTTTTCTTACTTTTCTTTCTTTGACTTTTTTTCTGCTTCAGGATTATTTTGTTGTCTGTTCTGCTTTATTATTATTCACACACACACACACACACACACACACACACACACACACACATACACACACACACACTCCCCCGGTGAGCTCATGAATATTTTCTGGCAGTCACAGAGACAAGTATGGTTTGATATCATCAAGGGTGTGTGACAAGCTTGACACACACACACACACGCACGCGCACTCACACACACACACACACACACATCTTTCTTTAAATCCCGCTGGGATTTAAAGTGTGTGTGTGTTTGTGTCTAAAGTGTGTTATGGATGTTGTCAGCGGTTGTCACTAAATAAAAAAGTCATTTCCCAAAAAGGCCTTTTTCTCTGTGTGTGTGCGTGTGTGTGTCAGAGCTGACTGTACATAAACCTTCATCATCATCATCAACATCATCATCACTACCAGCTTCCCCACAGGAAGTCAATTTGTCGCCGTGGTGACGCAGCTCATTGCCGCAGGGCCAGAATGAGCTGTTTAAATACAAACACCCCGCGCCCTGTTATTACACGGTTACCATGGAGACGTAGAGGTGTGGCAGTGGGACTAGGATAAGATAAGTTTCTGTTTAATACAATTTGTATTTAATGACTTCTTTTTAAAAACAAAATTACTTTTAATAACTTTTGTCATTATCTTTTCTGAGAGGAAGTATTTAAAGCTGTAAAGCGGCGTGACGCAGACGTCAGAGGGACGGCTGTGATTTTGTCCTCCATCTCTTCCAGTCATGCTGAGAGATCAAAGGAGGAACAATGAAACACAGAAACAACTCATTACACGGACACATGGACATGTGACTGTCGGATGAAGACAGACTTGAAAGACTCTGACTCGTCCTTCAAAGTTTAGGACACGAGGAACCTTTCAGACAGTTAAGTTCTAGCAGAGGAAAATGACCGTTTGACAGCATGTTAGATGATAATATATTCGCGCTGTGTGTTAAACTGCAGGACTTTTCCGTGTCCTCTCTCTCAGTCTGAACTATTTTCTGCAGCAGCAGGGCTATCTGTTGTGTTCTGATCCGATCCGAGCTGAATGGAGCTAATTCCTCTTTTCTCCTCAGTCAGACGAAGCATCCGCCGGGTTTTAAACAGCAACTCTCTGCTGTCACACAATCATCACTTAATGCCAGTTTGTGTTATTGATGAAGCCGCGGCAGAGCTGCTATTCCTGCCTCGCTGTCTTTAATCTGGATTAAATCCTGTTTGTATTGACAGCAGATGTAAACACGGAGCTGCGTGTTTGACAGGAGGATCAGATCAGAATAAGAAGAATTAGAGATTCTCCTCAGTTTAATCCAGGACACAAAGATCAGAATAATAAGTGAATAACAGCAGAATACACAGCAGATTAACAGCACAGGCTCGGTTCTCCCTGCAGGAGTCTAAAAATATCCGAAACTCTGAGGAATTAACGGTCATTACATTTAGGAAGCTGCAGCTACAGTTTATACCCGTATATCCAGTACCAGTCAAAAGTCTGGACACATTTTCTCATTCAAGTGAACGAGAAAATGTTCCTCAAAAGTTTTATAAACACTTTACATGTTTAGATTTTTATCCATAATGCAACACCACCAGGGAGGCATCTGATTGGTCCCAAATTTATTCTGTAGCATGACAACGAGCCCGGAGAACTATTGTCAGGAACATGAAGATCGAGGAGTCCTGCAGCAGATGGTTTTGGCCCCCACAGAGCCCTGATCTCAACATCATGGAGTGAGTCTGGGATTAACATGAAGAGACAACACTGCCCTCCCAAGAAAAACAACATAATAGGTCGTAATGTCAGTCGCTCCGAAATGACAGATAGTCACAGATGCCATCTAGCGGCTGCAGTCCTTCTGACCTGGAGCAGTGCTGCACTTCAGATATATGTGAACAGATTGGAGGTAATGAGTTGGGTGGATGTTTTAACCCAATTTTGGACTTTGCCACAGGAAAGAGAAAATAGAAAAAGTGTAACAATCATCCCCTAACCTTTACCCTGTGGTTATTATTGTAGCCATGACAAGAAAGGTTTCCTAATTTTAAGGACGTAGTAGCTTTAACTGACACCACCACACCTCTCTAACCTTCACAAAGTGATCATTTTAACCCAAACCATGATCTTTAACAAAGTGGTTTTTGTGTCTAACCAGACCTAAACCACAGTGTTGTCACATCATAAAACATCATTATTCTTTAACAGTGATGTGTAACGGTTTTGGAAAGCACAGACACATGATGTTATCCTGCTGATTACTGCTGATAGAGGCGCCGGATTAAAAAATGCTGCTATGTGTTGTTCTGGAGTCACATGATCAAACCACGTATTTGGTTGTTTAATTTGGAGGACTTGTTGGAAGAGACAGAAGCAGCTGAGACGCCGAAATCCACAGAAGAACTGTGGCAACTTCTCCGAGATGCAGGAACTACCGACCTGCCGAGAACCTGAAACACTGAGGAGAACTGCTGCTGGTTTAAAGGCAAAGCTGCTCACAGCAAATATTGATCTGATTAAATTTTATTCTGTTTACTGGACTTTGTATGAAGTTAAACAATAAATACAAACTGTTCATGATATTATTTTTGAAAGTGTCCTCACTTTACTTTTAGTGCCTAAAACTTTTGCACGGTGCTGTATAGTTTTACATCCCACATCAGTAGTGTGTTTGTAGTTTGGATGTCTCCATGTAACTCTGATGTCACTTAACGTATTGATCCTTGCTGGCTGATACAGACTAATTACAATCAGCAAATCAATCAAAGTGATCAAATCAATGATTCATTTGGCGTTATCAATACATGTTAAGGCTCAGAATGTCCCATCGACATGGTTCTTATATCCCTGGAACCTCGACACTCTCCTCGATACGCTCAGATCCATTCAAAACTTCTGCACATAAAGACAAAAAATTACAACATTTACATTTTAAGTTTGTAATTTTTTCCAATAAAAGTCTCCTTCATACTTCAGAGGACACAAAGCCCAGAGTCTGTTCCAGCGGACTCTACTGAATCTACTAAACTCTACTGAATCTACTGAACTCTACCGAATCTGACAGTAGAATAAAGTCAATGTACAGAACATTTACTCACTCAAGCAACACGATGATGTTCTGTCACTTATTACCATAGGTGTCTCTACTGTTCTCTCTTCCGTCTCTACTGTGTCTCTAATGTGTCTCTTCTGATAAGTGTCTTTTGTGTTCTATTGTGTGTGTTTCTACTGTGTCTCTACTGTAAGTGTCTCGACTGTGTCTCTACTGTGTCTCTACTGTGCCTCTGCTGTGTCTCTGCGTTCTACTGTAAGCAGGCTCAGAGTGGATGTCTGGCAAACGCCAGATGTGCTGCAAGGCCGCCAGCAATGTGGGAAAAAAAACTGTGGGATAAAAAAATTCAACCTGCCAGCTGCAGCCCACTTCATGTTGGAACAGCTAATCTGATCGGGGGTTACAAGGTCCCGATCGTCAATAGGATAGCTATATTGTAGGGCAGGTGCAGGCAGTGCTACTGTTGTCCTCCAATCACCCCTTCAAGTGGTGCGTCCGTCCATTTAATGTTAGAGGTCAAGCAGGAAATGATCAAATCAAGACAGAAAGTGTGGAGTTTGAAGTGAACATAACGCCAGCCTATACGAATGGATAAAGGTCCCAAAAATCATAAAGGTGGAGATGAAAAGGTCACAGGGAAAAAGAAAAAAATCAAAATATCGACGCCACTGCCACGCATAATCCTGTTAGCGTTAGCATGCCTAGCTGCAGTGATAACATTAACAATCTACCATCAAATGAAGAGCAGGAGGAAAGAGTCTGGACAGATGAAGAAGAAGAAGAAGAAGAGGAGGCTGCTGCTGAGGACAAGTGAAAGCTGCATGACAACCTCCAGCAGGTGATACTGCTAACGTTAGCTCATGTAATGACACTGTTAACAGTAGTGTTCCGGACGTGACCCTCTCCGTTACGCAAATGGCATGTGAGCGCAGCTTTTCAACTTTAAAATTCATCAAGAATAGATCACAGAGCGCCACATCTTGAAGCGTTCATGCTTATAGTTACAGAAAAAGATGTTCTTATGGCTTTGGACACTGATGGAATAATCAACGAAATGGCAGAGAAGAGAACACTGATGAGACGTCTTCTTATCATCTAAGGTAAGACATGCTATTCTATTCTATTCACTGCTTAAGGCTGCTGTCCTATGCTAATTTTTTCTAAATCAGTCAGCTGATTAGTCACTCTGGGTCCACTCCAATAGCATGCTGCCTGTCACAACCTGACAATAGCAGTGAATGAACGTTTAAATACTGTCGGTAGCATGAAAACCTGACTGTTAAGCTTGATGTGTGAATCGCATCAGATCAGCTGTGAACACAATGTCGGACTAATGACTATAAACAGCATTCATCACATTTCCAGATCATCATAAAACTCATAATTGAGTTTTAGTATAGTACACAGCACACACTCAGCATCCACAGTTCAACATGTGCAACAAACCAGACACTACGATGACAGCATCACATTTTGTCATAGACTACATTCATGACATATGATTATGTCATATTTGTTTTATTTATGAAGTTATGTAGCATGAGTGCACCAAGAGTTGGGCTGCACATATCGACTGTCTAACAAATAAAATCCTACTGACTTCTCCTCTAGGTTATCTACTTATTTATTACATTATTTTATGAAACCCTGTAGGTAAACCTATTTAGGTGTCAACTTGATATCTACTGCTTAGTCTACATTTTACAGATATTGCTTTATGCAACTCATAAGTGCGTATGTTGGGAAAAATGGGGCCAGTCCGGATGAAAATTGCCGGGGACTCATTTTCCCAATCGGAACCTGACTGTAAGTGTCTCCACTGTGTTCTACTGTAAGTGTCTCTAATGTACATGTCCCTACTGTGTTCTACTGCAGGAGTCCTCTGCAGCAGCTGCAGGCTGATTGGAGCCACAAACTGAATACTGATCACTACGACCATTAAATATTAATAAGTACAAGACTTTGATACTGAAAAACTAACACACACTCACACACACACACACACACAGAGTGATGGAATTAACATCAATATCATTAACGCCCATCACCTCTCTGCTTGTACACTCATTTTCTCTCAGACACACACATCTCTCTGTCTGTGTGTGTGTGTGTGTGTGTGTGCATGTGTGTGGGTTTGCGCACATATGATGGGTCCTCCTCTCCAATTAGCAGAGTGTGTAAGTGGTTTTGATCAGCGGGAGGTCACATTGACAGTTTTACTCGCAGGTTCTTTACATCGACACTCGAAGCTGGAAACTCGCCTTGATGCATTAAAGCAGAGCAGCGGAGAGAGTCTCTGGCGGCGCCTCCTGTAGGCTGCACAGCTCATTACAGCCACATCATGAACTAACCGCATCCTGATAATTTATCTGATCTCACAGTCACTGCTTCACAAGAGACGGTCAATTGAAACCTGCAGATAAACGAGAGTCTCACATGCTGCTGAATGAGTTTGAGAGGAAACGGCGGTGAAATGGCTCCAGGTGTTAGTCTGACCCCTCACCTGAGACTAGTTTACCATCAGAGAGCCGGCAGGAGCACACTGATCACACATCAGTCTATCAGATCTCACCACCGCTGCTGCTGCGCTCAGACCTCCTTTAAATCACACGTTTGCTTCTGACTCCGTTGTCATGACAACCAACACAAAGACGAGTCAAAGACAACAGCTGGACTGAGAGACCGAAACATTAAAATCATGTCAAGCGATATTTAGATGATTAAAGATGAAGAAACACAGAAAGAAGACACAAGGTTTTATAATCAGGGTGGAGACGCAGTGGATGTGTTGAGGAGGACGAGGAGGTGCAGTGATATTAAAAACCAAACCAGTCTGTATTTTAGCTGCACGTCTCTGTGCTGCCCCTCCCTGTCTCTCTCTGCTTCTTTCAGAAGTTAACAGGCGTGAATGTGCTCCATAATGTGTTTATGAGAGCAGAATTTTTACAGATTAAAACAAGGCTTTGAAGAGGAGGAGGAGGAGGAGGAGGAGGAGGAGGTGGGGGGGCAATAAATGACTGAATACTGTAATAACAGCGAGGGAGGAGGAGGAGGAGGAGGGGTCTGAACTTTAATCAACAGAGACTCAACTAGAGGAGAAACTGAGGGAGGAGATCCTTTAACTGTTTCAGTCACTGCAGATAAAAACTAAACAAACACAAGAACATTTATCTTCCATCAGCAGACGGAAAACTGAACCTCCGTCATCTCCAACAGACTGTGGACCTCACGTCCGCTAGCCAATGGGAAGAGAGCAGGGAGCCCAGAAATCAGGTGCATCACTTCTTATTTCTCTCACACCTAAAACACTAATAATAATATTTAACTGAAGCTGCTGTCAACAGACGTCCGGTCTCATCGATGTCCAGCTGCAAAGTTTCTGTGACGACAGCCGGCAGCTCGTCACTGTTTCACTTTTACAATTTCATGTTTCGTATTTTTATTTAATGATGCATTTCATCTGATTACAACGTGTGAAATCATGGATTACAAGTCTGTGATTTATAATCCTGTCTGAATCTGGGTGCCGACATCGGTCCGAAGCTGGTCTGACGCCGATTCTCCTCCCACAACACCCGCAAAACCAAACCTGCCAGCTCATTTCTGCACAAAAACCGGCTCACATCTGCACCAGAACAGGCTCACATCTGCACCTGAACCAGCTCACATCTGCACCAGAAGCAGCTCACATCTGCACCTGAACAGGCTCACATCTGCACCAGAACAGGCTCACATCTGCACCAGAACCAGCTCACATCTGCACCAGAACAGGCTCACATCTGCACCAGAACCAGCTCACATCTGCACCAGAACAGGCTCACATCTGCACCAGAACCAGCTCACATCTGCACCAGAACCAGCTCACATCTGCACCAGAACAGGCTCACATCTGCACCAGAACAGGCTCACATCTGCACCAGAACCAGCTCACATCTGCACCAGAACAGGCTCACATCTGCACCAGAACCAGCTCACATCTGCACCTGAACCAGCTCACATCTGCACCAGAAGCAGCTCACATCTGCACCAGAACCAGCTCACATCTGCACCTGAACCAGCTCACATCTGCACTAGAACAAGCTCACATCTGCACCAGAAGCAGCTCACATCTACACCAGAACAGACTCACATCTGCACCAGAACAGGCTCACATCTGCACCAGAAGCAGCTCACATCTGCACCAGAAGCAGCTCACATCTGCACCTGAACCACCTTATTTCACAGAAGAGTGAAACGAGAATTAGACAAGAAGCAGCAACACAACATCACCTGTAACCATGGTAACTGGACACAACAAAGATGGACACAGCTGGAGTTTAAGAGGACGTAAAAATTGAAAACGAGACTAAAATGTCGCTGATGAAAACTAGGCGGGAAAGTCTTTAGTTTTTGTGTCAGAGCCGAGTATCGAACCATCAACCCGACCATTAGCAGACAACCTTCTGTGAGTCATGTGACAGTAACACTGACGGTCAGCGCAGCAGCGTGTGAGCAGAAAGTCGCCGGTTTGATTTCTAAACTTCCAGACGATTAAACGTTCGTTCCACTGATTTCACAACTGAAGTCCAGTTTATTCCTCCTCAGTGAAAACTGTTGTATGATGTCTTCTGTGGCCTGATGATGTCATCGTGATGTCATCATGATATCACATTTCTGACAGAAGGAGCTGTGGCTGTTTACCTGCAAGGAGGCTTTAATGAAAGGCGCTATCCGGGTGCATTATGGGAAATGTAGTCTGCACCTCTGCTGCTCAGATTTTGTGTTTTTATTCATTTTATTTCTATTTACACATAAAAACCAGAGTGGATTTTTTTTGAAATTGTAAATATGTGTAAAAAGTGCTGAGTGAATAAATGACATCACTGAAGAGATGAAAACATCAGATCTGTGTGGAGCGATGAGGAGACGGTGACCTTCCTCAAATCCATACATGAAACAAACAGAAAATTTTCCATCGTTTGAGCTTTAACTGCCGCTCCTTTAATGACGTCATCTCGTTGTGTCCTCTTCTTCTGTGATGGCACCAACTGTCTCCTAATATTCAACACATCAGGAGCGGACGGAAACGAACATTCACTACATTTTACTTTTGAAGGTTTTCTGGAAATTCTGTTAAAATGTAAGCATTCGGATGAAACTTTGCTCGCGTGTTAGAGGTTAAAAACAGTCCATCAGTGAAGATGTAGAGAACAAAGAGGAAGTGTTAAGACCTTTTTCCTCCTCACAGTGACATCATCATACCACACCAGGCTGAGACGCTAACTTAAACCCTGTTTGTCTTCCTGTGTTAACTAATCTGCACGGCTCGATTCAAAAGGTGACACATTTGAGGGTTTTTTTTTTTGCAGCTTCACACCTTCACAGCGCCCAGTTTGCTGACATCAGCTGACTGAAACTGACGGACAGGTTGTGATTAGTCTGACAGACAGTCTGGATACACCTGAGCTGATCTGAACTGTAGACCCCGGATCAACTCATGTACGTGTGAGGCTGACACATCAGAGCGAATCTGAAAACACAGCTTCCACTGAAGATCCTGACTTCTGTTAACAACCTGAGCAGCCGAGTCTGTTCTGCATCGACACCAAAAAAAAAAAATCACACACAGCAGCTTTTACAACAGAGAGAGAGCGAAGTCTCCGACAGAATAACACACAGCACAGCGGCGCAGATTATCTCAACAATCAATCAAACTATTACAGGAAGCAGATAAATAAAACGAGATGCGGATCTTGTGAGATAGTTGCAGCGTTTCCACAGACGAGGCAGGGACGCGGCTATTGATTCATGTGTTAATCATTAATCGATTTGCTCGGACGACGGTGAAGACGTTTCTTAGATAAAACTTCCCTCTATTTGTTTTCTCGGCGAAACTCTGGCCTGATGACTCAAACTTAAAGAAGTCATAAAGGATTCATGTTTGAGCTCAGTGATGTTGTAAGAGATCTCTAAAGGTACAACTGCTTCTACTGCTTCCTCAAAAGTGAAAATAGTTTCCATAGAGGAGAAATACAGAGTTTAGTTTCTGTTAAAACACTGTTAACGTGTTCTTATCTTTAAACACGTGAATCTAAAACAAAGACTGGATTCATGCAGTATGGCAGCACTTAGAGTTTAGTAGGAGACACCAGAAGGTGCTGAATGTTCCAGATGCTTTTACAGAGACGATACAGATGATATAAAACATGTTACCGCAGATATTAAAGACATTACTGGTGTTAATGAAGATACTATATGATCTACAACTTCCACATGATGTTTGTGAATAAAGCCGCGTTTCTCTGCTCTGTCTGAGGGAACTTACTCAGAGAGAGAGAGAGAGAGAGAGAGGCAGTCACAGTCCCCTCTACCACTGATCTGATTCCTGCCCCACTAATTGAATCACAGCACAATTAACGAGAGTCAGCTGTCAATCAAAGCTTCATCACACACAGAGATAGAGATAGAGAGAGAGAAAGAGAGAGAGAGAGACACTTACTTCATTCAGGAAACAGTCCGTCTTTCTTTCATTCCTCCAAATAACAGACGACAAGAACTGAAAGAAGCAGCACACGGGCGAGAGAGAGGGAGAGAGGGGCGAACAACCAGAGACAGACAGATGGAGAGAGAGAGAGGGAGAGAGAGAGAGAGACAAGGGGGGGGTGAGGAAGGGGAGGACAGGAGAGAGAGAGAGAGAGAGAGAGAGAGAGGCAGCGACAGAGGGAGGACGGGGCTGCAGCCGGCTGTAATCTCATTATTGTGAACGACACATTGTTCTGAGAGGGAGAGGGCGAGAGACATAGACACGCACAGGGGGAGAGAGAGACCCAGTGGGAATAGAGGGGGGGCGGGGCTTGGCTGCACACACACACACACACACATACATGCAGGGGCGGGGTCCGGCGGGGGCGGGGTCAGAGTCTTTAATATTTAATCAGCAGTTTGAGGCGTGAAGTTGGAGAGAGAGAGAGAGAGAGAGAGAGAGAGAGAGAGTGAGGCAGTAAATCAGTGCAGCTGTGAGTGTTTTATAGGTTTCATATGAACGACACCACACCCCTCTATCTGTCTCTATAGACGGCGCCGTGTGTGTCGGACTGGTTTTTGTCTTTACTTTACAGTTTTCAGACCACAGTTCAAAATACGTCGTTACTAGAAGGGCAGCAAGTAACGATTATTTTTACTATCGATTAAATGTTTTGTATATAAAGTGTCAGAAAATAGTGAAAAATGTGTGTTATAATTTCTTAAAACACACAGTGACGTCTTCAAATGTCTTATTTTATCTGGTTGACAGTCCAAGATATAAAGATATTCAGTTTACTATCACGTATGACACAGAAAAGGTTCAAATCTTCACATTTGAGAAGCTGGAAACAGCAATTTTTTAGCATTTTTGCTTAAAAAAAAAGACTAAAATGATAATTCAATTATCAAAATAGTTGCCGATTAATTTTCTGTCAATCATCTAATCAATAATTACTAGTAAATGCACTGCAGTGAGTGTGTTTATATGCTCACTAATATCCTGGTTTTCATCATATTCAGGATGTGCTGTTTACATGGAATATGAGAAACTTGGTTTATTCATATCTGTGTATATGTGACTCCAACAGTTTCCAGGTTTCTACTCGTCTGTGTGCAGTTGTGTCTTGATTTCTCAGCCTCTAAGTTCTGCACCAGTAAAGACTGTTTAGAAACCAGTGGATGTGTTCACAAGACATTCTGAGAGCTGCTAACTTAGCCTAGAAATTTCTAACAGGGAGTCCTAGTTTAGGAGTGATTCAGGATAAAATTCTCAGAGCGACTCTGTGGAAGGAAGGGACAGAAACTTTTATCTTAGTGAGGAGGCGCGGTCGACCCCGTTGCTATGTATGACACATGCTTTTAAAATGTGTGATTTGGTTGATCAGAAGAGAAAGAAAAACACACTTTTAGTGATAACAGACAGAGAACAGACAGTGAAATCGAGGCCTAATCATAGAATTTCATCTCTATGAAGACATGGTGTAATTATAAATACTATTTTATGTAATGAGCATCATGGGTGGCCTATTCACATGATAATAGTTGTTATATTTATTTTCTTATGTTGATTTACCATGCTGGTCATTTTAGTACTTAATCTATTTGATATTAAAAGAGACTCAGCTTTCATCAGATTCTGTGATTGCTGGTCAGTCTTTATAAGCAGCAGCATCAGTTTGCATGTCAATCTTTTTTTTTTTTCCAGATTTTTCCTTTTTTTTCCATTCCAGTTTCTTATTTCTGGCATTATAATGTCATAGCATTCGGTGGGAGATGTGAGCGCATCTCTAATGAGATTGACCACAAACATTATCCCTGCGTGATCTACTCTGTATTGTTTCATTAACTCGCTGTCATTCGGTGTTTGGAGAATATTTCTCTTACTTCTTTGTCTTTCCGCCATTTTCTCCTCTGCTTAAGAAACTCTTAAGCCTCTTAAAAATCCTCAGTTTTTCACCTCAGGAGCTCTCTTAAGAGCTAAGACGCTTTGTCAATAACTTTTATCTTCACCAGGATCTTAACTGTGAGGGCAAATTCTTAGAAAACATCATAATTCTAAGAATTTTCTTAGAATTTCATCACCAGGAGCGAATCTTTGTACCAGGAAGCTTTATGAATACGACCACTGGATCAGGTGTTTACATGCAACAGTATCCTGGTTTCTACTGGAGTATTCCAGGGATCATATCCAGGTTTCTACAACCAGGAAGTATTTACATAAACAAAACATAACCAGGATACCATTCAGTGTGCATATTTACATGCACACTAATATATAAACACACTCAATGAAAATGTTACTTAACTAAAAGCACATAAATATTATTATATGTTAAACCAGTTAAACTACTGGTTATGATTATGTAGGCAAAAATGCCTCCTGTGTGTAGTACTATTAATATATTATGTGATATTATACTGCGCACAAACACACACACACACACACACACACACACACACTCAGCAAGCACTTTATTAGAAACACCTGAGCAATCTGATACAATCCAATACAGCAGCTCTGCCATAAATTCTATTTTTAAGAAGCTTCATACATTTTCAGAGGGTAAATGAGGTGGACAAAATATTAGGAACACTTTTCAGTACGTAAAGTAGAATCATCACCTTTCTGACAATGTCACCAAAAATTGAAAATGTATAAGCTTTGTAAAGTAGAATTTATGGCAGAGCTGTTGTATTGTGTTGCATTAGATTGTATGTATATGTGTGTGTGTGTGGAATCAGACCGATCCTCGTCGCTCTTTGTGGGTTTTTTGCTAGAATAAAGTCGCGGTTATCCACGTCTTCAAGTATCTACAACAACCAGTCGCCCTCGATTCAACCCTGCTTGGATAACCATGACCTGGATGACTGAGAACCTTCACAGACAAAGTCTCGGTTAATTGAAGCTACAGGAAGAAAAGCAGGTAACGTATCTCTCAGTTCTCTCCGTGTGTCGGCAGTTCTACCAGAATGAGCCTGAACGTCATCGGCTTTATTCTCTTTACCGGCTCGGCGGGGAGATAAGATGTCTGACTGGGAGATGTTACCTTGAAACTCAAAAGATTCATTGTCTCACAAATGAATGGCGCTTCCCCAGATGGTCTCGCACACATTTCATATTTGTACCTGTACATTTCTGCAACAACTCGAACAAACAGGAACTAAATGAGTCACATGATGTTTCTGGTCTGTATAACTCATGTCTGCCTATTCTGTCTATTCATATTTTGGTATTTCATCATGTTTACTTCTCTTTTTACAGATTATGTTTAATTAAAGTCTACTCTGAATGCTTGTAGTATGTTATTTGTCACTCAGGAATACGTCCCTTCAGGAGCGACCGCCATCGCTGAACCACACGTATCAAGCGCTTTAGGCAGGTAAACGCTCGCAGGTGAAGAGTAGCGTCAAGAATTTACAGGGATAAACAGCAGGATTTTGTGTTGGAAAGTGGATTAATAAACCTTTTACTGCTTTCATCTATAAGAGAAGTCATTGTGAGCCGATACAGAAACACGTCGAGTCGACTTCCAGCTGGTAACTCATCATAATTGATGAGGAGATGTGATCTATCAGGTTAATCAGACTGAGCTGAATTTACACTTCAACATCATCATCATCAACGTTTGTGCGTGCCGACACATACGTTCCGACAGAAACCGCCTGTAAGACAAAGACTCTAGTGGATCAGAGACACACGAGGACACAGATGATTCAACATCTGAACACACAGTGGGAGCCACGAGAGCGGCCTCCGATTGGACGGTCGCTGATAACATCACAGCTCCTCTCGGGGTCAGCGGGACGTCCCACAGCTGATCTGGTTCTTTGATTCTCCTCCATCAGCTGCTACTGAGTGGGTGGTTCAATAATCCCAGTGTGGGCCCCGATGCATGATGGGAAGCAGCTGGTAAATATTCAACACGTCCAGGTGCAGCTCAGAACACAAGAAGAAGAAGAAGAAGAACTTGTCCATCACCGGTTCTTCATCTTCTTTCTTGTTCCTGTTCTGTTCTTCTTCTTCTTCTTCTTCTTCTTCTTCTTCAGCTTCGTCTGCTTTTTCTTTTTGTTCTCTTTGTTGTTCTTGTCCATCTTGGTCCTTTTTCTTGTTCTACTTGTTATATTGTTCTTGATGTCCTTCTTTTTGTTATTTCTCTTAATTCTTTATGTTCTTGTTGTCATTTTTATTGTTCTACTTGTTCTTTGTTTTGTTCTTGTTGAGTTAAAAGTATAAAGTGCTAAAGGCAAAGCTGTGTTCACTACAAACATGAACATAAAAACCTGTGTATTAAAATAAATAATAATAATAATACATCTGATAGGTTCACTATCAATACTAATAGATACTGAGATCAGTTGTGTTTTTGGACGTGACGGCGGCAGAAGAGTGAGACTCGGGTTCAGGTGAGTGTCTGTTTGGTCTTTTTTGTGTCATCTGATTGGTTCTCAGCTGACAGGTCACAGCAGGTATCAACAGACAAAATAAGAAACTGTTCAGGTCGTCATGGTGACCGCAGGATGTTTAATGCGATGTGAAGTCAGCGTGAACTTCTACTGGTCCATGAAGAGTGAGTGTGTGTGTGTGTATGTGCATGTGTGTGTGTGTGTGTTATCAGCACCATCTTATCTGCAGACACAACACACTGCTGGTAAAACATGTGTGTGTGACCTCATGTCTGTGTGTGTGTGTGTGTGTGTGTGTGTGTGTGTGTGTGTGTGTGTGTGTGTGTGTGACAATGCATTTATGCATTCATTCTCCTGTGTGTGTTAGAGCTCAGCTGGGAGTGTTTGTCCACTTCTCATCAGGAGCCTCATGCAATATTAATCACACACACACACACACACACACACACACACACACACACACAGGTCACATGCACCACTGCACACACACATCAATCAAACACACAAAGAGAAAAACACACACACAGCCTGAGGTGTGTGTGCGTGTGTGTATTTGTGTGTAGTTGTGTGTGTGTGTGTATGTGTGTGTGTGTGTGTGTGTGTGTGTGTGTTGACAGCTGGTGGAGCAGCAGACATAAATATTGCGTCTATGATCTGATTTTATATCTCTGCATTAAACTGTCTCCTCACACACACTCGCACAAAATTTACATCTAAAATGGACAAAAAAGACAAACACTTCTGACCAACACAGCAGATGTTAAGACGGACGTATTCTTCTCATTTCCAGCTCTGTGTTTATTCTCTGGGGCTCTACTGGAATATCTTTGCATGATTTCCAGTTAAAAACTCCTTATTTATCTTATACCGGTCCTTTATGCAGCCCCTCAGTTCAGCCTCTGTCTCAACAGGCCGTTTTAGCTCCTGTCTCTTTAAGGCCCCGCCTCCCGATGAGCCCACTCTGTTCTGATTGGTCAGCTTCGTCAACAGACCATGAAACAAACTATAGTAGCTAGATTTCACTACTTTTTCTCATTCTTTACTTGAAATGTCAACTTCTCGAATACATCCGTACATGCTGGAGCCAGCATCTGATCCAAAATATAAGAGTGGACAACACGAACAACACATGGAAAAACCTTAGCAACCACCTTAGCAACCAAAGCTACAGAACGGACAGCCATTTATGGGCATGCGCAACAAGTCGACGTGAGCTTGCCCTGACTTTTGACATGTAGGCAGCATTTCTACATACGTAACCTCAAGTTTTGGAACTTTGACCACGTTTGACATCCGACATCATAACAGGATATAAATAACAGACGATCACAAAAAGGATAATACGTTCCCTTTAAATATGATTATGGTGATATACTATTAAAAACACATCACTGAGTCACACCGCTGCACTGCGTCACATGTTCCTTCATCACTATGAACACACGCACTGCAGTTTATTTTGACTCAACCCCACACACACACACACACACACACACACACACACACACACACACACACACACACACACACCGTCCTGCTGCCAGAAATACTCACTAGAGCCCCAAATGTAGATTCATCTGATGCTGAAAACAGTCTGAGCATGAGATTCGTTGATAATAATCAAAACGTATGATAATACCAGTCTCATGATACAGCATTTAAAAATAGAGCCGAAACAATTAGTCGATTAATCCGTCAGCTAATCAACAGATAAAGAATCGACAATCTGTTTCCAGCTGAAATGTGAATGTTTTCCCGTTTTCTTTTTGTTCTGTGACAGTAAACTAAACATTTGAAGACTGCGTTTTTTGGATTTGGGAAATAGAGTTGCAGAGTGGGAGGGGCCACTGGTTCCCTGGTGTTTTTCACCATTCTGTATTCCTGTTCTCCTGAAATAATGTAACAACTCTGTAGGTTTCTATTATTTCAACTTTGTTTCTGAGAAATAAAGTTTTGTCCATGATTTTGGCAGTCAGCTGACTCTGATCCAGAGCTGTTTACCAGCAGGAGGAGAGCTCAGAGTTTATTTTTTAAACTTTTGGGATTAAAAAGTGGATTTATCTTCACTCTCGCTCTCTCTTCGTCCATGTTGACCGCTGACTGGAGGGGAAACGGAAACGTCAAGGACGTCAGGGTTGATTTTGACCGATGAAAACAGGGTTTAGGTTTAGGTCAGCCTGTTCTCTGTTGCCTTGGCCGCTGTTGCTCTGGAGAGGAAGTCAGTCAGAGGTGTGAATCAGAGCATAATGACTTCCAAATGCTTCATTGTTGAAGTTGTAAAGAAAATCTGAATGCACTAAAAAGTGAACCAGAAATTCAAAAAAAAAGATTCACCCTGTAGATTGTAAAACCTGTTTTCTCAACACCATCTATAGGTCTAAATTTTTATGTTTGCAGTCTCGTACCTTCGACTTTTAACTAAAGAACCAGATATTTTCTAACACAGTTGTTCATCTTTTGTACTGATGATTTAACCAGGAGAGTTTCATGCTGATCCAAACTGCCTAAACACACAGTCACATAATGTCTATTTTTACTTTGGGAACCAGGAGCTCCCGAAGTAGCTCCTCCCACTCCGCAGCTCTATTGTGATTTTCATTTCCGCCTTTTTATAGACTGAACGACAGGAGAAAATAACTGATAGATTAATCAGTAAGAACAATAATTGTTAGTTGAGTTGCAGTCCGGTTAAGATATTTAATTTAGTTCTTTACTTGAAAAAAATGTGGATTTTCAGATTTCTGTGACAGTAAAATACAGGAGAGTCATCTGCAAAGAAAATATTAGATGCCAGTCTACAAACATTAGGTAGCTCACTGATATAAATGAGGAAGAACAAGGGCTCTAAAACTGATCCCTGTGGTACACCACGTCATGGATTTGTTGACAATAAGAATAAAACAGAGTAAAACCAGAATTATACTTAAATGTTTAGACTACTTTGGACCTCAGAATAGAGATGTGAAGAGTAGACGTTGTTTTTTCAGCAGTTAGTGTTGCACAGTGGGTTTATCTTCATCACTATGCAACTGGAAACTTTTAAAGTAAAATACCAGTTACACATTAATAATGATGTGATAAGTTATTTAACAGGATCTAATGGATTGTAATATATATATTTTGCAGCTGGTTTCTGCACAATTTACACAGCTTTTTCATTGGTAAATAAATAAATGATCAAACACAGTAGCACAAACTCATCTGTTAATTTATAGTTAAAAATGGCCTTAATTTTTTTTTAACAAAGGTGAAAATTCACGGATGGCATGGCTGCTACATTTTTACCACTTAAAACCCCTTAAATAACCATTAATTGATCAGTCTTTCAGTCTATAAAATGTCAGGAATCCAAAGACGACACCTTCAAATCTTCAGACACTCAGTTTACTAAACATTCACATTTCAGCAGGAAACAGATCAGTTTGGCATTTTGCCTTAAAATAATGACTCAAATCAAATAAGCAATTATAACAACGGTTGCCAGTTAATTGTCTTTCAGTTGACTAACAAGTTAATTGACCCATTGCATCGATCATTGCGGCTCTAAATCAATGAGACAGAACGCTCCCGATCCTGTGGTTTAAACATGAAATATTATATTATATTATATTTTTCTGTATTTCTGGGTGTGGTGGTGTGTGAGTGTGTGTGTTGTTTATCAGGTATGTGAGGCTTTTCAGCAGAAACAAAAGATGAAGGACG
Source organism: Thunnus albacares (assembly GCF_914725855.1). Classification (NCBI taxonomy): domain Eukaryota; kingdom Metazoa; phylum Chordata; class Actinopteri; order Scombriformes; family Scombridae; genus Thunnus; species Thunnus albacares. Next base: position 32,749,689 of record NC_058110.1, on the reverse strand, counting down.
AGCGAAGAGGCTTTAAGGGGGGAGAGTGGGAGGAGGAGGAGGAGGAGGAGGAGGAGGAGGGGGGGAGGTTTAGAGAGCGTGAAAAGCAGCTTGTAGAGAGATGAAGCAGCCAGGCGGAGTAATGAATGGAGGGGGGAGGGGAGGGGAGGAGGGGAGGTGAAAGGTGACACACAGTAATTGGGAGGAAATGTGGGTGATGGAGAGAAACACTGTGTCCTTGTTCGACACTACAGATACATAAAAAAAAACTTTATTCATCCTGACGCAAAGATGCTTCATCTCCACAAATAAATAAATCTACACATGCAGGCTAAAAGCTGGCATCAGTTTCTGCTCTATGACTGTTATTATGTCACTTTATTAAGTTGGATCTAGTGGCTGATGTATATTTATTCTGTTTTATGTGCGTGGGACCCCCCCCCCCCCCCCCCCCCCCCCCCCCCTCCCCCCTATTGTCACACAGTATTTCTCACACTGTTTCCACATTGTTCCTTTTGGAAGATAAATGTCGGTAATCTAATATTAGTTGCTGCTACATTAGTTTGTCTGAATATAAAGTGAAGCTTCATGTTTTTATTGGACAGAACAACAGCGCTGCCTCTGTGGACTTTGGTGCTTTTTATTTGTACCCACATTTCAATAAAGATCTATGAAAACACATTTATTAAAATCAGCAGTCTATATTAAATTTCATCTTTTTTTTAAACATCTTTATTATAGCTACATTACAGATTAAATAACCTAATTCACTGCATCTCACTGTCAATTAGGTTATTTTTTCTTGTCTGTTAGTGGAGCTCTGAGTTGCTGCGTCCTCCCGTCTTCAGGAGGTTGGACTTTGGAGTTGAATTTGTGTTGTTTGAACTCTACACGAGTCTGAACTTGGCACGCTCTGTATTGAGAAAAAGGCCTGAGGTCTCCAGTTGAGGTCTTTGTCGGATCATGTGACTGACAGAACTGAACCTGATTGAACAGAAGCTTCATTGATCATCCAGATGATTATCTTCAGTAGCTCAGATGTTTAGATGTTTCATCTTTAATTTTGGTTTCTGAATTTAAAGAATCAGTTTAACTATTTAGTAGTTCAGTTGACAGAAAACTAACCAGCAATTATTTTGATGAAGTAAAAAAAAGTAAAAATCTTCAGTGTGACAATTTGATGCTTTTCAGATTTATTTGATTTCTTTGTGTTTGTGCTCCAGATTATAAGGTTTGATAGAATAGTTGTAATTTGCAGCCCAACTTGAATTAACTGTGTAACATAATAATAATAATAATAATATAACATTCAAAACCATAAACATCTGAATGACAAAGAATCAAATGAGGAGTAACTGTGTTATAAAATACAAGCAATTAAAAAGAAAACAGAACACAGTTTGTTCTGATTCATGAACGTGAAGCGAAGGGAGACGCAGCTACAGAAAGACAAAGACTGGTCTGTTACACACACACACACACACACACACACACACACACACACACACACACACAGTCGTGTTTCCATCACTTCAGAGGACATCGCATTGATTTACGATCAAATACTTCAGACTGTAACCTCAAACCAAGTCCTCATCCTAAAATTGAATGATTTATGTTATGAGGATGTGTTTTTTGTCCCCAAAAGGGAGATGAGTCACCATAACACACACACACACACACACACACACACACACACACACACACACACACACACACTGTAGTGATCATCAGGTCAACGAGGCTGCATCTGCAAGTTCTTATGAAACAACCAATCAGATCACTGTGTCCTCCACCAATCAGAGCGCTGAGCGACGTTATCCAGCAGAAACTTTGAAACTCTGGATCTCAGTGATGAGTCGTCGTTTAGGGTTGATGACCTCATCGGCCGCCATGTGTCGCCATGCGTCTCTGAGGTCACCGGTTTGCCATGGTAACCAGCTGGCTCAGCGCGTTTTTTTTTTGTCTGGCAGATAAGAGATTAAAGTCGCACCCACCTGTTGAGGCAACCGGCAGCGTCTTTAATGTTGTGAGGAGGAAGAGGAGGAATGTTCTTCATCAGGAGGATGTTTCCTGTAGAAACAAAAAGAGAAACACAGGAATTAAGTTTTGTTTTGACAGTGTGGATGTTCTGTCGATGTGTTTCCTGCAGATTCAGACTCTCAGCTCACAGACAGAAAAGTGCTGACTCACAACTGTAGATGGAACATTTTACATTAACGACATGGATCATTATTCTTTAAGAACTGATAAAGTTCCTCTTTTTGTTACTATACTTCCACCTGCAGCTCAACAGGGAAACACAAAGAGGGAATTTGATGCTAAAAAGACTGTAAATGTGTCAGATATCCACTTGATATGACTAACTCAGACTGCTGAAGCTGAATATAAGCTTCACACAGACTTTTAAATGCATTTTGTCTCCCATCACTTACACTGAAAGCACATTTGAAGGACCTCTTAATCAGTCAGTATGAACAGGAGGAATGATTACAGCGAGGAAAACCTCTTTCACTGTTCATATGGACACCTGACTGCTGGTTTAACACACACTTGAAAAATTGTGAACCTGCCCTTTAACACTAGAGCTCACTGTTTCACATCCATCAATTGTCTCCTAACCTTAACCATGTGGTTATTATTGTAACCATGACAACAAAGGTCTCCCAATCTTAACAAAGTACTTAATTTAACCCAAACTACAATGTTTCTCTAAACCTAATGAAGGTGTTCTTGTGTATAAACCAAACACTGTTGTGTCACATCAGTTACTAAACGAGGTCACTGTTAATAAAGTTTCTCCGGTCGTCGTGTTTCTGGGATTAAAACGAGACTCGTCGTTAAGTGGTTCGTTCCTTTTCTGGCTCTTTATCAGCCATCTGCCTTCAAGGTCAACTGTGAGGTCAAGCAATGAATCACTTCCTGTTTGTCCGCTGGACCATTTAATGAGTTAATGAGCAGTATGGAGTGTACAGCTCATCAATCACTGCAGCTATTGATTGATGATCTATAGACTGAGCAGCTCACACTCATCTGTCCTCGTCAATACAGCTTCTGCTGAGCAGATCAGCTGACGACTGCTCACATTGTTCAAATGCACACGGAGATGATTTACTGTAACGAGATTAAAACAACATTCATTGAAAAAAAAAAAAAAAACATTTTCACTCAGAATCACTTCAGTGCTTCGCTGTAAACTGCTGAGTCTGCTGCTGTCAGTTACACCCAGAGAGTCCAGCGAACACCTCCACCCACCGTCACTGTCAGAGCTCATCAGAGCCGGCTGCCAAAAATCTGAGCCGCAGAAACAAACGCTCAGTGGACCGACACAAACTGATTAACACAAAAGACACATTTCACGGGGCTAGAAGGTTTCTGTCTCGGGCCAACAGCAAAACAAAAAAACAAAGCTTGTGTACGAAAGTATGCAAATTAAGTATGTCAGCAGTTTAGCAGTCCTGTTAGCGCCTCCTGCAGGCTGCAGAGTTCATTACAGCCACAACTAGTCATTCAGATATATAGGATTGATCCTCTAGAGAGCAGAGATGGGATCGATCAGAGCAGGAAGAAATAAAACTGGTTCTCTGAAGCAGAAGAAGCTTTTCTTCCTCACAGAGTCTTCCTCAGGACAGAAACAGTCAAATCAGATCCACTAAACAGAGAAAACACCACAAATCGAACGATATCACATCACACGACAAAGATATCAACAAGCTGTAACAATGACATCAAAATATTGATACATGAAAAGGAAACAGAAATAACCTTCATTCACTTTTTATCACTTAGAAAGTTGTTTATTATCTATTTCATCATTGAAGCCTGGATTTAAAACATCACATGTAAAAAAAAAAAAAAAAAAAAAAAAAAAAAATCCAACAGGTTAGAAATAAAAAGAAATAAAAGTTGCTCTGGCATTTCATCACCTCTGTCTGTCAGATCAGTGAGACAACACACTTCCTGTCACCTCCCCTCTGCATCTCATGATGCATCTTAAATCAAACTAACGGGTTCACACTGAGACTCGAACATTATTCACTGTGAGCTGAACCCTTAAAAACATGCTGGAGATGTTCAGAGATTCAGTTTTATTCAAATGTGAGTGGAGCCGCGGCAACCAATCACTGTAAAATATAATGTAATATGTGTAAAATATGCAGGAATCTGGTGGAATTAACTAATATGTTGTTATTAACTCAATTTAAATATATCAGTTTGATAATTTCAAGTTAATTCAACCTAAAATTTCCAGTTTTAATTGCAATACCAGTTTAAAACTCGTACTCATTGTTCGTCTTTTGACTTGAAATGATGAGTTGAATGAATCTACGGCTTCAAGTTCACTCAACTCATTAAATTAAGTTTCTAAAGAAACATGTTTAGCGTATCAGCAGATTTCCCAGCATGCATCGTCCCCGTGTAGTTTGAAGAAAACCCACATGATGGAAACTTGCTGTGTGTCTTTAATACATGTTATAATAAGTCATGGTTGTTTCTTTTCATATCAATAAAAACAATGCGAATCATGATGAAGCTTAATATTGAATTTAATCCCTGTAAACTACAATAATAATAATAATAATAATAATAATAATAATAATAAAGTCACTGAGAGCAGCTTTGATTGTGCTGCAAGTTCTTAGTGTTGAATAAAAATCAAGAAATATAAATGAAAACCAAAATGATCCTGATTTAGATTTACAATATCAAACACCAACCAATCAATTAACAGATCTAAATCCACCAAACCGAGGCTTAGTGTTTATACAACATGCAATATTTAGTCAAGATAATGTTCGGTGGTGTTAAAAGAAATATTTGTATTTGTTGACTTAAAGGTGCAGTGTGTAGGATTTAGCGTGAAAGCCTCTCTCTAGAGCTGGTGTTTGGTTTGTCCGTTCTGGGCCACCGTAGATAAAAGGAGGTGGACCATGGTGGGCTCTGTTGAAGAGGACTCGCTCCCTCTGTAGATATAAAGGACTCATTCTAAGCTAACGAAAACACAACGATTCTTATTTTCAGGTGATTATACACTAAGGTCTTGTTCACACCTGGTCGTCTCCACGAGTGACCACATGTGATCGGATCTCACTTCCCCGCTCTAAACACAAATAAACACACACATCATTCCCCTTCTCAAAGACCAAATTTGTTCGTTATTAATTGGCGGGAGGACCGGACTCAACTTGTTTGATAACAAGATAAATATTCAGGATATATATAAATATATATATATATATAGAGAGAGAGAGAGAGAGAGAGAGTTATATGCAGCGATCTCCCCACAGCTGCGTTTCTCCTTTGAGAGACACTTTACGCATTTACGCACAAGACACTAACTTCATTCATTATTTAAATCTCCGACACGCCGACAGCAGTGGTCAGGATCTAATGTTAATTAATGTTGTTAATTAATTCATGTGTTCTTCAACACATTCAATAGGTCAGCTGTTACACACACAGTCCAGGTTCATACTGTTTGGAGTAAAGAAGCCGTCCTGATAAATCCTGAGCTCCATCATGTCGAGCAGCGCAGGACAGAAGAAACTATCCAGCTACGTTTAGCTTCTGAAATATTTTCTTAGACAGACAAGTGAAAATTAAATGGTTTAATTTCTATTCTAACTGTCGATTTAAAGAGGGAAACCTGTTAGGGGAACAAGAAAAACAGGAAAAAACGGAAAAACAAATAATTTGTTCATCCTGTTATCAGACTTGTTGACTAAGTTGAGCAGCTTTGGACGGAGGATCCTGTGTCTAATCTGTCAGAAAGTAGAGGATGCAGTTGAGTATCTGGTCCTTCAATGTGGTCCAGGATGCATTGCGTTTACATTGCTAAATGAATGTGGTCACATGGGGCCCAGACCACCTCCGAATGTGGTCTGAGTGATCGGATCTCAATCCGTCCTCAATGCGTCTTGGGTGCGTTTACACCTGTACTTAGAGCTGCTGTCCACTTGTGATCGGAGACAGATGTTAATACCAGGTGTGAACAGCGTCTGATTAAACATACTTATACATTTGATTTCTGCCACTAAATTCTACACATTGCGACTTTAAACTAAAATTTTAAGGCAACTCTTTCACTCATATTTTTAGTTGAAACAACCAGTTATATTTTACAGTGCTGGTGCAGACTATTAACCTGTTTATATATTTATATAAACTTATAGATATATTTACATTTACAGGCATCAGCAGAGCCGCTACATGTCTTAGTCATAGCTGCCATATTTTGGTATTTTTAGGAAAGGTTGAGTTACTCAGAAATGCCACCAGTGAGCTGTACTCTACATGTCTGCATGTCTGCAGGTTTTCAACACAGAGGAAAATATGAATATGAGGAGAGTGTTGGAGAGAGATAAGATTCATGTTGCTGGAACCTTCTGAGCCTCAGTTATGTCAAAAACTGCCTCTCCTTTTTCCTTTTTTCTTTTTTTCTTTGTTGTCTTTTATTGGGATAATCTGGTTCTATGTTTCGGAACAACACTTCCCATGATGCTTTGGGGGAAAAAGGCAGAAACTCATGTTGTCATGGAGTCAGTGTGAGTTAGCTGTGAACTACATGTTTCTTTAGTCTGAATGTGTTTACAATCATGAAAAGTGCTGCTGAATGAACTGTTTTCACTTCCTGTTTGCACTGAGAGCTTTCAGACAACATCCCTGAGAACCTGCAGAAAACTTTATCTCAGGTTTATCTCTGATCAGGACATCAGAGATGTTTATCACCTGAAAAGTGTGAGTCACAGTGAATCTAACGAGATGGTTATCGTGTGTTTGCGTGTGTGTGTGTTCTGACTCAGGAGGTAAAGGGTTAAAGCAGTTTTTAAGTTGAATATCGTTGCATTAATTCATGCACACATAAACAGAACCTGTCAGGCTCTGTTTTCTTTTTCTAAAATAAATCTGACATCACCATCTGTGGCTCCGCCTCCTGTCAATCAAACCCAGTCATCATGTCTAAAAGACAAAAAAACCAACAACAATAAAATCTCTTTCAGCAGCTTCAGGCTGCGTGTCAGCTGCTTTATAGTCTGAAGGACGAACGACACACACACACACACACGCACGCACACACACACATGCACGCACACACACACACACACACACACACACACACACACACGCACATACATACACACACACACAGAGGAACATCTGCTCTCTTAAGCTGCTCAATGTTCTTCACCAGTGAGTCTCTAACTGTGTGAGTCTGCTGTCTGCTGCTGGACAAGTAGAGTACAGGTGTACAGTCATACAGGTGTACAGTCATACAGGTGTACAGTCATACAGGTGTACAGTCATACAGGTGCACAGTCATACAGGTGTACAGTCATACAGGTGTACAGTCATACAGGTGTACAGTCATACAGGTGAGACTGAACCAGACTGGAAATGTGTCAAAACCAAAAACTAGCAGCTAAAATAGTTCAAACTGACCTCTCAGGTCTAAAGGAGATTTTAGATCTCATGTAGACGATCAGAGTCCTCAGAATGACAGTGATATAAAACAGTCTGTGAGAGAGGACACACACACACACACACACACACACACACACACACACACACACACACACACACACACACACACACACACACACACACAGTGTAAATATCAGCACTAATCTTCTGAGTCAAAGTCCAGAATTTGTTTGGATTCTTGATGATTCAGTTCATAAATATCAATTTTTCATAAAGTTCCTCTCAGAATATTAAACTAAAATTTCTTCTACAATCAACAAGAGCAGTACTGTTGACCTACAAGAAGGACAAGTTAACGTTACTTTTAGTGCCTAAAACTTTTACAAAGTACTGTATAACACAAACAACTTTATTCTATTTATTTGACACTTTAGAGACGTCTGTGTGTCCCTCAGACACCAAGGTTTATATAAAACTAATTTATTTTCACAGTTCAATTCAATGCAGACTTGTTCTGTATTAAACAGAGATCATGATTTGCCAGACACAACACCGAAACTGTTTCATAATGAAGTGACTATCAGCTGATATTAGACTGAAGATCAGAACTAATGAAACATGTTTCTGAACAGTTTACTGACACGTTTCATCATCATCATCATCATCTGTGTGACTCAGCAGATACATTAAAGCTCTCTGTGCAGTTATTAAGTTACTTTTTGTTCCGTATTTCTCACTAAAACTCTGACAAAGTGTTGAGTTCATTTCCTTTCTTAGAAAACATTTGCAAAGTATTTTAAATATCCTACATCTTTACATCTGTGTTTACTGGCTGCGGTTTTCTTCTTCTTCTTCTTCTCTGTCTTTGTTGGTGCGTCACAGCCACCAGTACATAAGTGGAATAATGTGAAACTGTTGACAGGAACGTGTTTCGTGTCACCTGTGCGCACGTGAGCTCTCACGCTCATCCTTGAGTCAAACCAAGCACTCATTAAAAACTGATCTATAGCATCAACAGAGAGAAACTCCACAGGAACCTTTAATTGAAGTTTCCTCATCATGTTAATATAAAAGTAATGACGTGTTGTTTTCTTGTTGTTGTCAGTCATATGAACATAGTTTCTAGGAAAAAGGTTTAGAAAAAGGTTTGCTAGGCAGCAGATATGAGCAGTTTCATCGACACAGTGGAGGCTGCTGCAGTTATTAATGTGATGTTTTGCTTTGCAGGACTCCATCGTACAGAAACAACTAGTCGATTTATTGGTAAAACGAATGCTTAAGTAATTTTTCACCCTTAAAATCTGAAAACATTCCTGTTGCAGCTGCTTTTCTTTGTCATGTGAGCTGATAAATTAATATGTTACGAGGTTTTTGGAGTGTTGGTCGGACAAACGAAAATATACAAAGACGTCATCTGGGGCTTTGGGATCACACTTTTAATTGTGACTAAGCAATTAATCAATTAATTGAGAAAATAATCAGTAGATTAATTGATAATAAAAGATAATTATTAGTGGACTATGACTCAGTGAGAGAAAAGTATATGTGTGTGTGTGTGTGTTACTCTGTGAGCGTGTGTGTGTGTCGGTGTTTCTCAGCATTGCATCATCAGCCGACAGAAACTCATCAGCAAATATTTTAATAACTAATAACTGTAAACAACAAAGTGCTGCAACACACACAGAGAGCTGACTGAAGGTCAGAGGATTCAAGTTTATCTGTTAACAGCGCTCCTGTCATGTGACCATGCAGAGGTGTTGTTCCTCCTCATCTCAACTTCACTGGAAGATAAAATCAACCAGTCGTCCTTCTACAATTCAGATGAAGATATGAAGCTTCCTCAGTCTGACTTATCTTTGTTCCGCCATCGTCTGCAGGTTTATTATCTGTTTGGTCTCAATAACAAAAAACCAGCATGTGGCTATCAGAACATCTCACAGAGGAGAAATCGCACTAAAAACTGTGAAAACACTAAAAACACTGAAAATAGTGCAGGTTTAATTGTATTTAGTTTCTATTGTAGAAGTAAGGAGTTTAATTTTGCATTTTATGTATTTGTATAACAAACACAGTTGGAAGCAGCAGGTCAGTCAGAGGTCAGAGGTCACTGACTGCAGCAGCCGAGTGAACCTGAGTGACCTCAGCTGCTGTCTGGTGTGGTGCAGGGGCGTGTTGTTTAAAGCACCGGTGAGACAATTAAATACGATTTTACATCTCTGGAGCAGTTACTGCCCACATCCCCGACCCTCAATATGCAGCTGAAACGCACTGAAACACTTTACACGCTCTGAAACGCACTAAAACATTTTATACGCTCTGGAACACATTCAAGATTTTATTTTAACATTTATTTTTGCTTTTTTTGAGTAGTCTAACTGTTGATATTCACAACACATGAAAATCTAAAAAAAGTGATTATATTTGACTCCATCATTTATAGAGCTGAAAAGTTGTAGCCAAACTCAGTATTGCAGGTTCATGTGACACATGCTGGTGAAAAAGACTTTCTCCACATACACAATCATTAGAAAAGAAACATTTTTCTGACAAAACACTGAAAAACTTCGGCATGTACGTCTGGAGAGCAACTGTCAGTGGACTGAACAGGAAGCCATCTTGGAACGTTGTATTGTGTTCATTTTATACTCTGAATTAACATATTTCCCCACCAGGGGAAATATTGTGTAGTAGTTCAACTAGTTTAGCAAAGTATACATTATAATTTGAGAAAAAAAAAGAATCCAGTCAGCTGTACAGTGAACACTACATGTGTGAAAAGTCTAAACAATTAAAAAAAAAATTGATAGAATTATTTGAGCTACTCAACAATCTTCTATATCCAATCCAATAGAAAGATCAATAATAAGATCAATAATCAGATGATAGATGACACACATCATCATAGACACAGTCAGCAGCATCTCAGTGAAGTCTCTCCTGCATCTCTGCATGTTTACTGTTGTTGATGTGACAGCGGACTTTATGTTTCTCATTCAGTGTGTGAAATAAAATAAATACACTTTGATTCACGATCAATTAATCGAGTCCTCTCAAACCTGAGCTGAGATAATACTCTGATATTTCTAATATTTCTACTGTTTCTACTCTCTGTGCTCCTCTCACTGAACTCAGAGTTTTTATTTTCATTTTCTCTGCAAAAAATTAAAACCGAAGCATCCAAATAGGCCACCAGTCGTATTTAGTAGTATTTAATCCCCATTAAACCTGACCCTGAAACACACACACACACACACACACACACACACAGTAGATTAGGCTGCCTGCCTTCCATTCACTAAGCTGTGGAGTTAATCTGATGGTTGTAACTCTACAAACTGAGACATTAAAGAGCTGTAATCTGCATATATGGAACACACACTCGTCCATATGTGCAGCAGTCTTTTGATGCAGATTTTTCCTGCATTTGAATGTGTAGATTCTAACACGCAGCATGCCTGAAGTCTCTGCAGATGTTCTGTATTTAGTTTACGTTCTATAAGGAACCTCAAATCGAACAGAAACACAAGTGTCCAGCGCATGAACATGACTGCTAAAAACACAGCATGCTTTCTTTCAGTCTGTTCAGAGAAACGCAGCAAAATTATGTTCAATAAAACTGTAAGAGAACCTTAAAAGTGTTCTGAGATCCTTCAGAGGTTTCTACAAATGTTCAAGAGAACAACCAAAGAGGTTCCTTTGGTCCTTACTGAGGTTCCATTTGTACTTAAAGATACGGTGCTCCTGAATGAGGTCGCATAGTCCAAAATGAGGTTCCAGTGGTTCTCGATAAGGTTTCAGTGGTTCTCGATAAGATTTCAGTGGTTCTTGGTGAGTTTCAGTGGTACTTGATGAAGTTCCACCAGTCCAAGATGAGGTTCCAGTGGTACTTGATAAGGTTTCAGTGGTTCTTGGTGAGGTTTCAGTGGTTCTCGATGAGGTTTCAGTGGTTCTTGGTGAGGTTTCAGTGGTTCTCGATGAGGTTTCAGTGGTTCTTGGTGAGGTTTTAATGGTCCAAGATGAGGTTCCAGCGATCCAAGATGAGGTTCCAGTGGTTCTCGATAAGGTTCCAGTGGTTCTTGATAAGGTTCCAGTCGTTTAAGATGAGGTTCCCACTGGTCTATGATGGACCTTGAGATTCCTTAAGAATTTCCAGTAGTCCTTGATGAGGTTCTTGAGGTCCTCTATGAGGTTCTTGAGGTCCTCTATGAGGTTCTTGGGGCCAGATGTTATTACTTATGTATTTGTTACAGTTTTCGTTCATATTTGACAAACTGAATTCAAAGGTTACATCGATGTATTACTATAGCAGATATTATTTCTACTCTTTTCTAATGTGTTGCAGTTTAGGTTGTTTAGGTTGTCTGTATTGTGTTTATGGAGGTAACAATATTCTTATGTTCCCCTCTTAGCCAGGTCTCACTTGCAAAAGAGACTTTTTAAAAATGTATCTATTAAATAAAGGAAATAAAGAAAAACAACACAATAGGTTGGAATGCCGGTCGCCTAAAATGACCTGTAGTTACATTGACAGTGACAGATGCTGTCTAACAGCTGTGGTAATTAGCAGTGGCACAATTCAGATGACACATATCATTCAGAGGAAACAGTGTGGACTTCACAGGAGACTGATGTTTGTTTCCTGTTTCCAACCACGAGGGTCAAAGGTCGCCTAACTTTAAAGTAGAAGTAATAACTTTAACCCACACCACCTTAACAAAGTGATCATTTTAACTCAAACCATGATCTTTCCCTAAACCTAACCAAGTGGTTTTTGTGCTTAAACCTAACCAGACCTGAACCACAGCGTTGTCACATCATAAAACATCATTATTTTTTAACAGTGATGTGTAACAGTTTTGGAAAACACAAACAAATGATGTCGTCCTGCTGATAACTGCCGATAGAGACGCCAGATTAGAAAACGCTCCTATGTGTCGTTGTGGAGTCACATGATCAAACCACATATTTGGTTGTTTAATTTGGAGGACTTGTTGGTTTTCATATATGCTATAAAATAAAAACTCTTTATAATAAAGATATAATCTTATAACACATTCTAATAATATAATCAGTTAAAATATTTGGCCTCTGTTATTTTCTTTACTTTGTTTTTTCCTTAGTAAAGAGGAAACATTAAAGCTAAATACATAAAATAAAGGTTTACTGAATATATGAATATATAGAAAATAAGTGTGTGTGTGTGTGTGTGTGTGTGTGTGTGTGTGTGTGTGTGTGTATATATGTGTGTGTGTGTGTGTTTCTAAGTTGGGGGTGTAACAGATGCCGGTGACTGAAGACAGCTGCACTCCAAGATACCAATTATACCCACACGCACACACACACACACACACACACACACACACACACTTTGACAATCACACTGTATAATCTTCACTGTGATGGCAGTGACACATTATTCCAGTCTGTAATCTGAACGTTCACACTGAGACGAGGAGGTGGGGGGGGGGGTGCTTAAAGGAACAGTCCCAACATTTTCTTCTCCAGAGTCCAACGAGTCCGAATGATTTCAGTTTCATGTCCCGCGTTTCTGTGTTAACAGCTCATTTGGAAACATCTGTGGTTACCGTGGTAACAGCAGAAGTGATTTATTACTACAGCCAACATTAGTTGAGAAGCTGGTTTGTCAGAAATACAACAGAAGAAAAGTTATGTCGAGTTCTGTGTCTGCGCCTAAAACTGAGATCTGAACCGGACTCGTACCTGCACCCGTCAGACCTGACTGACCCTGAACCCGACCAAAGAGCGAGGCTATATTAGTGTCATTTCTTCTTCTCAGATAATTTTACGTTTGCTTTGCTCATAAATCATAACTCATCTGACAACACACCAACACAGAATATGACACAGCGACCCACCTGCACCAAGGTCAGAATATTTCCACAACGCCGTTTTACTTCCCTGAATCACTGGGGATTTTAAGAAGCTCCTCTTTTGCAAGTTTTTGCTTTATTTCATCCATCTGCCAGCTCACCAGGCAAAAGAGAGACAGACAGACAGACAAAGAGAGACAGACAGGAAGAAGGAAGGAAGAGGCAGTACCAGGAGAGGAAATGGAAACAGGGAGACAGTAAATACAGCTCATTCTACCCGACAAGAGGAACTTCCTCCTTCATTACAAACAGCATGAACACACACACACATCCTGACTTCACGCTGCTGTTTAAACATGTTACAGTGAACACACTGCAGACTGTCAACACTGAGGCTCTATCCCGTCAATAAAGTTATTTGAATCAGCTGAATAAGCTTGGCTCTTCATTAAACTTCATTTTGATTCTGTCGTTTAGTTTGTCTTTGTCAGCAGACTGTGTTTCAATAAAGCCTCTCTGTTGAGGCCACACTGTTCATTAACACTGTTCACCCCGAGTCTTTCAATAAAGTTCATTTAAATTCACTCCTTTTGTTCAGGCAGCCTTTGTTAGCAGAGTTCATTTAAATAAAGAGCCCGGAGTTCCAATAAAACCAGTTCAGTGTGCTGCTGTAAAGATCCTCTTTTCAATAAAGTTTCCTTCAATGGTCCTGCTGTGGAACAACTTATTTCAAATACGCAGCAGGCTTCGGGTAATGTGACATCAGCGGATGTCACTCGGTGGTGTGATGAGACCTCGCTGAGCTGAAGAAAACAACAAAATATAAAGTAAAAACAGCCAGCGCTCCTTCAGGCCGCAGTGAGAATAAACAACATTGTCCAGAGCAGTCTGAGGGAAAAACTCACAAATTTAAAAATTGTACAAAACATCAAAATTGAAGTAAAACCCGTCAAATTTTGGTGCAACCAACACAAGATACATGACAGGAGATTTGAGTAAAAACTCTGAAATTCTGTTAGGACATCACAAAAAAAAAATCAGGAACAAACAAGATTCAAGAAAACCTACAAAACTTGAGTAAAAAAAACCAAAACCCAAATTTGTTTGAGAGACAACCAAAACATTCAGCTAAAAATAATCCAAATTTGGATGCAAACCAAAAATTTAAGACCCCAAAATTCGGGTCCACATCCAATAGGAAGATTCAGTCACAAGACGGAAAAAATCATATAAAAAACTTCAAGAATCTGTTTGTGCAGAAGGTGGCGCTAAAGGTCATGTGATCATTCAAATGTAAGCGGGATCATCGTCTGGAGATCAGGACATTTAATGTTGAGATCTTTGAGGTCTAACTGAATGACATCATCCTGTTTAGGCTCCACCTCTGGAAAGCAGCCTGTCATCATCATCATCATCATCATCAAAACGATGTTTACGTTGCAGTGACAGCGCCCTCTAGCGGCCGCAGTAATTCCCTACCTGATGTTTTTTAAGCACAATGTTGAAAAAATCTGAACTTCTTGTTTATTGTACAGCAGTTAACTTCAGAACTTCCTGCTAACATTTCATCAATGTGAAAATGAGTCAACAGCTGCACGTGACGACGCAAAGTGACGACTGATGAAATGTGAAATCTGAGTTTACTGCAGAGTCTTTAGAGAGAGAGATGAGTGAACGAGTTCATGTTCAAGCTTATTATTTGTCTCAAGAGGGCAATTTGTGCTACAGCGAGCATAAAAACACACAATATGTCACAGAAACATACAACAGTTTACATAGACAAGTAAGTATCCACCATAAGCCCCCAATCATTACTACAAATATAATGTACTGCCCCTCAATATTAATAATTGTCACAGTCTGTATCATTACCATCATCATAATCAACATCATCACCATCACCGAGGTAATGGGCTAATCAATAAAAGCAGCAGTTTCTTCCTCCTACCAACAGCATTCAAGGCTCGGATGGAGACAGGGATGAAGGAATTTTTGTACCTATTTTTTGTGGCCACAGAGGAATTTAAACATAGGCCAGATGGTAACAGCTTGTACTCTGAGCTAAGAGGATGGGCATTTTCTGATCGAATGGTTCTTAGCTTTATTAAGCACCTGCTTGTTGAATATGTGATTCAAACTACTGAACTGTACTCCCACTGTCTTACTTGCCGCCTTCACAATCTTATCAAGGGCATTCTTCTCTTTGGCACCAAGGTTGCCGTACAAGCAGTTAATAGAAAATGAGACAGACTCAATAAAAGCTGTATAGAATAGTTTCATTAGAGTCTTATGAATCTGGAATTTAGCAAGTTTCCTTAAGCAAAAAAGGTGTTGCTGACCTTTCTAACACAACATTTCAATGTTTGGATCAAATTTCAGGTGGTTATCAATCATGGTGCCCAGTATTTATAATTGGTTACCACTGGTTCCAGTGCCTGACCCTTGACAGCACTGCTCTGGGGAGATGGGGGAGGTCGTCTGAAGTCTATACATATTAATGTAGAAAAGCATTTTCACACCAAGAAACAAAATCGCTGACAGCCGTGACCAACTTCATCATCACCAAGAAGGCTAACAATTACAGAGTTGTCAGTAAACTCAATGTCTCTGTTGGCATAACGGCTGCGACAGTCGTTTGTGTATAAAATATACAAGAGAGGGGGGAAAACGCAGCCCTGAGGCGAGCCGGTGGATGATGTTTGCTCAATAGACAGTTTCCCATTCACCCTTACTCTTTGAGCTCTGTTAGTGAGGAAATCAAGAACTCAGCTTATGATGCTTGAGTCTAAGCCGAAATTGCTAATTTCTCAACTAGCATGCATGGCTGAATAGTAGTGAAAGCTGATGAGAAGTCAACGAAAAGCAGCCTGGCATGGTTCTTGCTATCTAGATGTTTATATAGAGGGTTAAATAAGCTGATGGTAGCATCTTGCACACCCCTCTTAACCCTGTAAGCAAAGGAAAAGGGTCCAGAAGGCACTCAGGTTTAGCTAAAAGTGCTCCTTTGACTAGTTTTTCTAATGAACCAAGGAGGCAACAGGCCTGAAGTATGGATGTATAAAGAGAACTAGATACAGCGTCGGAGGCGGGGCCCCGTTCACTCCTATGAAAGTTACTCAATGGTGCATAAAACCAAAAAGCCACTTCCTGCTGTAAAGAAATTACTCGGATGAAAACACACTGTGCATGCTCTATGTGTCCAATGCATGCATAGAGCATGCTCACTAGAAACATCCGATTCACTATCCAGATCAAATTCTGATAGTGAGACGAGTCATTTTGTTGGGGTTGTGACGCTCAAAGAAATGTATCTGCAGATTTACAGACGTGTCTTTCATAATGTAAGTCTATGGGAAAAAGTCTTTTTTGGGCCCAAAAGCATCACATGACGTTGTAATTACACAGTTTGGCCGCTATGTCAAATTGGCTTCAAAGCCTGGCGCTCCTTCTGAGGGCTTGGCCTGAAGTCGTTGAGGGATTTAGGGTGGTTACCCTTAGCAACGGGCACCACGACCAAACAATGAACGAGTTAATGACGGAGAGATTCAGGACACAGACTCAGAGAAAGTAAAGAAAGACAGGAAGTCAGCTGTTTGTCACAGGAAGTATGTTTTTGTCTGAAGCTGTAGCCTGGAAACACACACACACACACACACACACTACTGGTTCACTTACTGGTTTACTGACTGTTTCACTAACTGGTTTACTGGCTGTTTCACTGACTGTGTTGCTGACCGGTTCAAGGACTGTTTCACTGACTGTTTTGCCAACTGGTTCTGGTTCTTCAGGCGTTCTGACTTCACTTCAACATCAAAGAGAATTTTTCATCACAGCCAATTAGATCACACACACACACATGTGTTGGTATTACTATCATTCAGAGGTCCCTCTCTCCTCGCCGTCAGCCATACTCTTCATCACCATGGTTACCTCGACCATCACCATGGTTACCTCGACCATCAGAGGGACACGCCTGACTTAAACTATGGAGACAGTTTCATTGCTCTCTGTCCAGGTCTCTGGTGTCACAGTTTGAACTGAACTCCACTGCAGCTGGATCCCAGTCAACACTAAGGGCACAGATACACTCCTGAGTGGACGCATACACGGACAACTGTGGACACCACGGACACATAGTAGCTCTGTTTATACTTTCTGGAGTCCGCCTGGAGGACACGTTTCACACATACACAGTAGATCGGAGTCTACAAGAGGACAGTGTTGTGACAGCATGGACTGGTGCGGACAAGGTCACAACAAATGGATGCCGATGTCCGCACAGAGCCTACGCGTACGCCCCCTGATGACTGACCCTAGTAGACAAGGTATAATTTCAGCTTAAACCCCATCATGAAACTGAGTCAAGTCCAGTCCTAAACCCGGTCTGGAGCTTCAGATTTCACTCTGAGCAGAGGAGGAGCCAATGTGCACTCACTGTGACGCATCAAGAGTAATGTAAAATGCACCTTTTCCACCAAATAGTTCCAGGAACTATGGAGTCACAGGAACTGAACTCAGGAATGAAACAAGGAAGTAATCTCAGAAACTAAACTAAGAAACTAAACTAAGAAACTAAACTAAGAAACTAAACTCAGGATCTAAACTCAGAAACTAAACAAGGAACTAAACTCAGGAACTAAACTCAGAAACTGAACTAAGAAACTAAATTCAGGAACTAAACTCAGGAACTAAACTAAGAAACTAAACTAAGAAACTAAATTCAGGAACTAAACTCAGAAACTAAACTAAGAAACTAAACTCAGAAACTAAACTAAGAAACTAAACAAGGAACTAAACTCAGGAACTAAACTCAGAAACTGAACTAAGAAACTAAATTCAGGAACTAAACTCAGGAACTAAACAAGGAACTAAACTCAGAAACTAAATTTCCTTTTGCACAGTCCTGTTTTTGGTTCATTACATCTGAAAACTACAGATTAGACAAATCATGCTGTATTATAAATAGATATATCACATTATAATTGAAAAACAAGGATCTGAAACTAAACTAAAGAACAAAAACTCAGAAGTTAAATAAGAACCAAAACTCGGGAACTCAACAAAGAACTAAACTTAGAAACTAAACTAGGAACTAACATTAGAAACTTAACTCAGAAACTAAAATTTCTTTTGCACAGTCCTGTTTGTGTTTCATCACATCCGAAAACTGTGAGGATTAGACAAATCATGTACTCACATTATTCATTAACATCATTATTTATTAATATCATTAATAAAAAAAAAACGAGGCTCTTGCGCTGAGTGTTTTGCTCCATGCAGGATTCTCGGGGTGAGTTATCTCCGTTTTTAGACTCATAATGAAGTCAAACTACATATGAGTTTATTTTTAACTTCAATAAATGCAAAATAGACTATATTTATTTGGTGCTTTCACAACTTTTTACACTAATGGAAGCAAGCCGATTGGACGAACCAATGGTGACTTGACGTTTAATAGAGACCTTCCCCAAAAGTTCTCAAACCATCAGACACCCAGAGCAGGGACTTTTTGGTGGACCCTGTTCTTCTGGTTGTAACACAGATAAAGTTTGTGAGTTTCTAAAAAGGTTCCTAGTTTTTTTTGGTGGAAATTTGCTACTTGTTCATGATTTAGTTCCTGCAGCTTATTTGGCTTGAAAATGGACAAAAGTCCTAAATTAGTATCAGGGACTTTTCTGGGGTCAGGGACTAACTGTAGCTGCATCTAGTGGAAACGAATGTAGGTAAAGTTCCCGGAAAAGTTCCTGCAGTGCAAACTAAGTATAAACCTGCAACACACACACACACACACACACACACACACACACACACACAGTAGTGTAAAAGCAGAAAGTGGTGACTCCAACATCCTATCTGTCTTACTGTCTGTCTGTCTGTCAGGCAGTAAGACAGCTGGTTAGCAATGTGTGTGTGTGTGTGTGTGTGTGTGTGTGAGAGAGAAAGAGAGAGAGTGTGTGTGAGAGAGTGTGTATGTGCATGAGGGTGTGTGTGTGTGTGTGTGTGTGTGTTGACTCCACAGGGAGCGATCGAGAGAAACCAGCCGCTTTATGGATTATTAATATCACCTCCAGCTACACACACAGGCAGTGTGAGTGTGATCTGACACACACACGGGGGGGGAGGAGGAGGTATGTGTGTGTGTGTGTGTGTGTGTGTGTGTGTGTGTGTGTGTGTGAAAATGGAGAAGGGGGGAATTCGAGGGATGGGAGAGATGGAGGTGGTGGGGGGGGGGGAGGAGGCTCAGCAGTGGGTGAGATCAAGGACGCTTCATTCACACTCCACTCGACAGTGTGTGTGTGTGTGTGTGTGTGTGTGTGTGTGTGTGTGTGTGTGTGTGTGTGTTAGTATAATCTGTTCGAAGGCCACGCCTTAATCTGGGATCAACAATAGATCCCCCCCCCCCCCCATCTTCCTCGCCCAGCCCCCCCAAGTCTTTGTGAGTTTCTTGTTTGTTTCAACTCATCCTCAGTCGCCCTCCGAACACCTCACATGATGATGTGTGTTCTTAGATTTCAAGATTCTATTGTTTAGTTTCATGTTGAACGTCTTCAGCTTCTTTATGTTTCTTTTAACATCTCGGGAGCATTTTGGAAATAACTGTTTTCACTTATACATGTTGTCACTTTGATTTTTGTTTTTTTTGTCTATAATCCATAAATAAATCATATCATAGATCAACAGACCAAAAACCAAAGAATATTTAATTTACTATCGTACGTATATGACAAAGCAAGCAGGAAATCCTCACATTTAAGAATCTAGAAATAGAAAAAATGTCTGAAATGATTAATTTATCATCAAAATAGTTGTCGATTAATTTTCTTTCTGTTGACTGATGGATTACTTGATTATCATCAACATTGCAGCTCCAAAAAAAATGAATAATTTCTTCTTGAAAGTGATTATTTCACTGAATATTTTGGGTTTTGGACTAAACAAGCTATTAAATATGTTGACAGGACGCTTTGAGAACCTGTTTCCACTATTTCCTGACGTTTTATAGACTAATTATTAATTCAGAAAATAACCAACAGATTAAGAAATGATAACATTTTTTATGATCGGTTTGGTCTGCAGAATGGCTCTAGATACTACAGTAACCATGAGCCTCAGCGGCCATTTCTATGGAGACGCCTTCATCCAGAGCAGAATTGTACCAAACGCTGAACTAAAGCTGCTGAAATCACCCAAAATTGATCCAAAATTACAAAGCTCATATGAAGACGTTTCTCCAGCACTGACAAAGAAACAAAAGAAACGTCTGTTTTAACACTTAAAATACAACAATAAAGACAATATTCTACCCAGGTGAACCATAAAGATCAGATCATAACTGGGTACTTGAAGTGGAGATCCTCTAGAGAGAAGACATCTCACTCTGTTGTTGGAAATACAGAGACACTGATTGTACGGCGGTGGTACAAAGTGGAGCTTCTTCCCTCACAAAGGATCTTTGGTTGAGTCCACACACACACACACAAACCGACAACAAACACTTTGTCATCAAGTTACTCACAGAATCCGTATTAATCAGTGACAGCTGATACGAGCTGCCGCCCGACACGTTTGTCATTTTAAGCAAAGCTGAAAGTGACGCTCAGTGCAGCTAAACATGAGGAGCTGCTAGATGAAGCTTCTCTACTCTGATCTCTCACGCTGACTCTCATCTGCAGTGAAACGCTGCTCTGTAGAGGCCAGATGTTGTGAAGGAGAACAGCGCTGCGACACTAGCTAGGCTGAGAAAACAAAAGATTCACATTTGGTCAGCTTTAAGTCAGCCGATACCGATGCTCCACAATACTCCAGAGAGAAGAACATCCCGCTGTGCGTGTAAACACTCATTTACTGTACATGAAACTGTTTTGTAGAAATTTATGCAAAACACAAAAAAAAAAAACATGAATTGTGATTCAGTTAGAGATGAAATGAATGTAAACCACACACACACACACACACACACCACACACACACACACTCTCCCTCAGGGTCGGTGTGTGTGTGTGTGTGTCGTCCTGGTGCAGATCAGCAGCAGGCGGCCGCTGGCTGCGAGTCTCAGAGGAATCGAACCAGCAACTCTTTCATCTACAGGAACAGATGAATCACATCAACACACACACACACACACACACACACACACACACACACACACACACACACACACACACACACACACACACACACACACACACACACACACACACACACACACACACACATACAGATCCTTTGAAGTCAGACTGAAGTTTTGCTGTTGGGTTTTCAGTGTTCCTTACAGGAATCATCACATTAAAGGGTCAGTTCACCTAAATCACAGTGTTTTCTCCTACAGGAGCGTCGATCCACACAGTTTCCTCCTTGAACACAAATTGCTTTGAGATGTTGATATGAAATATTAGATTACACACAGCTACACAACAAACCCTTTTCACAGCAGATATTTCAATGCAGAACTGATAATATAAATGAAAGCTGATGGTGGAAAATAACCGAGTGCAATTTACTCGAGTATTTCCATTTCCTGCAATATACTTTTTACTCCACTAACATTTATTTTACATGTTAAACAGATGATGTATTATACTGAATATATATATTTTAATTAATTGTAGAGATCTGGTTTCTCTTTGACATTAAAAGGGCTTTTTCTTCTCATCAGTGTCATTAAATCTCCTTTGAGGCAATGAAACATGAACAAGCCGCTGTGATGTAGAGTTCACTGAGGTCCCTGAAGATAATCATCAGACCTCACTGTCTACTGTTTTTATAGGAAGTTCTTATTTGTGGGGGAGGGTGGGGTGGGGTGGGGGAGGACTAGTTGCAAGGAATTTCTATCCACAGTGATGACGACATTATTCTGGGACTTTTTTTTTAAATGTCATTTTTCAATGCTCCATTGTGTTAGTGAGGCAGGAGGAGTCTTCCAGCGAACTCAAGGTTAAATTTAGAGGACGCAACACAAAGACACGAGCGGAGGCCAAGAAACTCACTGCAGCCGGTGTGAAGGAAGGTAAAGAAGCATCTGCACGAGAGGAAAACCGTCACACGGATCCTGACAGTGGTGGGAAGTAACATTCACTCAAGTGCTGTACTTAAGTGCAATGTTGAGGTACTTTACTTGAGTATTTCCATGTGATGCTACTTTATACTTCCACTCCACTATATTTCA
This sequence comes from Thunnus albacares, assembly GCF_914725855.1. NCBI lineage: Eukaryota > Metazoa > Chordata > Actinopteri > Scombriformes > Scombridae > Thunnus > Thunnus albacares. The sequence continues at coordinate 32,727,291 of NC_058110.1, read as the reverse complement.
GAGGCAAATATTGTACTTTCTACTCCACTACATTTATTTAACAGCTTTAGTTACTTTTCAGATGAAGATTTGACACAATGGACAATATAACAAGCTTTTAAAATACGTCTTACAAAAAGCAGTGTGTAGTCGGGGTCACATTTCACATGTCTATGAGTTGTTAACAGCTCCACCAAATAGTGATTTTTCCCTCTAAACTTGTCACATGCTTTCATTTCAATAAATGTTCAAATCATCCAATATTTCAGCAAAAATCAAAGAATAGAGAAAAAGTCCAAAAACTGAAAACAGATTTGTGTATCAGAACTTTGTTTTTTCTTCTTTCCTCTCCCATCAATCATCTCACCACCCCTCAGATTTATCTGCTGACCCTTTGGAGGGGCCCCGACCCCTAGGTTGGGAACCACTGGACTAAACTAGCTAACTGTATATAAAGTAGTGTAAACTAGCTCCACCTCCAGCAGCTACAACAGTAACATGCTGCTCTAACACTGATGCTTCACTATTAATAATCTAATGATGTCATATATAATATGAAGTTATTCTCACACTGCCTTTAAATATCATGTGTGAATGTTGTTATTTCCTTCCGTTCTTCCTCTATTGTTTTCTAGATTAATCAATTAGTTTTTTGGTTCAGAAAATGTCAGAAAATGGTGAAAAATGTGTTTCTCAAAGCCCAAGATGACGTCTTTAAATGTCTCGTTTTGTCCACAACCCAAAAATATTCAGTTTACTGTCATAGAGGACTAAAAAAAACAGAAGTATCTACATTTAAGAAGCTGGAACTAATCAGTCCTGTTGCTCCAGGAACAGCTGAGACATGAAATCTGATCCAGGAAGTCCAGTCTTCTATATTTGTTTTATATTTCATCACAATGATCGCGAGGAGGTGATCAGCAGAAAACACAGTGTTCATGTTACAAAGTCACCAGGTGTGTGTTTGTGTGTGTGTGTGTGTGTGTGTGTGTGTGTTTGCGTGTGTGTGTGTGTGTGTGTTTGTGTGTGTGTGTGACCGGTTTTGTCTGATGACATCGTGTTGTGTTGAACCAGGTTTAACTTTGACGACTCTGCGTTGTTTACCGGAGTCAAAAGACTGTTTCATTCAAAGGAATGAGCAGCACCTGTGCTGGTATGCGAACATACATAAAACATGGAACGACATATTCCCAGGAGCGCACACACACACACATACACACACACGCACACACACACACACACACACACACACACACACACACACACACAAACACACAGAACAGTGTGTGTGGTGTTGAGTTAAGCAGATGGTCGGGCAGATTGTATTAGAAACTAACTGCTAATCAGACACACACACACACAAACACACACACACACACACATACACACACAGACCCCGAGTTAAAGGAGACTTCCGCTCAAACAAAGTCTCCATCTGTTCATTTGAGATCCAACAAACACAAATATCTGATGTTTTCCTGCCGCTGACACAAACTCAGCAGACGAGAGAGAAAAAAACAGATGATTCGTGAGAATATCAAACGTCTCGCAGCTCAAACACACAGACGGCTGATTCAGGATCTGTATGTGAGGGTTCTGGTGAGCCGCTAACGTTTCCTCTTTTCCTCCCTCCCTCCCTTCTTCATGTTGACGCATCAGTTGCGGCTTGTTTTTTCTCTCTGGAAATCATCTACTGACAGATGCAACAAGTGCAGAGAGGAAGTTAGTTGATCTGAAGGTCATTAGGAAACCACAGCGTCCCCAGACGTCACCTCAGTCTTCTTCACATGTGTGAGACTGTAAAGCTCCGGTCCAGACCAGCGGGACTCAAATACAAGTCTTCAAGGTCCACTTAACAAGTTTCCACTGCATCAAAGGGCCAGTAAGGCCTCTTCACATGATGATGTTTCACTATAAAAACTCCAGACTGCGTTGTGTCACCAAAACCTGGACACAACAGGTGTGATGTCACTGACGCTGGTGTAAGTGTTCACGGCTTCAACCGTTCAGTTTTACGTCCGTGTTTCGGTGATCGTACACAACTATAATACAAGACATGCTAAACGTTTCCTGGGATCTGTCAGTTCTCTGTTAGATACCGAGGAGCTCAGATGTGGAAGAGTTATATTTGAATTGCAATAAATTCAAATATAAGCTTAAGACACGTCTGATGAACCAAACTTAACTGTTCAAACTGATCATATCTGATTATAATTGATCTTTCTCTCCTTCTCTGCCATAAGGAGTCGACTTAACACTTAAGCACTTAAGTGTGCTTCAGTAAATACACACACACACACACATTATTTTATCTGTTTTGTTTCTTTGCTTGGTTTGTGCTTGTTTGTTTATTTTTGCTGATCACATGATTTTTGTATCTGTTTATAATGTGTAATGAGGTGAGATCACTAAATCTCACCTGCACAGTTAGTTTCTTCTCTTTTGTTGTTTGTGTTTCTGCTGCTTTACTGTGCAAATAAAAGTTTTGTTTGTTGTCGTTGTGGCGTTTTTACATTCCAACTTAGGCCTTAGTTTCAAATCAAGTTCTCAAAATAAACAGACATTTCTCCGTGCAGTCACTCTACACTCCTTCAGACACACTTGTCGGTCGGACCTTTCTGACGGCGGATTAGCAGCGACTAACTCGAACACAGCGAGCGTCGGTACAGACAGCAGCAGCTGCTCTGTGTCTCGCTGTGGTTAAGCTCTTCACGCAGGAAGCAGACAGCAGAGCTCTGAGCCGCTTCCAGAGAGCAGCGGCGAGCGTCGGGGTCACGTAGAGCGACGACACCTGAGATCAGATCACAACACAGACGGTGAAAGTCTCCACAGGACAGAAACACTGAGTCCACAGGAGATCAGAGACATCAGAGACAACAGTTTGTCTTTGTTGGACATTAAAGGATCCACCTGAATACCAGTAACATGACAGAAACCAGTAACATGACAGAACCAGTAACATGACAGAAACACTGAGTCCACAGGAGAGATCCACCTGACTACCAGTAACATGACAGAAACCAGTAACATGACAGAACCAGTAACATGACAGAAACACTGAGTCCACAGGAGAGATCCACCTGACTACCAGTAACATGACAGAAACCAGTAACATGACAGAACCCAGTAACATGACAGAAACCAGTAACATGACAGAAACCAGTAACATGACAGAAACCAGTTATTCTTCCTCGCTGAAGCTTCTCTCTCACGTTTCTGTCTGAGCTTCGTCAGCTGTTTCCTTCAGTCTGACGTCTCGTGTTGCAGCTCAGACGACCGACAGTCAGCTGATCCTAGTCTAGTGTCACGTTTCTCTTCGTCCAATCAGGAGACGGCTTCACTCGTCCCGACATTCCCAGAGAGTTACTGGTGTGTGACTGGAGTTAGTGGTTTGTGACTAGTGTTTGTGGTGTGTCACTGTCTGTTACTGGTGTTATTCGTGTGTTATTGCTGTGTGACTGGTGTTACTGGTGTGTGACTGGTGTTACTGGTGTGTGACTGGTGCGTGACTGGTGTGTGACTGGTGTTACTGGTGTGTGACTGGTGTTACTGGTGTGTGACTGGTGCGTGACTGGTGTGTGACTGGTGTTACTGGTGTGTGACTGGTGCGTGACTGGTGTAAGTGGCGTGTTAATGGTGTGTCACTGTCTGTTACTGGTGTTAATGGTGTGTCAATGGTGTGTCACTGTCTGTTACTGGTGTTAGTGGTGTGTCACTGTCTGTTACTGGTGTTAGTGGTGTGTCACTGTCTGTTACTGGTGTTAGTGGTATGTGACTGGTGTGTGACTGGCGTTAGTAGTGTGTCAATGGTGTGTCACTGTCTGTTACTGGTGTTATTGGTGTGTTACTGGTGTGTGACTGGTGTTAGTGGTGTGTGACTGGTGTGTGACTGGTGTTAGTGGTGTGTGACTGGTGCCTGACTGTGTTAATGGTGTGTCACTGGTGTGTTACTGGTGTTATCGGTGTGTTACTGGTGTGTCACTTGAGTGTGTCTTTGGTGTCTCACAGGTGATACTGGTGTGTTACTGGTGTTAATCTCATGTTACTAGTGTGTTACTGGTACTACTGGCGTTGCTAGTGTGTCACCAGTGTGTTATTTGTGTTTTAATGGTGTTACTGTTGTGTTGCTGGTATATAACTGGTGTGTTTCTGTCTGTTTCTGTGTTACTGTTACTGGTGTTTTGCTGGTGTTGCTGGTGTGTCATTGGTGTATTACTGGTGTTACTGGTGTGTCACCGGTGTTGCTGGTGTGTTATTGGTGTGACTGGTGTATTACTGGTGTTGGTCTAGTTTACTGACAGTGTGAGTATAATCAGCCAGCAGATTACAGTACTACAGCACTGTTACTGGTGTGTTACTGGTGTTTTACTGATATTACTGGTGTTACTGGTATGTTACTGGTGTGTTACTGGTGTGTCACTGGTGTTTTACTGATATTACTGGTATTTCACTGGTGTTACTGGTATGTTACTGGTGTGTTGCTTGTGTGCTACTGGTGTTACTGGTGTCGGTCCAGGATACTCAGTCAGCAGATTACAGCACATTAACCCAGTGTGTGTCTGTATGTCTGTGTGTGTGTGTGTGTGTGTGTGTGTGTATGTGTGTGTGTGCATGTGTGTGTGTGTGTGTGTGTGCATGTGTGTGTGTGTGTATGTGTGTGTGTGTGTGTGAGTGTGTGTGTGCGTGTGTGTGTGTGTGTGAGTGTGAGTGTGTGTGAGTGTGCGTGTGTGTGTGTGTGTGTGTGTGTGTGTGTGTAGATTAGAGGTGATTAAGGAGAAACAGTAATCTGAATCTGGACTCAGACTAAATCCTTCAGATTAGTCAAATGGACGTTAGAGTTGAATAATCTTCATCATACTGATGATGATGTCACTGACGGTGCCTCGTATGGTCACATGACCTGATGATGTCACCTCATTCAAAGTTTCTGGGTTAAAGGGGGCGGGGCCTCTGAAGTGACAGCAGACTTCATTCAGAAAACAACTAAAGATAGTTTTTTTATGACCCTGAAGAATCAGTCAGCTGACGGAGAGAAGAAACATTTACACACATGAAGCAGATTCATTCATCTCAACACACACATTTACTCACATATAATTAAGCAACCAGCTCTCAGGCTTTAACTGGTCAGACTGGAATCGATCAGGACAAACTGATCAGTAACACTTTCAAAGCACATGTGACAGTTAACGGTTCCCTGTTTAGTTTAATGACCTCTGGCAGCAGTTTTTTTTTTTTTTTTATGAGTGGGTCCCATTTTGTATCACGAACACGCTGAAGGGCTCACATGCACGCAGATGACACGATACACCTTCCTGCCAAAGTTTCCACATCACTCCTCTGACTTACAGGTGGCTGCAATACACCGACATAACACAGAGAAGAAGACGACGGCAGCCAGTAAACACGGATGTAAACATGCAGGATTTCAAAGGGTCAGCGGCCAGTGTTTTATAGAGGAGAGAACGGATTCACTGCGTTTGTTAGAGCTTGAATACACAGAGTGTGCTTTAGTGAGAAACACTGAATATAAACAAAAACGTTGTTTGTTCATAAGAAAATTCCACAGGGGTCATAAAAAGCACACGTGGCTCCTTCTGAGCTCATCACATGTAAAGCGATGTTTCATACAAGATAAAGTCACCTGTGTTTTTAGGAATATCTTTGGCTTTTACTCAACACAAACTATGATAAACGCACAGCGCACCTGGAGCTCTCTGTGGCCCCTGAGGGTCTGAGGCCCCGTGACAGGTTCAAGACGAGAAATTTAGGAATGTTGGAATATGTTTTTTTGTGCCACTGCTGGAAGAAAAGCAGGTTACTCAACTTCCTGCCCTCCTGTGTTTGTGTTTGTGTGTTTGGGGGTTTAGTGTCTTTATTGTTTTTGTTAGTGTTCACTGAAAGTCACGTGATGCAGACTTCCCTTATATAACGTCAGCAAAGGTGACTTCTACATTCACTTCTGCCATACAAAACACTACAGCAACAGCGTGTGTGTGTGTGTGTGTGTGTGTGTGTGTGTGTAGGAATGTCAGCTATTCAGTATGCGGCTGCGGGCTGAGCCTTGCCGTGCCAGGACAGGACAGGCTGGGAACACCCGGCACGCACGCACACGCACACACACGCACACACACACACACACACACACACACACACACACACACACACACACACACATACATAGAAAGACATTAATAGTAATAAAAACATTTTCAGCGTTCAGTTCAGAAACAAAACGTGCAAAACTCAGCTGAAGACCTGATTTATATCTCCGCGCTTTGCTGTTAAATTCGGCTCGCGCACAACCCGCCTAACCAGACACCATTAAAAAAAATCTCAACTTTAAAACTTGCCGCTTTGCAGCCTCCACCGCTGTGCATTTAAACAGCTCTGAGATTTAAAACAAGGTAAGCCGACACTGACAAACTGACATATAATTCAACTGTGTGAGCCGGATTGAAGAGTCTCTCCTGATGTTCCTGAACACACCTTCAGTCGTTTCTCTTAGATTTAATACTCGAAGGAAAAGCCAGGAGGTTTAAAACTGTCAGATTTCTGGACGGAGTCTGGCTCGGCGCTGTCAGACACGCCTGACTCTCTCTCTCTCTCTCTCTCTCTCACACACACACACACACACACACACACGCTCCTTCCTTCCTGCAGCAGCTGCAGCTCGGGACAAGTTGGAGCCGTAAAAAAAAAAAAAAAAAAAAAAAGGAGCAATGTGATCCGGGTCAGACTCACCTGAGCTCAGCGGGCTCCTCTGCGGTCCGCCGGAGTCCAAACAACCCGGAGAAACTTCCACAAAACCCGCAAGAGAGAAACCTTCACGATCCGCACCGAGAGCCGCACAACAGGTCCGACAGTGACCCCGCCCCGCCCCGCGCTGCGCCGGGAGGCTTTTCTGACGCTCCTCAGCTGCGGAGGGACTGCCTGGCTCTTCTGCAGGGAATAGAACCGACAACCTGCAGCAGAGTCAGTGCCCGGCTCACAGTTTACCAGTCCAGTCCGTCATGTCACCTTTTGGTAAATGAGCTTTAAAGGACAGGTTCATGATTCTTCAAGTGTGTCAGTCAGTGAAAGAGATTTTCCTCGCTGTAATCATTCCTCCTGTTCATACTGGATATTAAAAGATCCTTCAAATGTGCTTTCAATGTCAGTGATGGAGGATAAAATCCACAGTGTGTCCACACAGTCATTTAAAAGTCTCTGTGAAGCTTATATGAGGCTTCATCAGTCTGAGTTAGTCATATCAAGTGGATATCTGACACATTTACAGTCTTTTTAGCATCAAATTCCCTCTTTGTGTTTCCCTGTTGAGCTGCAGGTGGAAGTACAGTAACAAAAAGAGGAACTTTGGCACTAAAAAGATTGTAACATTGAAAGATATCTACTTGATTTGACTCATTTGGACGCTGAAGCTTCATATTAGCTTCAGATAAACTTTTAAATACATTTTTTGCACAGAAGGAGGACTGTGGATTTTATCCCCCATCACTTCCATTGTAAGTGTATTACGAAGGGATCTTGTAATGGTCAGTATGAACAGGAGGAATGATTACAGCAAGAAGAACATGTTTCAATGTTCATTTGAGCTCCTGACTGTTTTTTTAAGGCACATTTGATAAACAGCCTCCTTTAACGTCCTTTAAATCTTCTAAAAACCTGTTTTACTAACATATAGTTCTGCATGCAGCAACTTCCTGTATCTCCAACCGAAAAACATGCAGTTTATTGTTTTGTGCTTCTTAACAGGCTAAACTGAACACAGCTGATATAAAATCTCTTTACACAAACACAACAAAAGAAAAAGGAAAGAAAAAAATCATTTTATGTGTAAAGATATATGTTTTTATTCTGACATGTTTCCTGTTTCTTCTCTTGTCAATCAAACAAACATCAGGTCATCAATATGATTATTTATTTTATTTTCTATTGAATAAAGTTCAGGACATCATCTTCATCATCCTCTGACATGACACACCATCATCATCATCATCATTATCATCATTGCACTGTATAAAACATTCAACAGTTTCCTCTAAAATAGTTCATTCATTGAAAATTTGCAGCAGCAGATGTATTGATTAACTGATCAGCTGGGCTGCTGATTGATTAGAAGTATTATAGCTCATAATATAATATAATTTCTATCAGATAAAGATTCAGTAAAAACATCAGATCGTACAAACAATACAAGATTCAAATTGGCACAATTAAAAAAAACAAAAAACAAACATCTTCAGTCTGTCACAGTCATGACCTCTGACCCCTGACCTCTGACTGACAGGTTGAGTCTGAGTCATGTGACTGAATCTGATTCTCTGATTCTGATTGGACATTTTCTCTCAGCAGGATCCGGGGTGCGTTCCAATACCCATACTACCATACTATGCCGGAAAAAGATTTAGTACGTCCCAATACACAGTGCGCCAAAAGTACCATGATGTCCTGCTACATTTGGGCACATTTTGCATTGTGGGAGCTTCTCTGTCTATTCTGACCCACAATCCTCTGCACAGCGGCAATTATGTCACACCAACTGAGCCGCCGAGAGTGAGCGGACCAATCAGAGAAACCAGTTCCAACAACAGAAGCCGCAACGAGAGATGAAGTTATATGTCCCAACTGTATGCACGCTGCATGCAACAGTCCGTACTGGGTTGGGCATCCGCAGTATATGCTAAAAGTAAAAAATAGAAGTATGATGTGATTCGGAACGCAGCGTGTTTTCAGTCTCTGTGGTTTTAAACAGGAAGTTGACTCACAAACAGTTGAACACAGATCAAACATTCAGCGAACTCCTCCAGCAGGTATCAGACCTGTTAACCCTTCAAAACACCCTCGACTGTCTGATCAGCTTCACCCTCTCTGATACAAAAACATGAGAAACAGTAACGAATCAGACTCTCATGTGTGATGTTAAAAAGACAAATTAATCTGATCGACAACAGCAGTGAAATAAAAGTTCATAAATTTTTCATTTCAGTCCGGAACTTGTTCATTTCTCTCGTGCAAAAAGTTCTTTTCATTCTAAAACATTACAAACTCCTCACAGCTTAAAACTTTATTTTTTATCATCTTTATTCTTCTGGCTGCTGTTCTCTTTGCTTTTATTCTGAAATGTGTGCATGACAGAAGCTTTTTTAATGACTTCAATGGTCCGATTGTGTTTAATTAATACATGTTTTATGTTTTTGCATTTTTATGTTGGACAATAAAGATGTTGAAATTAAATGAACGTTGCTGTTAAGACACTAAGAGCTGCAAAGCAGATGTCATGAGTTCTCTGATAGTTTCTCTGAAATATTTAAAAGCTGTAAAATATAAAGCTGCAACGAGTCAATTAGTTGTTCAACAGAAAATCACTTTGAGTCCTTTTTTTTTTTTTTTTTTGAAGAAAAAAATCCAAGTCTTGTGATTCCAGCTTCTCAAATGTGAATATTTTCTGGTTTCTTTAATCTTCACTGACAGTAAACTGAATATCTTTTCAGACATTTTATGGACCAAATGACTAATCAATTAATCTAGAAAATAATGAACAGAATAATCAGTAACAATAATCATTAGCTGTAGCCGTAACAGAATGTGCAAAATATCACCACTTTATTCGGTGTAGATTTAATGTGTGTATGTTAATAACTTACACAGGTTAATACGAATTAAAACTGGATTGTAAACAGCAACTAAAAGCAAATAAATGTATGAAGCCTTTATGTAAATATTATGTAATTTGTCTCCAATCACAGTGTTTTCCAGCCTGTAATGGTGCAGCACGTAGCACGTAGCTTGTAGCATGTAGCATGTAGCGTGTAGTGTGCAGCGATAGTGCTGAAAACTGTCTGACTGTGATGCATGAAGAGTATGTAACTGTCCAACTGCACTTCTAACTTCAGTAAACTTCTTCATGATAAACTTGGAGTTTTAATGTTGAAGTTATTCTGGCAGGATTATCCCAAAAACATCTCTCATCTCTCTGAATATGTAACCCTAATTAACTCTAACCCTGCCTGACCTGCAGCTCTAATAAATATCAGCACAGACAGAAGTGATTTACTAAATTAATGAACATATTTTTACTCCTAAAAGTGTCACTCTGAGAACTTTTGGATGGATAGGTTTGATAAATGTTCTGGATTCTGTTTTTTGTGAACATGTGTGCAGATTTTCAACACACACACACAGAACAGTTACTTCCTGGTTTCCAGGCAAACACTGGAGATGTTGCACAGAGTTACTGGGCGGATGGATACGATGTTGTTTGTCAGGAAATAGTTCCAGTACAGAACTCTCCCTGAAACTACAAACTGTGTTTCTGCACTTCAGTTTGAGTTTGGATTAAACTAACAAGACATGACATGTTAATCAGAGCCGGACTAGCTGTTCCCCTGTTTCCAGTCTTTATGCTAAGCTAGGCTAACTGCACACTGACATGAGACTGATATCTGAACAGAGAAAAGAGAAAGAAAAAAAAACTTGAACTGTTCCTTTAAACATGATGTTCACCAGAGACACTGAAGGGGGAATACTGTGGCTTCAGACTTCAAAGGGTTAAAAACTAAAAATTATCCTCACAGTTTTACAGAAAACTGAAGTTTAACATCAGTTTCAGTCACATGACAAGCCTGCTGAGAGAGTGTCTCCGTGGTAACCGGTAAAAACAGAGTTGAGAGTATCAGAGTTAAACTCAGGAGAGTGACTCCTCTTCATTTGTCTTCCTCCTCCTCCTCCTCCTCCTCCCTCTCTCCCTCTCTCTCCCCCAGGAGGACACACAGCTCTGCCAGACGCTGCTGCATCTTTGGGATCCCCGACAGCTGATTCTCCAGGCGCTGTTTCTCCTCCTGAGAGACGAAACACAATAAGGTTTCAAATGTTCCGTCGATGTTAAACATGTATAACTGAAACACACACACACACACACACACACACACACACACACACACACACACACACACGATGTGCCGGAGGCGTGCTGTAGTGGTGCTGATGGTAACCATGGTTTCTGTGGTTACCATGGTTACCATAGCCTCTGCTGCAGAAAAGATGACCTCTGTAGTTTTACTGTCTGTCAGGATGTCCACCTGATTGGTTTGATCAGTTTTTAGTTTTTGCTGATGCAATAACCGTTACCAGGATTTTTCTCTTTTAATCGATTGATCTTTCAGTTTAAAAAAAGTCCATCAGAATTTCCTAAAGCCCTCTGTGATGTCATCAAATGTCATGTTCTGTCCGACCAACAGACCTTCAAAATACGATCACATGACACAAAGAAAAAGAAGACGAGTTATGCTGGGCTGGAAATGTTCCAACCATATGAATTGATTAATCGAGTTATCAATCAATCAGCTGATTGATTCAGCTCTAGTTTGTACTGAAGGTGACATTGGGGGAGTCACATGACTATTTATAGACATAAAAATATATAGTTATATTCTCACTGTCCTCACTTTCAGATTACTTCTTTTATTTTGAAATTTCTTTTCATGTCGTTTGCACAGGTCCAACATTTAGGACAGTTAACTCTTCTTCTACTACTGATGAACATCAACATTTAGGACAGTTAACTCTTCTTCTACTACTGATGGACATCAACATTTAGGACAGTTAACTCTTCTTCTACTACTGATGGACATCAACATTTAGGACAGTTAACTCTTCTACTACTGATGGACATCAACATTTAGGACAGTTAACTCTTCTTCTACTACTGATGAACATCAACATTTAGGACAGTTAACTCTTCTTCTACTACTGATGGACATCAACATTTAGGACGGTTTACTCTTCTTCTACTACTGATGGACATCAACATTTAGGACGGTTTACTCTTCTTCTACTACTGATGGACATCAACATTTAGGACGGTTTACTCTTCTTCTACTACTGATGACCATCAACATTTAGGACAGTTAACTCTTCTTCTACTACTGATGGACATCAACATTTAGGACAGTTAACTCTTCTTCTACTACTGATGGACATCAACATTTAGGACAGTTAACTCTTCTTCTACTACTGATGGACATCAACATTTAGGACAGTTAACTCTTCTTCTACTACTGATGACCATCAACATTTAGGACAGTTAACTCTTCTTCTACTACTGATGAACATCAACATTTAGGATGGTTTACTCTTCTTCTACTACTGATGGACATCAACATTTAGGACAGTTAACTCTTCTTCTACTACTGATGACCATCAACATTTAGGACAGTTAACTCTTCTTCTACTACTGATGACCATCAACATTTAGGACAGTTAACTCTTCTTCTACTACTGATGGACATCAACATTTAGGACAGTTAACTCTTCTTCTACTACTGATGAACATCAACATTTAGGACAGTTAACTCTTCTTCTACTACTGATGGACATCAACATTTAGGACGGTTTACTCTTCTTCTACTACTGATGGACATCAACATTTAGGACGGTTTACTCTTCTTCTACTACTGATGGACATCAACATTTAGGACGGTTTACTCTTCTTCTACTACTGATGACCATCAACATTTAGGACAGTTAACTCTTCTTCTACTACTGATGGACATCAACATTTAGGACAGTTAACTCTTCTTCTACTACTGATGGACATCAACATTTAGGACAGTTAACTCTTCTTCTACTACTGATGGACATCAACATTTAGGACAGTTAACTCTTCTTCTACTACTGATGACCATCAACATTTAGGACAGTTAACTCTTCTTCTACTACTGATGAACATCAACATTTAGGATGGTTTACTCTTCTTCTACTACTGATGGACATCAACATTTAGGACAGTTAACTCTTCTTCTACTACTGATGACCATCAACATTTAGGACAGTTAACTCTTCTTCTACTACTGATGACCATCAACATTTAGGACAGTTAACTCTTCTTCTACTACTGATGACCATCAACATTTAGGACAGTTAACTCTTCTTCTACTACTGATGGACAGCAACATTTAGGACAGTTAACTCTTCTTCTACTACTGATGGACATCAACATTTAGGACAGTTAACTCTTCTTCTACTACTGATGGACATCAACATTTAGGACAGTTAACTCTTCTTCTACTACTGATGGACATCAACATTTAGGACAATTAACTCTTCTTCTACTACTGATGGACATCATTTAGGACAGTTAACTCTTCTTCTACTACTGATGGACATCAACATTTAGGACAGTTAACTCTTCTTCTACTACTGATGACCATCAACATTTAGGACAGTTAACTCTTCTTCTACTACTGATTGACATCAACATTTAGGACAGTTAACTCTTCTTCTACTACTGATGGACATCAACATTTAGGACAGTTAACTCTTCTACTACTGATGGACATCAACATTTAGGACGGTTAATTCTTCTTCTACTACTGATGGACATCAACATTTAGGACAGTCAACTCTTCTACTACTGATGGACATCAACATTTAGGACAGTTAACTCTTCTTCTACTACTGATGGACATCAACATTTAGGACAGTTAACTCTTCTTCTACTACTGATGGACATCAACATTTAGGACGGTTAACTCTTCTTCTACTATTGTTGAACATCAACAGTAACTCTAATCTGAAGTGAGGATGAGGTGAAGAAGAAGAAGAAGAGGAAGAAGAGAAAGACCTGCAGAGACAGACGAGTGGACGCATCTAGAGGTTCAAAACGCCAACCGCCTTCTCCATCAAACTGCAGGAGGTGAGAGTGGTACTTCCTGTTAGAGAGGAGGAGATAAGAGGAGAAGAAGACAGTAATATCAGCATCAGGGTGTGGCAGCTCAAAGCAGTCAGAGCTCTGCTGCCCTCTGCAGGCTGAAAATGAAACTGCTTCATCTGATTCAGTGTCAGAATCAGAATCTGTTTATTAGCCAAGTATGCAGTATACAAAGAAGAATAAAATAGAATATGAGTAAGGTAATAATAATAATAATGAAATAAACAATGTAGTACTAAAATTAAATGAAAAAAAGTTTTGAAATGGTATATAAAACCTGAAATTAAATATTGAAATGAAATGTATTAAATATATGACGGTGATAAGCAAAAATTAAATGTTACATTTAATTTGTGTTACTTTATGTGTACATCTGTCTGTGTGAGGACCAATTTTAGTATTAGACCTTGGGAAAGAGGACATGTTTGTAAAGTAAGGAGATTTAGGTTGGTCCTCACTGTCTGACACCTTTAAAGGGCAGTTTGAGGGTTCAGACTTGGTTTTAAGGTCAGAATCAGGTTTAGGGTCAGTTTAGGGTCAGGGGATAGGGAACACATTATGTCAATAACAAATGTGTGTGTGTGTGTGTGTGTTCTGACCAAAGGGAGGGTCTGTGGGTGATTGACAGCAGGGCTATCCCAGCATCCTTTGCAGCTTGGAAGATGTTTCCCTCCACGTCGATGCTGACAGCACTCGTACACTCATCCAACAGAGCGTACCTGGGGCTGGGCGAGAGACATACGAAAAACACAGAGAGACAGCGAGAGAGAGAGAGAGAGAGACTGTCAGACGTTACAGCCTGAAAGATGGTCAGGCTGCTATCACAGAAGCTGCTATTGATATGTTTTCTATTGATCTTTAATTAGGAAAAACAGTGAGAGATAAAAGCTTTGATAACAGGTTTGTTATTGTCTGAGCTTAATGAATCTGGGTATTTTGCAGACAGGGAATCATCCAAACTGGAACTATTAGATATCATATTAAAATATGTGACAGTTAACAGTTAGTAAGAGTTACCGGTGGTAGAACATGCGAGCCATCCCCATCCTCTGCTTCTCTCCTCCAGACAGAACGTCCTTCCAGTCACTGACTGACTCCCAACCTGACAGACCGACAGAAAGAGAGACAGAATTATTATATTCACTCTGTAAACTTGTGCAACCTGTTGATAGTTTGTATCAGAGGTTTTCAAAGTCTGACATTGTGGCCCCCCAACACCCTCCCTTTAAGTCAGTTGTCTGTGGGCTAAGCTCTGTTTTTAGCCTGTATTTGTTTACATTTTTGGCAAATTGGCACCATGAAAAAGACGGGTTCAAAATTTTTCAAGTCTGTCTTAAAACAATAGTCAGGAACCCAAATTGAAATAGGTTTTTCTTGCCGTAATCATTCCTCCTGTTCATACTGACCATCAGAAGATCCCTTCATGATGCACTTACAATGTAAGTGACGGGGGACAAAATCCACAGTCCTCCTTCTGTGCAAAAAACATGTTTAAAAGTTCTGAAGCTAATATGAAGCTTCAGCGTCCAAATGAGTCAAATCAAGTAGATATCTTTCAACATTATAGTCTTTTTAGTGGCAAAGTCCCTCTTTTTGTTACTATACTTCCACCTGCAGCTCAACAGGGAAACACTGTCCGAGGAAACACAAAGAGGGAATTTGATGCTTAAAAGACTGTAAATGTGTCAGATATCCACTTGATATGACTAACTCAGACTGCTGAAGCTGAATATAAGCTTCACAGAGACTTTTAAATGCATTTTTGTACAAAATGACTGTGTGGATTTTGGCCTCCATCATTTACATTGAAAGCACATTTGAAGGATCTTTTAATATCCAGTATGAACAGGAGGAATGATTACAGCGAGGAAAACCTCTTTCACTGTTACTATGGACACCTGACTGCTGTTTAAAACACACTTGGAAAACTGTGAACCTGTCCTCTAAAAATATGCAGAGACTGTTTACCTACATATCAGCTGTTGATACACCTTTATCCTGATTAATCCTGAAAACAAAAACACATACACACACACACACTAACCTCCTTCTCTGTCCAGGATGTAGAGCAGGTGGACTGTGCGAAGGATCTCCTCTAGGTCTGAATCTCTCATTCCTCTCTCAACCATCTCCTCCACTGAGTCTGGATAGATCACCTGGTCTCTGAGGGTCCCCTCTGACATGTAGGGCCTGTACAGTATAAAGTACTAAATCACTACTACTGGATATAAAAAGTCTAGTATCTGAAAACATTCAGCAAACAGCATCTTATGTTTAGCCGCAATGAGCGCCACTTTCGGTAAAATTTGAACTATCAGAGCCTCTATTGTTAAAGACACTAGTGACCTTTTTTAGACAAATCTGCAGAAGGAATGTAACCATGCAGACATTCTCAAACATTTCTGTCTCCGAAGACTGTAACTTGTAGTATATCTTGACCCTATCCCCACAGCCCCTATTAAACGGGTCCTTGATAGCACCGCTAACTCCGCTACACATATTATTAATACATCTCTGGAGATTGGAATTTTTCTTGATTCCTGCAAAACAGCTGTTGTAAAGCAACTATTGAAGAGATCAAACCTGGAGTCCTGAATAACTACAGATCCATATTCAATCTACACTTCATCAGCAGAACTCTTCAAAAAGTAGTTTATAATCAAGTTGCTCATTTTATCAATGTTACTAATGGCATAGAAAAACTTCAGTTTGGCTTATGTGCCAACCAGAGCACAGAAACTGCTCTTACCAAAACAATGAATGATTTAAGACTCAGCACTGATAAAAACATGGTGTCAGTTCTAGTTCTTTTAGTTTTGAGTGCAGACACAATTTGATACAATTGACTGTGACATTCTTCTACATCGTCTCAAAAACTAGGTTGGTCTCTCCGGTTCGGTGCTTGACTGATTTCACTCCTACATTACCTGTAAAAAATTCTACATTAGTCTCAGAGAACATATTTCATAGAAGTATGATGTGTCCTGTGGTGTTGCACAAGGCGGTTGCCTGGGTCCCCTGCTTTTTTCCTTATATATGCAACAATTAGGTGATATTATTAGAGATTACAATGTGAATTTCCATAGCTATGCTGATGATACACAAATATACATTTCAGTTGAACCAAATGATTCAAACGCCCTGAGCTCCCTGATTAACTGCTTCTCAGCTATCAATAAATTGATGAGCAATAACTTTTTCAGATGAACCAAGACAAGACGGAAATTCTTTTGGTCAGCCAAAAAGCCGAAAGAGGTATGCTGTTTGAGTAACTCAGTAATCTGGCCACTCTGGTCAAATCGGAAGTATAAAGCCTTGGAGTGAACTTAGAGTCTGATTTGAATTTTAAACATCATAGAAACAAGGTGATCAAAACTGCTTTTTTTAGTCTTAGGAATATTGCAAAGGCACATCTGTTTTTTAAAATTTGAAAGATGCAGAAAAACGAATTCATGCTTTTATATCTCGTCAACTTAACTACTGCAATGCTCTTTTCACAGGTCTCCCTAAAATTCAGCTGCCAGGCTCCTAACTAAGACAAACAAGAGAGAGCATATTACTGCAGTATTAACTTCTTTGTACTTGCTCCAAGTTTCTGTTAGAATTGATTTTAAAGTGCTTTTACTTGTGTTTAAAGCTCTTAGTGGGTTAGAACCAGCAGTAGCAGTAACAGTAGCAGTAGTAGTACCTCTGTGGGATGTAGAACATGTGCTGTGGTAGTAGTAGTAGTAGTAGTAGTAGTAGTAGTAGTAGTAGTAGCAGTGGTAGTAGTAGTAGTACCTCTGTGGGATGTAGAACATGTGCTGTGGTTCTGGACGGAACAGGACTCCTCCATAAACAGGCCACAGTCCACTGAGGATCCTGAACAGAGAACTCTTCCCACATCCATTTGGACCTGTGATCAACACATTCATCCCCTCGTCCACCTGACACACGCAGCCAGAGAGACCACAGATATCAACAGTTACTTACACAAAGACAAAAACACAACATTCACTTGTTTTATGGAGTTAGCTTAGAGTTAGCTTATTGCTAATTTTGTTCTGCAGTCCCTTCGGCAGGTCACAATTAAAACATATAACAGCACAATAACAAACAGTACAAAGAAAAACAAACAAACATAGGATACATAATACAAAATCCAAAGCTACACACAATAGCAAATCACATACACCCACAATATCAACTAGAAATGACTAATGTATGCTTGTCAAATTAAAAGCAAGATTATTTGCATTCAAGAGAAGACCATGAGATAAAATGTAGAGTCAGTGGTTACAGAGCTGAGCAGCTTTTAGCAGCTTTTTTTAATTTGGTTTTAAACGTACTGATGGAAATGCAGCTCTTCATATCGTCAGGTCCGGTGGTGAAATCAAACACTCACTATATGCTGATGATTTAGTTCTATTGTTGAAAGGAGATGAATCAGGTGTTATCAAATGATGAATTATAAAAAAAACTCATTGAAATTCCATCACATGATAAAAGGTGGTTGTATATTGGTCGGTGAAGATCAAGATGTTGCCACACTGTCCACTTATCAAGTTTTCAGCGTCACAGGTCCAGTAAGGGTGAATTAAATGCAAAATATTCAAAGTCCCCCTCCACTGAAAAATGTTTTTTCTTCTTGTTACTTCAGTTGGATATTTGAGCTTCACTGTGCAGAATAATGTGCAGATTTTGAAACTAGTAAGCTTTTTTCACATAACAGTACCAGTTAAAAGTTTGGACACATCGGCCCAACATTATTGTTTCAAGCAGAGTATTTTTATATGTCTTAATACATATCTGAAGGGGATCTTTAAAGTCCCCCTCCACTCAAAAATGTGCTCATTGTTCCGTCAGTTGGATGTTTGAGCTTCGCTGTGCAGAATGATGTATGTGCAGAGTTTGACACTAAAAGGCCGTTTCCATATTCATATGAAGGGGGAAAGTTTCTGTGAGTTCATTGAAAATCTGAGTTTAAGGGGCAGGCCTGCTAGCATAGGCCAACAGCTAGTTTGGAGACAATCAAAGTCCAGTATGCAACTAACACAAGTTTGATGTGGAAACTTGAAGCCTCCAGTGCACAAACACTGAGAGTGTCCAGTAGTTCAACTTTTAAAATGAACAATATATTCATAAATTCTGAAATTGTCTCATGAGGGAGAAGGAGTAGATGCCATTTTAAGGATTTTATGTGGTTATTGTAATATTTTTTTTGTGGAAAAACCATATCAGACAAATATTATTGTTTCAAGCAGAGTATTTTTACATGTCTTAATACATGTCTGGAGGGAACTTTTGTAACCACGTCCTTAAAACACCCCCTACAGACATGTTTAAAGATATATAAAAATACTCCTAACCCTAACCTTGTGAAAACATCCTTAAACCATCATCTTCCCCTTCTACCTCATGTAAAAATCCAGAATCTATGATTATATAAATACTGTTGATTTCAAACACAAGATGTCTCCTTCACTGTAAAGTCCAGTCTCAGTGTTTGTGAACTGGAAGTTTCCTCATCACACTTGAGTAAGTTGCATACTGGACCAGGATTGGCTCCAAACTAGTTGTGATGTCATAAATTCTGCAGGTGCATTCAGGTGTTAAACTGAGATTTAAGCACAGAGAAACTTTTAAAACAAACTCTGCTCATTCTAATGTTTTTTTATTGACTCATGTAGAGTTATCGTATATATTTGTATTGTCATAGACCTCATATAACATAACTAACTCAAACTCTGAGCGACTGAGAGCCGATGAACCGGCCCTCAGTCGCTCTGAAGGTGACGACAGTCAGAGAGAACAGACCAATCACAGAGCATCTGTGAGAGCGAAGAGGTCAAAGGTTAAAAACCAGACGACAGAGAGGAGTTTCTGTTTCCCTCAATGTTCTTCCTCTTCTGTCATCTTTCCTTCTCTCTGCTTCCTGCGCTCCTCTCTCTCATCCTCTCTGAGACTTAACCACAAGAATTTCACTCTCTATAAGGTCTCTATTGTGTCTCTACATACACACACACACACAGTGTTTCAGTAAATGCTAATGAGCTGCAGGCTCTGCTCTGACCTTTGACCCAAGTCAGGAATGGATGGAGGGAACTCTGATGGAAAGAATGAGACCCCGAAGAAGAGATTAAAGACAGAGAGAGAGAGATGGAAAAGAGATAAAGGATTGTAGAAGGAGGTGAGAGCACTGAGCATGCTCCGTACCAGAATGACATGTAACCTTCAACTGGACACAGACTGTTGGAGGAGCAACACTGACACCATGTGGTCAACAACACACACTGCACCGCTCTGCTCTGTGTGTGTGTGTTTGTGTGTGTGTGTGTTACCTGGATGTTGAGGCTGGATACCACCACGTCTCCGGTTGGCGTGATGATTGGCAGGTTCTCACAGCGAATCCCCTTCTCTACACTGATTACCTGACCTGCACACAAAACCAAGAGGACAACAACATGTGAACGGGATGTAAGAATCTAAAGCTGAAGGGCAACACGCATCAAGATACGGCACAGAGCTGAGCCAGGAAGTAACTGTGTTATCTGGCTTCAACACTGGTGGAGCGCTGAGATTCTTATCTGCAATCAGAAAAACACCCTGCGGGCTTGATAACAGGCTGAGCGAGAAGAAGGTCTGAAGATTTTTATATCAGAGATCAACATCAACTCAAAGCTGGCTCTCTCAGCGCCACACAGGATACACGACGTAGACCGTCACTCTACAGACACATTCACGGTAATCAGATTGTTTTGCTGTCAGCTGATCCGTCATCATAACATGTTCAGTAACAAGTGAAATCAACTGAAGTGCAACCAGGCCTCAGCCAACGTCACACCCTCTGATAAAACACACATAACCACTATCAAAAACTGCTGATCTGTTTAAGATTCTCTTCACTGAAAAAACACAGTCGATATCTAGAAAATTAAAAAAAAACAAACAGCTGCTTTGTAAATTATGATGGACTCAGCAGTTTGTCTTGATGTAAGAGGAACAGATGATAAAAAATACAAATGTTCTCCAAAACTTCATCAGTGTGAAATCCATCATTAACAAAATCTACAACACGAACAACAGTCCACAAAGAAATACACACGACACTAACAGGATCTTCAAATACTCACCAGATAAATCTCTGCATCTGAACTTCAGCCTCAAATGTTTTACTCTTGAAATATTAAAAAACGCTGCAGCAACCAAAACGTCATCAGCAGTAAATCCACGACTGGGTCATATCTTCACCAGACAGCTGACAAATCAGCGACTGCTCAAAGTATTTTATTATAGAAGAACAATAAAAACACAGCTGTAGTAGAGTCGGATGAATTTACTGCTCTTCTAGGGCGACGGTGTGTGTGTGTTACCCTTTGATGATCAAAGCTATCAGAGCTGAACGATTTCACACAAAACTCACTCAGTTTGAGCGTTATGTTGCCTGCTGTGTATTTGTTTTCCATAATCTGTGATCAAAGTTGAACTAAAATGAACGATGACCTCTACGACACGCGTCCGATGGCATTCTCTCTCTCTCTCTCTCTCTCTCTCTCTCTCTTTCTGTGACGAGTCCCTCGCCCTCACCGTGATTAAGTTTTAAAATCCATCTGTGATGCGGCCTCGTATCGTTTTACTTTTAAACTCACAGCTGTTCTCCAGCATCATGAGAGCGCGGCGTCTGTTTCTGTAAATGTCCCGTCAGGCCCCGATAAAGCTGCGAAAAACATTTGAGTAAAATACACGTCTGCCAGTATTTTTTTTATATATTAATCTGCTGATTACTTTCTTGATTAATCGCTTTGTTGATAAAACGTCAGATGATAAAAAAAGTGAAAAATGTTCCACAGTCCGAGGTGATGTATTCAAGTCGCATGTTCATTTTCTGTTGATGAATTAATGGATTCTAATCTCTGCAGCTGTAGAGGTCAGCGTGTTTTGTATTCCATGTGTGAGAAGAGTCAGAGTCAGATCAGCCAGTAATATTCTGACACCAAACAGGTGCTTCAGCCCTTTGAGCCCAGTGTGTTTTTTCTAGTTTTTAATTTCCTTCATTCATGGGCTCATGACACTTTCTGCACATCTGAATGTGTATTATTAACTGTGTGTGTCACACAGGCATGACATACAGTGTTTGTTCAGGACAAGTTGGGCTAACATCATTTTGCATGTGAGCAGTATTAGGAGACTTTTTAAGGAAATAAAAAACTTAAAATATAAATATAATGTTTTCAGACCAGTGCAAATCTCCACATATGAATTAATGATATATAATAATATGTAAATGAATAAAGGAGATTGTCGAGGTTTCAGGGATATAAGAACCATGTGGATGACACATGGATGATTGATTTGCTGATTGTACATCAGCCAGCAAGGATCAATACGTTTTGCATTTGCTTATTGACTCTTCCGGTTTCCTCGCAGGCCTGGATGTAGCTGTAAAAAACTTTTTGCCTGAGATAAAGTCAGAAATTTGATGATTCTGAACAGATCTTAAGTTAAAAGGAGCGTCTTTTATCTCTGATTTCAAAGCGGGTTTATTGATGCTGATCCTGAACAGATGAAAGAGAAACACTCATTTCTATCTTGACATTGCGTGTTTGATGTCTGTGTTCAGGTACTGGTTTCCATGCAGATTGCGTCCCTCGGGCACGAAGCGGTTTGGACTTTTGGAGTTTAAAGACAAGTGAACAAAGCTTTTGGACGCTTCAGTTGAAACGCTTGACGTACTTCACACTTTTTTTTGAGGTGATTTGTGGTCTCAGGTTTTTACCTCTGATCTCCAGTCGACCGCAGACTCTCTGCCCGTGCTGCACCACTGCTCCTCCTGCTCCTCCTGCTGCTCCTGCTGCTGCTGCTGTTAACTGCTCCTCTCTGTCTGCAGAGCGACGGTAGATTCCCTGATTCACATCTTCAAACACATCCAGCATCTCAGAGACTCGACTTGTGTAACCTGCCAACTCTGTTACCTGCAGAGGAGGAGGAGGAGGAGGAGGAGGAGGAGGAGGGGATGTATTTACTCTATTAATCATTTCAGTGACGTTTACTGTTGTAGACTTATGTTTCTGACAAGAAAACTAGTTTATTTTTCTACTGCATTACGTCCCGATCAGTACATATCTCGGTCAGAAGTTTAAAAACATCAAATCCTCACATTTAAAGAAGCTGCAACCAGCAAATAAGCAGCAGAAAGAACATTTTAATTGATGTTATGGATTAAAATGGAATCGTATATTCTTATACTTATATACTGTATATCTTAACACTGCATTCATCAGAAAAAAAGAAAGAGGAAGAGGAGGAGGTTTAGAGGAAGAACCAGAGGGTTTGAACCTCCTTGTAGGAGCTCATGATTCTCTCTACGGCGTCGGCTCCGGCGTTCAGCAGGTTTCTGGCTGTGGTGAAGGCCTGCGTCCTCTCGCTCACCAGCTCCTCCTCCTTCATCACCATGGCTGCCTGCTTCACCTCCTCAGAGTCTGATGACGTCACAGGGTCAAAGGTCACACGGCTTTAATCACTCAGTATCATTTAATGATCAGTGTGTTTGCCACATCTGGTATATTCTGGGTGTGTGTGTGTGTTTACCATATTTAGAGTATCCTGTGGCTGTGATTATGGGCACGGCGACCATCACCAGGCCGGAGGCGCTCCAGACGTACTTCATGAGGAACTGCTCCAGCATGACGTACCAGAGTCGTTTCAGCAGGATCTGATGAATCTGAGAGGACAGAGACATGTAGCTCCTCTGCAGCTGGGCCATCTCCACCTATGAATCAAACACACCCAAACTCAACAGTCATATCACAGACAGGGACATGACTGATTATAAAACAAACTCAACCTTGATTGTAACTAACTTCATATTATTTACTCTGATTGTTATTTAAAGTATTTTAAAGCTGCATTGATATATATTTTTTGTCCACCAGGGGGCAGGCGTGTCAGGTTTACCTTGTGTCCTCCATAGAACGCTATCTCCTCAGAGTTGGCGATGATGCGGGAGTGCATGTACCTCAGGTCTCCTTTCCGTCGAGCCTCTTCAGCCACCAGCTTCCCGAATCGAGGCGAACAGGAGCGCAGGACTTTGGCAGTGAGCGCCACCACCAGGCCGGCGATGACTGACGGCCAAGTAGTGTTGGCTCCTGCAGGGAGGAAGATCACAGTCATCACACTCTTCATCCACAAGGAAGTCTGGTGTTTAAAAGGTGGAAGTTCCAGCCTCATACTGCTGGATTTGTCCGCAGCTTTTGATACAGGTGACCACAGTATTCTGGTTAACAGACCCAGCAGTGGGCGGGCTTTAACTCTGAGTTAAGTGAGGATACTTTGAGGAGATGGTGTTTGTCCTGAAGTGGATTATTCCTGCAGGGAGCATTGCAGTCTCTCCATCAGATTGAGTAAATCCTGACGGTTGGACGGGATGTAAAACCCAGATTTTGAGTTTTGGTTATTTTCTATTGACATAACTGATTGACTGAAAATTGAGAGACTGGAACTCAATTTTCGTTTGTGGGGAACTGAACTGTTCTGTCCTGACAACCTCAGCAGTTTCTCCACCTTAAAGGACGAACAGGAAGAACGATTACAGCGAGGGAAACCTCTTTCACTGTTCATGTGGACACCTGACGGCTGTTTTAAGACAGACTTAAATATTTGTGAACTTACCCTTTAAGAGACTGTTTAACACATATAAAAACTTATTTAACTTCAACTAAATTCTGATTAAAACTCTCACTATGAGGCCAAAACATCTGCAGCTACAAACCAGTCCTCACTCAGTCCAAACTAGTTTTATGACTCTCACTCTGACCTTTAGAGTGGGCGGTGCGCAGCAGGGTGTAGCAGGTGACGACCACGTCCAGGATGGGTTTGGTTAAGTTGGAGTAAAGATGAGCGATGGAGGCCGAAAACATGACGATGTCCTCAGTGAGAGACTGATCGGGGTTGGACAGGCGACCGTCCATGTTACTGACGCGGTAGTAGGTCTGAGACAGAGAGAGAACAGGATGACGTCTTCACATCAGTAACAGTATATTCATCCATGGAAATGTTAAATATAGATTATTATTGAGGTTGTTCAAGGGTCTGATCTGATCTGAGAAGAATCTCTTTCACAGCATTTCATTGTTCATTAAAGTGATTTGATTATCTTTGAGCATCAGAGATGAGAACAGACATAATAAATGTGTTAGTGAAACATGTTGCTGCTGCTGCCGTGGTCTTTATGTTCATCTGACAAACTTCAGCTCAGATCTACAGAAATGTTTCAGCTCCCACTGAGGAAGATCGTTTAGAGCAGCAGGTCTGAGAGCAGCTTTAATGTGCTGTCACTGTATTGACACCAGTACTGAAAAAAAACAGCAAAATGACTCATAGCATAGTGTGTCTGTCATGTGTCTGTGTGTGTGTGTGTGTGTGTGTGTGTGTGTGTGTGTGTGTGCGGGTGTTACCTGGTTGGTGAAGTACAGCTCATAGGCGTGGTTGACCAATCGGCTCCTGAAGCTGAGGCTCAGCTGACCTTCCAGGAATCTGATGGCGCTGTTGATGAACGTGGCGGGAACAGCGACGAGCAGCCACTTAGAGAGCTGCAGCACGAAGGCCTGCGGGTCCTTCTGCACGATGCACTTCACTATCACACCTGGAAGATCAATACTATCGATTATTAACGTCCTCTGCACGATACACTTCACTATCACGCTTATTAAGATCAATGCTGTCCTCTGTTGCCTTCATGTCCATTATGGGAGAAATCATTATTCACTCCTGGAAGGCTGGGAAGACTCTTATTAATAAGGAGAAAATAATGAGATTTAAGGAGCTTAAAGCTAATTTAGACCTTAATGATTTGTGTTTTCTGCAGCATTTACAGCTGCAGTCTCTACTACAGGAACTCATATCTCAAGATACTATACTGGCCTCATAAAGATACACATCATAATTAAAAGAGAACAAATAGAGGAGCAATATCTAAACGTTACAGAGTATATCTCTCCCCTCCTGTAGTGGCACGACTATAAATCATGACCTATAAATTATAAACTATAAAAGGGACATTAGAGAGAGACACTGACCGTCCAGCGCAGCGACGTAGATGGACAGGAAGGTTCTGGACATCAGAGTGAGAGAGTGCAGGACGAGCAGGCCCACCTCTGGACATAGTAACCGTGGAAACAAGAGCTTCAACAGACGAGACAGTCTGAGGACAAACTCCCTGTTGACTGATGGAGACCTGAACACACACACACACACACACACACACACACACACACACAGAGTTTATCACAGTGCAGACAAGCTGCTGTATTGAGTCTTTGTGACAGATTTGATGTAGATCTTCTTTTTAAATAAACACCTCCTGCAGGAAACAGAGCGCCGACCTCCTGATCGGAAATATTCAGTCACACGTGTTCATACGCAGAACATCAGACAACAATCTTTAAGAGAAACTGATGTTACGTCTGTGACTAGCTGATACTTGAGAGGCATAAAGTGGAGCTAATAACCATAATCATAATCTAATCATAACCTTAAACCAGGTCGTCACCCCGACATGAATTGATTTATGTTATGGGAGGTGAGTATCAGTGGGTCAGCAGTTAATTAATAATAATAATATTTTGTTTTCTCATTGTTGGACTGACAGTCAAATGTCTTTTTTAATTATATTTTCATTGTTTCATAATGATGCTCAGCACAATACGTCTCATTAAGGTGAATCTGAAGTCAACGTGACACACTTTAATTTATCCAATCAGATGTGATTCGTATAAAACAGCATCAAAATAAACTCTGATATTCATAACCTGACGCTGTGACACACACACACACACACACCTGCTGCCACTCTTCTTCTTCTCTTTGTAGTTGTCCACAGTGCTGGAGGAGGAAGTGGCCACGCCCTCAGGGAGGTTAGCCCCGCCCAGCTGTTTACCTGCTGCGCTCCTCTGAAAAACACCCAAACACACCCAGAGTCAGACTGAAATCAGCTCGAAGTTACAACAGTGCAGGCGGCTGCGTCGTTAGGGGCGACTATTTTATTATATTATCTTGCTGATTGTGATGCAACCAATCAAATACGGCGTTCAAAATAATCCACCAGGAAACTGCACTTGCATGTGTGTGTTTGGCCAATGAAGTGCCTTGAAGCAAAAGTGGCATCACCACACCGCCCCCCATGTTGCTGCTGTGTGTGTGTGTGTGTGTGTGTGAGTTCCCCTCACCTGGATGATCCTCCTCCAGACGTACGGCGTCAGTTTTTTGACGGCGTAGGCGGCGAGCAGCACGGCCGTCAGCCTCTTGAGCCGTGAGCTCCGCCTCAGCTGAGCCGGCAGCTTCTGATAGGTCAGCTGCATGCTGACGGACGGCTGACTTCCACCAAATCAGAGGACAGTAACAGCAGCGAGTCACAGGATCACGGAGACGTCATGTTGATCCACTTCCTGCTGAGCTGCGAGAAGATTTTAACGTTAAATTAAACTACTAACTGCTACTCCATTCATTGTAAAAATAATCAACAGATTACTGATCTGCTATCATCTGATTTGATCTTCACAGTGATTGTACGTGTGGTCTGATCAGTATCACCACTACATCACCATCAGATTCACATATTGTTATCAGCCTCAAACATACAGTATTGATCAGCCTCAGGTCAATATCAGCTTGGTTGTTTTACTTGTAGAGCTGCAACACTTGTCAAATGAAAATTATTCAGCAATTACTTTTGATAATGGATTAATCTCTTCCGTCGTTTTCCAAGAAAAAAATGCCAGAAATGTGCTGCTTCCATCATGTGATGACTTAATGCTTCTGTTTGTCATACATGACAGAAACCTGATCGATGAGAAATTATAACAGCAATTTTCAGTTGGTTGCAATCTGCAACCTCACAGCTAGATGCCACTAAAGCCTAGACACTGATCCTATAAGTACATATGTATTATGAGCTTGATGTAGTTAAAGTATTGCAGTAAAAGTACATAAGTATTATGAGCTTGATGTAGTTAAAGTATTGCAGTAAAAGTAGTGGTTTGGTCCCTCTGACTGATATATTATTATATATGACATCATTAGATTATTAATAGTGAAGCATCAGTGTTAGAGCAGCATGTTACTGTTGTAGCTGCTGGAGGTGGAGCTAGTTTACACTACTTTATATACAGTTAGCTAGTTTAGTCCAGTGGTTCCCAACCTAGGGGTCGGGCCCCTCCAAAGGGTCAGCAGATAAATCTGAGGGGTGGTGAGATGATTAATGGGAGAGGAAAGAAGAAAAAACAAAGTTCTGATACACAAATCTGTTTTCAGTTTTTGGACTTTTTCTCTAATCTTTGATTTTTGCTGAAATATTGGATCATCTGAACATTTATTGAAATGAAAGCATGTGAGAAGTTTAGAGGGAAAAATCACTATTTGGTGGAGCTGTTAACAACTCATAGACATGTGAAATGTGACCCCGACTACACACTGCTTTTTGTAAGACGTACTTTAAAAGCCTGTCATATTGTCAATTGTGTCAAATCTTCATCTGAAAAGTAACTAAAGCTGTCAAATAAATGTAGTGGAGTAGAAAGTACAATATTTCCCTCTGAAATTTAGTGGAGTGGAAGTATAAAGTAGCATCACATGGAAATACTCGAGTAAAGTACAAGTACTTCCTCTCAGTCCGCCGCTGAAAGCAGTAACTCTAGTTTAATAACAGTATAATTACACGACTGTTTCTGTCTCTTTCTCTGCTGCTGACGCTTTAATTGTCCTCTGAGGGATCAATAATATTTCTGTCTCTTTATTCTCTGCAGATTTGAGACTCTTTAGTCTGATAAACGTTATCTAACCCACAGAGGAATCAGTCAGTGGAGTTCACAGACTACAGTAACGGTGCAGCTGTACAGGATATCCTGTGTGTGACCTCTTCGTCCTTTGGAAACACTTTTATAAAAACATATAGTAGTCAGAATCAGTCTCTCACCTCATCACACGCTGATAAAACCCGTTAAAGCCGAATTAAACCCTGTGGCGATGAAGAAACTTCAGATCCGGTTAGCTCCGGTAACCGTTAGCTTGTAACTGTACCGTAAATATCAGTGTAGCGGCTAGCAGCACCGAGCTACCGTCACTCGCTGTGTCCGACATAAAAAATTTAAAAGTATCTGTCGACTACAGATCCGGTTGCCGTTCCCGCTGAGCTGACCCCGAACCGAGCTAAAAGTGTAACCCGGGTTTTAAAACCCGGCGGCTAGCAGAGCTATGCTAAAGCTAACCGCTAACTGAACTGGGACTTTGTTGTTTTTCTGATCTGAACATGAAAAGAGGTCAAAGTTTCCGGTTTAGTCTCCTTAATTATGATCCCATATCTGACCGGGACACACATGTAGTGACAGTTTACGTTTCCTCTCTTAGATCCGTAGATTTATTTCATTCTTTGTACCGTTTTGTGGTGTTTAATGTCGCCGGGTGACGGGAGAAAGTTCTGCATTTGTTTACCTGAGAGGATGGGCCGCGTACCAATACTGAGAACATCCTTCCTTTCTTCCTCTCCTGCACACATCCTCTCGTTCTCCTGAAGACAACCTTAAAGGTTGGATTCACATTTTTTTTCAAGTGTGTCTTAAAACAACAGTCAGGAGCCCAAATAAACACTGAAACATGTTTTTCTTGCTGTAATCATTCCTCCTGTTCATACTGACCATTAGAAGATCACTTCATAATGACCTTACAATGGAAGTGATGGGGGACAAAATCCACAGTCCTCCTTCTGTGCAAAAATGTATTTCATTCATAAATAACCTTTATTTAATCTCAAGAGTCATTGCAGTTGCTGTCATTACAATGACTTCAAGTTAACAGTGGCACGATAAATAATAAGATAGTAAAACATACACACACAAATATGTAAATAGTTAGTAAAAGTTAGGCTATTAAATCAATTAAAACAATTACAACTTGAAATGCAGTGATTCAGGATCATGGCTTTAAATTGCACAGGAGATACAAGTGTATCAAGCCTCAGAGTGTGCTGAAGTTTATTTCAGGTGCTTGGGCCACAAGACCTAAAAGCTAACTTTCCCGTTTCAGAACAGACACGTGGAACCTGGAGCATAAACCAGTCATTAGAACATGTATGATAAGGACGAAGGTTCCAGTCCAGCAATGATGTAATGTAGAGTGGTAGTTTCCCAAATAGTGCCTTATAGATTGACAGATGCTTCTTGCATCTTTCAGACAGAGAGGACAGAGAATTTGAAAGTTTATCTGAAGCTTCACTTGATATGACTAACTCAGACTGATGAAGCTGAATATAAGCTTCACATCAACTTTTAAATGACTGTGTGGACACACTGTGGATTTTGACCAGCGGTGGAAGAAATATTTACACACTTTGCTACCAATACAGCAATATAAAAATACTTCATTCTAAGTAAAAGTCCAGCATGAAAAATCCTACTTAAAGGAGCAGTGTGTAGAATTTAGTGGCATCTAGTGGAAGGGACTTGGCAGAAATGGAATATAATATTCATAAGTGTGTTTTAATTAGTGTATAATCACCTGAAAATAAGAATCATTGTGTTGTCGTTACCTTACAATGAGCCCTTTATATCTATAGAGGGAGCAGGTCCTCTTCCACACAGCCCGCCATGTTGCACCCATGGATGCATACACCCTCTGCAGGTCAGGAGCAGCGATTACACACAGCTGATAAACTATCCACCAATCAATATCAGGATACAGATGTAACACATAAAAACTGGTGTGCAGTTACAGGCAGATAGGAAACAGTGAAGAGAGATGTTTATTTAAAAACAGCATGTTTATTTACATGAAGCCTGTTCACATCAGACAGCAGAGAGGTCAGAGGTCAAAGTGAAAAAAGTACAAATGACAAAAGAGTCCAAAAAGATAGAAAAGAATTTTTACAGAACACCGACTGTACAGAGTGCATCTGAACGCATCACAGCAGAGACAGCAGTGATGTCACACTGACAGATTGTCCTGATTGGTCCGTCTGACCGGACCGTCTATAAACCTCGACCTGAAGGGGGACACGCACCGCTTCATCCAGGTCTTCATAGTACAATACAGATACTGCAGAGTACAGCAGAGTACAAACACTGTAGAGTACAGATACTGAATAATACAGATACAGCAGAGTAAGGATAGTGCAGAGTACAGATATTGCAGAGTACTTCAGAGTACAAATACTGCAGAGTGCAGATACGTTAAAAGTACAAATACTGCAGAGTACAGATACTTCAGAGTAAAAGTACTGCAGAGTGCTGCAGAGTACAGATACATCAGAGTACTGCAGAGCACAAATACTGTAAAGTACTCAGACTGTCACTGAATATATTTACAGAGTGTTTCTCTGTTCTGCTTTGGTGTGAGACCAGAGTTAGAAGAGGTGCATGCTGGGATATCTGGACTCTTTCTGAAGCCGCGATCACATGACAGCTGGAGTCACCTGAACACAAACCTGCAGAATCATACATGTTATCAGTAACACTTTAAATCTCCCTATTTATCATTAATAATAAGTCTACAAACAGTCAGTAAATGGTTTATAACACTATAATGTAGCTGTCAGTAGATATAAGTGTTTATTTAAGAATAACTCCTCCTCTGTATAAACAGATAATGAATGACAAAATAGTAAAACATGTCTTCAAAGGAGAAGTTATAATACTGTACATTAATATTATATATATGTACAGTATATGTATATATACTGTTTATTAATGATAAATTGGGGGACTTGAAGTAAAGTGTTACCCTATCAGGTAGAGTTGGCCGCTGCATTAAAAGATCAGTCAGTCTGTGAAAGTGACAGCAGCAGCATCCAATCCCGTGCTTAGATTTGTGGAGGTGGGCGGGGTTTAGATTCGGATCAGTTTGTTTGTTCTTTAAAGGTGCAGTGTGTAGAATTTAGTGGCATCAAGCGCAAATGGACTTGGCAGAAATGGAATATAATATTCATGTTTTAATTAGCGGGTCCTCTGTCACGGAGCCAGCCATGTTAAACCGCCATGTTTCTACAGTAGCCCGGAATGGACAAACCAAACACTGGCTCTAGAGAGGGGCTTTTGCATTTTTTTGTGAGTTTCATGGCCACCTTAGGTTCTCCTACACGCTAAAAAGACTGTAAATGTGTCAGATATCCACTTGACATGACTTGAAAAATTGTGAACTTGTCTTTAAAGTGTTAATGAAAATGTGACATGTTATTTACCATGTTTAGTGATTTTATCATCGGTCTGTTAGTGAGGGGGATTTATGTAGAGGAACTCTGCTTCACACTGATGATACAGACACACAAACTGAACTCTGACATGTCATGTGACCACGGCGCCAAATTTGGAGGAAACTAGAGGTCAGACTGTTTTTTTTTTCTGAAGCTGAAGGACCTGATTGTAAAGAAGTGAACTCAGAACAGAATGAAAAGCAAAGGACTCAAGAGTTTTTGGTGCAGAGAGGAAAACTAATCAGAAAATCAGTCAAACAACAGAGAAATATAATGAAGTCATTCCCTCGAGCTGCTCATCCATCCTCTCACATCATCCCTTCCAATCACTAATCAATATGTTGAGTTGGAGGGATTTCAGGGTCCGATGAAGTAATCTGGTTTACGATCATCAAAATTTTCTCCATTAACACCCGTCGACCTCCATAAAACACTGACTTCATGTTTGTAAAAACACTATGGCCATTTTTGTTTTTAGAAAAGGCGTTACATCATTTCACTGGAGCTCAGTACAAAAACAGTCTCAATTCAGTTAATCAATAATCCGATCAGCCATAAAAGAATCAATCAACTCTTTGACATCATTGTTTGATTGTCGCTGCAACAGATTTTTCATCCTGAAAGAGTTTAAAAGGTCAGAACACAACATGGTCGTCTTATTGCTGACAGGAAGCTCCCGTCTCAGTCAGTGAGGAAACGCAGGAAGAAGATTTTACAAGAACGCTCTTCAAAATAAAATCAAACAGACAGAAGGAATCTTCTCCTCAACTTTCACAATAAATCTGTGAACATTCATAATAAATTATCCACATGATACTTACAGTTAGCTTCAGCTAACGTTAGCAAAGCTGTTGTTCAACAACATCCTGCTGGCTCGCTACTCATGCGGGGTGCGTTCCATTCTGCTAACTCTGCTTCCTCCATCCTCGACCTGTGACCTGCAAACCGGCCGAGGAGGTTTCGTTCAATGAAGTGTGTCTCAGAGGACACGGGGAGAGAGGAAAGAGGAGACAAGGATAAAGGAGACAAGGAGAGAGGAGATGAGGAGAAAGGAGACTAGGAGAGGAGGCAAGGAGACATGAGAGAAGATGAGGAGAGAGGAGACAAGGAGAGAGAAGATGAGAGAGGAGACAAGGAGATATGAGAGGAGAAAAGGACAGAGGAGACAAGGAGAGGAGACGAGGAGACATGAGAGACAAGGAGAGGAGACAAAATAAGGAGATGAGGAAACGAGGAGATATGAGACAAGATGAGGAGACAAGGAGACACGAGTGGAGACGAGGATAGAAGAAAGAGGAGAGATGAGGAAATGAGGAGACATGAGAAGAGATGAGGAGAAGAGAGAGGAAAGAGGAGAGGAGATGAGGAGACGTGAGAGGAGAAAGAGGAAAAATCCATGTCTCTTTGTAAAAGTACCTCAGAGTCTTGCCTATACGCCACGATTAGTGACAGGCAGAGAAGTTGAGACACGCGTGAAGGAAGCGAGGAGACATGTTAGCTGAATGGAACGCAGCCGCTGTCACCTGACAGGAAGGACAATATTTAGGAGGTGGGAGGTCGTGTATCATCTCTTTCTGCCGAGAGGAGGGCAGTTTGGCTGTTTGTCTCGTTTATTTTCTCATCTCATTAATCCAGATCACTTTTCAGAGATCAAAGTTTCAGGTTTCTGTTGAAGTGTCTACTTTTTAATAAAAGAGTGGGGTGAACTATTTTTTATAGGCACTGTTTTATTTCAACCTTCTTTTTAGAGATGTATTGTTAAGTCTGGATAAAATCAAAATATTCAGTACTGTGCAACAGTTTTAGGCACTTTAGATGTTTAGATTCTTATCCATGATGCACCACAATCAGGGAGGCGTCTGATTGGTCCTGCAACAGATGGTTTGGCCCCCACAGAGCCCTGATCTCAACATCATGGAGTCAGTCTGGGATAAACATGAAGAGACAGGAACTCTGGCAACTTCGAGTACCTGAAACACCGTGTGCAGGTGAATCGAGGAGAACTGCTGCTGTTTTAAAGGCGAAGCTGCTCACAGCAAATATTGACTTCATGTAGGTTTCTTCTGTTTACTCAACTTTGTGTCGAGTTAACTGATAAATAAAAACTATTCATTGAATTATGATTTGAAAGCATCCTCACTTTACTTTTAGTGCCTAAAACTTTTGCACAGTACTGTAACCGCAGCCATTTACCAAAAGAGGATCAAACACAGAAATAATGACCATCTGTTAGTGATTAATGTTGAACTGACTTCTAATTCTGCCTTTTATGCTGAGATGTTTGTGGGAGGTTGTTGCAGTTTGTTTTTTCCCAAGTCCAAAGTAAATATTTAATCAACCGGGGAGGGTGTAGAGTTCCCACTTAGGTAACAAGGTTGGAGGATGCGTCCTTGTCAGGTAACAAGGAAGGAGGAAGTGTCAGTCCAAGTGAGAAGCAGCCAGAAGGTCACGTGACCCTCCAGCGTGTGTCATATTTGGTAGTTTAGTTCAGGCTTCGCTGACATTCAGAAACACAACAGGAAGCTCCAGCTAGGGGGGGGAGGAGGAGCTTTAGACACCTGCACTTTCACCTGTTTCTCTGCTGGTTTCACTGGGAGATTCCCAGCAGTCACCTGACGCTCAGTCCAAACCTGCTGGTTTCAATTAGGACTCACCTGAGGGATTTGATTGGATCAACGTGTCACCTGATCTGATCGGAAAGTTCATCATCGCGTTTTTTTAAAAACTGCTGGTCTGTCGGACTGAGCTGGTGATGTCAGCTGGTGATGTCAGCGAGTAAAACGCTGATAATCTGTCCTCAGAGAGTCACTGTTATCAAAAGTTCATATAAAAACACAGATGTGTCCTGATTGTCTGAGCAGAGTCTGAGTAAAGATTAAAGATGTTGTTGTAGAAGATATAAAAGACAAACAGTAGGAAATGAAAAAAAAGGGGGGGAGGGGGAGGGGAGAGACCACAGTTCAACAGAGACACATGGACACTGTGTCTGACAATGTTGATGGTCACCATGACAACCCCAGCAGCTTCGTTATCACCTGATGTGACGTCACTATCACATATTTCTTTGAGCCAGCGGCAGCTTCACAAAGTCAGCTGGAGTCTGACTACGAAACGTGTGGAAAAATGCGGAGACTGAGTTGTTTAACCCGTGTTGGAACGTTCATACAGACAGCTGCTTCCACTGATTTACCTGAATGACATCACAACGTGAACACGTTTGGCTCCGCCCACCAGCCGCACAGCTTATAAACAGCCTCTCTCAGCATCGTCTCAGCACAAATCTGTAGAGATGTTGACTCATAACTTCATGTGTTTGCAGGAGATCTTCAATGTTGCTGTCATCACTTAGGCTATTTAAATTAACTTTATTTCTTCACTAACTATTTTTATTCAGTCCAGGGTTTCTACTTGATTCAGTCAAAATACGAAACATCAATAAATTAATTAACCATTAGCGATGATAAGGGCTAGAATTACCATCAGCATCTTTGAGATTAAGGCTGTTTTTTTCATTTCTGAGACCATTTATAAACTGTTCGGTGGTGGGCGGGGCTAAACATGGCGCTCAGACCTCCAGCTTGAGGGGGAGGGGCTTCTCTCTCTCTCTCTTTCTTTGAGGAGGCATCAAATAACATTTAAACGTCAGTATCATTAAATTAATTTCCATCCCTGAAACAGCAGCTCAACACAGCTGAGCAGCGTCATGAAGGATAATATCTGAGACAGTGAACAGTTCACCACCAGGCCTGGAGGGGAGGGGAGGGAGGGGGGTGCAAGGGGGCGGGGTGCGGGGGTATTTAAAGCTTCAGGTGTGTTTCAGGTTATTGTCAGACAGAGAGCGAGCGAGATGAACATCTGTCAGCCAACTTCCTGAAGTTTCATTCGCTTTAATTTCATTCGTTCTTCAACAACATATCAGTTTAATCCCACAGCTTCGGACTGGACAGTGATGTCATCGTCCTCTGTGTGACATCATGGTGGGTGGGGTTTCAAGATGACATCAGACAGAGGAAGCTTCTGCCACTGAACATGGCAGCAAACATCTTGTTCAGCAGGATCCGGATCTCCACCCAGAGACAAGGCGTGTTTGATTGATCCCAGCAAGCCAGCCTGTGATTGGTCAGCCTGTCTGTCTGTCAGAGTCCTGATTGGTCGGTGAGTCAGACCAGAGTTCCAGGAGACGGCTGGTCCACAGATGGAACTTCCTGTTTCT
Organism: Thunnus albacares; assembly: GCF_914725855.1. NCBI lineage: Eukaryota > Metazoa > Chordata > Actinopteri > Scombriformes > Scombridae > Thunnus > Thunnus albacares. The sequence goes on along the minus strand of NC_058110.1, from coordinate 32,691,174 downwards.
GAGGTGGGAAGGAGTCGTGGTAGAGAGAGCTGTCCACAGACCTGAGCGAGAGAGAGAGAGAGAAAGAGCTGGTCAGGTGTTCCTCTGTCCTCACATGCAGGTGCAGGTCACCTGACTGACTCCTACCTGGCGTGCAGCGGGTGTCCGTGGAACGTGGCTGAATGTGGCAGCGCCGTCTGTTTGTGATGCGACGCAGTGTGATGACTCGTCTCTGTCTGATAGGTCGGCGGCTGGATGACACCGTGAGTCGTCCGTCTGCGCTGCAGAGCTGCTCCTCCTCCCGCCTGACCTTTGACCCCTGCGTTCACCTTTCCATTGGCCTGGTTTGTGTGGGAGGAGCCTATCGTGTTCCTCAGGTACCAGTCCCTCAGACCTGTCAATCACACACATCAGAGACTGGATGACAAAGTAAAGACCAAATCAGATCTATGAAAACATCTGTAAACATCACTCAGCAGCAGAGAGGAGATTAAGTAAAGCTTCAGTCTTGTTTCTGTTTAAAGTCGTGAGTTTAAAATGTTGTAGAAATTGTAACCTCTTAAAGGATCAGTCTGGCGATTTTCTATATTGTTCTTATTGTCAACAACAGAACCAAACCAACAATGAACTGATCTACTAACAAGTATTGTGTGTGTATCCAAAGCCTGATATATCTTATTCCTCTGTGCTGTAGACCTCCATTATTGTCCAAAAACTATTAAAAACAGGTCAGTGAGCCACATCACTGACTTGGGTGATATGTTCCTTCGTCCCTGAAGAGAGTGATTACTGTAGTTTGTTTACAAACGTCTCCAAAGATTAATAACAGCGACAAGATTGTAAGTCTCAGGATAGTAGTTCTGTGTGAGGCAGACGCCACTGAGCATGTGCAAGAACAGCAGTTCTGTTTACAGTTTCACTAGCTTGTTGTGCTACATATCACAACCTTTTGACATTGTGCTACATAATGAATTTCTCATAGAACTTCAGTGCAAAGTCATTGAGGAAGAGGAGGAGGAGGAGGAGGAGGAGGAGGAAGGAAGGGGGGGTGAGTTCCTGCTGAACTACATCTGGGGGAAAGAGCAGCAGCTGCAGCGACAGCAGTCCCAGACTGACAGACAACCAATCACATCGCACCACCCGCTGCTCTACAATGGCTACTCTCCCCAGCAACCCCCCTGCAGCCCCGCCCATCCAATGACTGTATGATCATTGTGATGATGAGGAAGGCATCACAATGATCCATATAATAACCATTGGCCATATAGAAAATGAAGGTAGAATTTAAAACGTGGTTATTTTAAAATAACACACTTTTATATAAAATTTAATCCGTAAAATCTCTGTCATATGTTGGTCGTTACAGCCACACGTCCACCTGTAATGTAAATAAAAATGTGGAGCTCCAGGCAACAGTTTGGCCAGACTTGATCTGCATTAAAAAACTGTACAGAATAATTAATTATAACCGATAAGTTGGTGCGCATATAAACATGGAGGTTTCTGTGGCTATTTTATAACAGAGTGGTGCTGGTTGTACACATTAACCAGCTGATCTGCTGTGCATAACTGTGTCTTGACAGCGAATAATGATTTTTTTCAGGTGTTTTCTGGTGTTTTCAGGTGTTTTCTGGTGTTTTTTTTAGATATTTTCTGGTGTTTTTAGGTGTTTTCAGGTGTTTTTAGGTGTTTTTAGGTGTTTTCAGGTGTTTTCAGGTGTTTTTAGGTGTTTTCAGGTGTTTTCAGGTGTTTTTAGGTGTTTTCAGGTGTTTTCAGGTGTTTTCAGGTGTTTTTAGGTGTTTTCAGGTGTTTTCAAGTGTTTTCAGGTGTTTTTAGGTGTTTTCTAGCGGTGTGATGTAACAGGAAGTGTTTGGTATTTACCTTCCAGGGCGAGAGCCTTGTGGAGGCTCCTGGTGGCCTCCTCCAGCTGTGCGTCCTGGGTGGGGAGCATCTGTGGTGGTCGGGGGGGCAGCAGGTGGGGGTGGGGGTCGGGCTGGATGGTCGCCACAGGAGGATTGTGGGTATCGGCCTGGCTCTGCTGCACCGGCAGGAAGGGCCCGCAGGATTTGGTACGGGTCACTTTGACTCGTCGCTGGTCGCCTATGTGACCGCGGTAGGTGGGCGGGGCTACAGGGGGTTGCTGGGAGGAGTAGCCGTTGTAGAGCAGCGGGTGGTGCGATGTGATTGGCTGTCTGTTGGTCTGGGACTGCTGTCGCTGCAGTTGCTGCTGTTTCCCCCAGACGTAGTCCAGCAGGACCTCACTGTACCCCCCTCCTCTTCCTCCTCTTCCTCGCCCCGCCCCCCCTCCCCTCCCTCCACCCTCGGTGAATCCATTATTCGTCCTCGTCCGTCCGTCCGCCAGCGTCTCTGAGCTCCTGTACGCTCCGGCGGCGTTCGTTCCTTTTACCCACAATCCCCCCTGCTGGCCCGGCCTCCCCCCCTCCTCCTCAGGTGAGGTGATGCGGTCCAGGAGGCCGTCGGAGCTGTTGCTGCGACGAGCTGCGGTAACCCTGACGCCGGCCTCCCCCGCTGCTCCCACATCAGAGGGGCCGGAGGAGGAGGAGCTGTCCTGGGAGTGAGGGGGGTGAGGTGGGGGAGGCTGGAGGGGGAGAGGGGGAGGCAGGGGGAGGGGCTTATGGGTCTGAAGAGTCTCTGGATGCTCGGCCCTGAAAGATGAAGATGGATAGAAAATCATCAGCTGAGAGAAAAACTCAAACTGAAGTAATGTTTGTTCAAAATGTTCTTCTTCTTATTCTGAGCTCATTTAAAGATTAGCCTAGCTTAGCATAAATGTACCTGTTGTGCAGTGAGTTCCTCTTGGTTTTGTTATGGTAGAAAACCTCCACTGGAGAATCAGCAGAGCCCAGCGGGGGGCGCCACTGAGACACGCCATCATCTGAGAGACAGACAGACAGAAAGGTGATGTTAAAATATATCAGTGAGTTTTGAAATAAATCATCATAAATGTTATTGAGGTTCATTGGTGTAAATAATAATATTAGAGTTCTCACATTATTTGAACATGCAGCTCAGTTTCATATCAGTAATAAAAAAAACCAAGACTTTGACTGTTTAGATCAACAGTCAGACGTCTGAACTCATCTGTTGTAGTAAATAGAAGCAGTTTTTTGTTGCAGGACTCATTTGCTATGAATTTTGGGTAATTTAAGACTTTTATCAAACTAAAAAAAATCTTCCGGAAAGACAGTTTGAAGGAAATTTTACTTGCAAAGTGAACAAAAAGTGTAATAAAACATCAGACTTCCACTAGAATGAAATGTGAGTTCAGTGCAGACCTGAATCAGACCAAACTGCTTCTTAAAACAACAGTCAGGAGCCCAAAATGAACACTGAAACATGTTTTTCTTGCTGTAATCATTCCTCAGGACGCAAAACACTTCTGCTGACTCATCGTTTCTCTAGTCAAACTAACTCTTAACTAAACTAACTCCTCACTGCTGGATATCTCCCTGAACGTTGCTAGTAAAACACAAATAATGAGCCATTTGTCACTCGGTTTTGTCATTGTGTGCCATTAGTTGTTACCATGGAAACACTGCTCTTAGCTTTGAGTTAGTCTGGGGGTCACAGCTGAGAAAAAAAGGATCCACGGCGGAAGGTTACATTACCCATGTTGGAGTGCTTTATCGGATGATGTGGCTCAATATTAATTGAGGAAGACTCCATGTTTTAAGACTGATGACTCCATATTAAATATCCTCAGCCACATTTTCTTGGAAATATAAAATTAAATGAGCAACTTCCCATTTTACAATCAATTGCCAGAACCTCACCCAAACCCAACTGGTCAAGGCAGATGGCCGCCCACCAAGAGTCCGGTTCTGCTTGAGGTTTCTTCCCGTTAAAGGGGGAGTTTTTCCTCGCCGCTGTCGCCATGTGTTTGCTCATAGGGGAATGTTGGGTCTCTGTAAATGAAACAGTACGTTCTATCTCTATGTGAAAAAGGGCCCTGAGATAACTTCTGCTGTGTTTTGGTGCTATATAAATAAAACTGACTTGACTCGACTTGAATTGCATTTGAGTGCGTGGATTGCAAATCCAAGGGCACAGTTTACAATTCTGTGGGCATGGACTCGTAATCCGAGAGCACAGTTTATAAATCGTGCGCACAGATTTCTAAACCAAAAGTATAGATTTACACATGGATCTTTCTTCCTTTCTCTGCTGAACCCATTAGAGCTCAACACAGTCTTTATTTTTGTGAAACTGTGTAACTTGCTTTAGACCAGCAGCCCCTCTCAGACAAAATGAGACAATTTGGAGGATCAAATCAAGCTCTTAGTTTTGGAAATACAGTTCCCATAATGCTTCGGGGGCTATAAACAGGAAATGTAACATTGCCATGGAGTTAGCTGTGAGCTACAACTTGAGCCCCTCTTTTAGCTGATATCTATTTACATTTTGTCAAATTGGCACCATTAAAAGTCTGCTGAATTAGCTGTTAGCAGTTCCTGTTTGCAGTGTAGCCATGAATGAACAGGCAATTATCACTGCATTACTTTGAAACTGAAGAAAACTTAAAAATGTGACGATTCTCAGGCACGTTCTGAAGTTGTAGAGTGTGTCTGATGAAACTGGCTTTTATTTTTCAACATTTCTTATGCGCCCACGTTCAGTTTGACCTCCTAATAAAATGCTTTAGATCATCGGAATAAACTGTTGATCGTTTGAACCATGTTTCCGACCCATCGGACTTCTTTTTTGTGATGTCACTGTGATGTCACCATATTCCCAGACCTCTGATTTCTACTTGGTGAGTGCAGTGTTTTTATTACTGATTATTTAAATACTGATAATCAAGTTTTGCTTTGAGGGTTAGAAGCTGAAATGTTGTTTTCAGCCAGCAGGGGGAGCTGTGTGTGTGTGTGTGTGTGTGTGTGTGTGTGTGTGTGTGTGTGTGTGTGTGCATGTGTGTGTGTGTGTGTGTTACCATTGTCGTGTCCTGTTGAGTCTGATGTCGAGCTGCTCTCTGACCTCACTGTGTCGTCTGGAAACAAACACACGGAGTCAGATAAAGGCAGGAAGAAGCAGGTTTCCTCGTCTTCCTGAAACAATGGCTTCTCATCTACTGCCAGTAATATGTGTGTGTGTGTGTGTGTGTGAGTGTGTGTGTGTGTGTGTGTGTGTGTGAGGGTGGGTGTTTGGGTCTGTCATAGGCTACTTTTGGGGACTAAAGACCAGTTGTCCAATTGAGGACAAAAGCTGTGTCCCCAATTGGGAAAAAGCTGATTTTTGGGTCAGTGGGTAAGGTTAGGGTACATATATATATATATATATATAATGTCCCCAAAAGTGACCTAGGACAACGTGTATGTGTGTGTGTGTGTGTGTGTGTGTGTGTGTGTGTGTGTGTGTTACCTGTGTGGCAGCCTCTGTGTACAGTCCTCTTGCCGTGGTGTGTGTGCGTCTGTGTGTGCGTGTTGTGTTCAGGGTCGCTGTGTTTCCTCAGAGCTCCGCTGAATAAAGTTTTCTTCGGTTTTGAACGCTGAGAATCCTCCTCCTACACACACACACACACACACACACACACACACACACACACACACACACACACACACACACACACACATTTAATAATCTGTGTCAAAGTGAATCTGGCAGAAAGATCTCAAATGTCTCACCGATTACAAAGAAAAGCAGTGTGTGGCATCATGTGCAGCTCTTATTTAATATTATTTAACATTTTGTGTTCAGTTATGAATGATTTATGTTGGGAAAGCTGAAAACAGAAATGTGCATTCTTACGTACAATGTGGAAATGCTCCACAGCCGCTAAAAATCTAGAAATGTCGGTTTCTAGCCAGGTTTCCATCCAAATTTTGAGAAAATGACCCGTATAGAATGTAGTGAATGTTTGTTTCCATCCACTGATGTTGTGTGAATGTTAGGAGATAAACAGCTGGTGGCGGTAATTCTGCAGTCAGTGCCATCAAACTATTGCAGAAGAGGACACGACGTCATTAAAAGAGCAACAGTTAAAGCTCAAACGATGGTAAACTGTGTGGAAAACGTGCAGGAAATATGACATTTCTGTTTGTTTCATGTATTAATGTGAGGAAGGTTACAGTCTCCTCATCATCGCTCCACACAGATCTGATGTTTTCAGCTCTTCAGTAAGTTATTCACTAAGTCTTTTTATATTTGCTTTTTATCCACACGACAACTTTTACACCTCTGCTAAGCGTGAAAACGTTTTTGCAAGATTTTGAGACTTTTTTTTTTTCAATTTTAGCAATGCCATTCAGGTATTTTTATGTGCAAATTGAATATGCAAATAAAAACGGGTGGATGGAAACAAACTTATTGCTTACTGTAATAACAGTGGGGGGCTTCCTTACAGCACAGAGATTATTAGAAATTATTATTAGATTGTTATTTTTATTTCTGTGTCATGCCAAACGTCTGGCCAATCCCACAAGACTCCACTATTTTACAAAACATGCATCTTCCAGTAATACATACACAAAGCATTTATAGAGGCATGTGGAAAAAGAAAAGAACAAAAAAAAATCACAAATGAGCTTTTCACAGAAAATAACTATTACATATCTACAGATTATCTCAGTAAAGGCGTTTTTTTTCTCTTCTCACAGGCTAATTTATATGTTTCATATGTGAAATATTCTCAGTTTCATCCATATTTACAAAATCAATATCTATTTTTATTTTACCAAACAAAGCATTGTGCAGTTCCCCGTAAAAATGACAGTAGAAAACAACATGGAATCAAAAAATAAATTAAATTTCTATATCATTTAGACAGCACACTGAACAAATCCACTTTTCTTGATTAACAAACCATCCAGTTTCAACTATTAGTGGTAAAATATCAGATCTCTGCTCGGCACATAGAGATTTCTGCTGTTTAGACTAAATATATACAACATAATTCTCAGCCCTATATTAATTTTTTATCATCCTAAATATACGTAGTTTTGGTTTAGTCCATATGTCATCAGCTCACTGACCTTTGCTCTGAGCAAACAGCTCCAGTTCTCTCAGCCTGATGAATTCAGTCCGCCGCTGCCAGCTAACAGGGACGCAATCCTACCATCCAACCTCCTACAGACCATTTCGCCTGCCCTCAACCCTGCAGTCACACACATCATCAATTCCTCGCTTACAACGGCTGTGTTCCCCGCTGCATTTAAGCAATCTCCTGTCACCCTGCTGCTCAAAAAACCTACACTCAACCCAGCTCAGTTTGAAAGCTGCCGGTCGGTCATCAGCTCTACTGCTGCTAGATCTGTCAGCTGCCTTTGACACGGTTAACCACCAAATCCTCCTCTCCACACTCACTGAGCTTGGTATCTCAGGATCTGCCCTCCGGTGGTTCATGTGCTGCCTCTCAGGGAGATCTTTTACAGTATCTTGGAGGCGGGAGTGTCTAAACTGTTTGGCTTATCCACAGGGGTTCCTCAAGGGTCAGTGCTGGGTCCCCTTCTCTTCTCAATAAACAGAACACCACCTCACTTGGTGCGATCATCTGCTCCCATGCTTTCTCATACCATTGCTATACTGACGATACCCAGCTCTTCCTATCGTTCCAGCCGGAAGACTCGGCTCAGATCTCGTCATGCTTTGCTGATATCTTTGCATGGATCAAGGAGTGCCACCTTCAGCTTAACCTCTCTAAGACTGAGCTCCTTGTCATTCCAGCTGGTCCCTCTATAAAACAACAGATCAATATCCAGCTCGAATCAACCCAACTCATGGTTACAAAGTCTGCCTGACACTTGGGTGTCATGATTGATGACCAACTAACCTTTAAGGTTCTTGTGGCCTTGATTGCTCGGTTGTGATGATTTGGCCTGTACAACATCAGGAAGATCAGACCCTACCTGTCTGAGCATGCAGCACAACTCCTGCTACAGGCTCTCATAATATCACACATTGACTACTGCAACTCCTTACTGGCAGGCCTCCCTGCATGTACATTCGAACCTCTGATGATGATCCAGAACAAGGCGGCGCATCTGGTCTTCAACCAGCCCAAAACAGTACATCACCCCACTGTTCATACCCCTCCACTGGCTCCCAGTTGCTGCCCGCATCAAATTCAAAACCTTGACACGCACTTACAAAACAGCAACTAAAATGGCTCTCACCAACCTGAACTCCCTCCTTCAGGTGTACGCTCCCTCCTGCTCACTACACTCTGCCAATAAAAGCAAAACCTGGTACCACCATCACAACAACAGGGCCTTAAGTCACTCGCTAGACTCTCCGGTGGTGGAACCAGTTACCAAACTCCATTTGATCCACAGAGTCCCTTTAAATCTGTAAGAAAAGCTAAAGACCCAGCTCTTTTGCAAACACCTCCGCACCTGATGGACTTATAATAATAATAATAATAATAAAAATGATTATCTGCTTCTATGCACTCTATACATTGCCTCAGTGCACTGCCAGTTGGCACCTTCCAATCAGACTTGAACTTACTCGCGTTGTTCTCTCCTGACTAGATCCCTGCTTGTGTTGTATCAACTCTCATGTTACATTACTTTGGATAAAAGCTAAATGAGATTCTAACACTGTAACAAACAAATATTGAGTTTCTCATTATTTAAAAAAAGCCTCACCAAACGCAGAGCTGCAGAATGATGTGCACACATATTTTGACCAAGAGCCAATAGTTTGTTTATCCCAGATAAATATCTGTCTTGTCAGTCTGCTTTCTTCCATATCAAGTAACCGTGTCCATAACTGAGCTACACATATCTTCCAATGAGTCTCACATGGTTCCCATCTCATGTCCCCCACTGCCAAATCTATTAATAAGAACTATTTTATGCCACTCGAAAAATAGAACTGCTCCACAAATAAAAGTGGATTCCTTTAATAACAGACATGGCCTTATATGAATGTTTGCAGCTCAGTTTAAAGATGTTTGTGGCAGAAATTTGGAAGCATTTCTTTGGTAATATTGATTTATTTTAATTTATCTAAGTCAACTTCATGGATTAATTGATTGAGTTTAATTGATCTCATTGAACTGGACGTGATTCAGTTCAGTTTGACTCTGATTCTTTTTGACTTGATGACATCACAAACCTGACGTGACTTTAATTAATCTGACTTGTTAATAAGAAATGATGACTCAGCTTTTTTTTTTTTATTCTGTTGTCAGAATTTCAGTCAGCACAAAGATCTACATCAGCTCCTCACCTCGGCTCTACACTTCCTGTTTCCTGTGCGGGACGTCCCACCTCTGCGTCGGACACAGGGGGGTTTCTCTCCCGCCTCCAGGGGGAAATCACTGGGCACCGCACCTGTCAGTTCCTGACCAATGAGAACACAGGAAAATTCACTTTAATAATACATCATTACATTAATTTTGCAGAAGCTTCAGACCAAAGAGCCTTCAGGTGTTTTCACAAACTCTGCTGCATTTTGGCTGATGTGAAAGCTGTCAATCAAACTCTGGTGCGGACCAAGACCACATGAAAAGGTGGGTCTTGTGATGACCAGACAGGACCAGGACTGCAAGGAGACATTCGACCAATCACGATTCTTCTCTATGAACTATGACATCACTCACCGCCTCCTGCAAACAGATGCGTCTCAGCTCAGCCAATCGTGTGCTTAGCAGCGCCTGCAGGCTCCGCCTCCTCTCCTGCAGCTCTGCCATTCGCTCCCTCTGCTTCCTGTCTGGACAGGTGAGCGGGTCTGCGCACACACACACACACACACACACACACACACACACACACACACACACACACACACACAGGTAACACTGAGTCATCATGCTGTAACCTCCGCAGGTTACGTCTCTGACATGTCATCATGCTGTTTGTTCTCACCAGGTGCTGAGATGAGTTGACCTTTGACCTCCATGGCTTGTGTTTCCCATGTGACCCCGCCTCCTCCGTCCTCACTGCTCGACTCCTGCTCTCCGCCCCACACACACTCACTCACCTGCAGAACAGCGCAGAGATTTACTAAACACGTCCGTAATTACTGTCAGATGTAAACGAGCTGCAGTTCATCTGATCTGCATAAAGTGCAGCTAAATTAGACCTGATGCAACAGAAAGACATTAAAGGACGGTTCACAATTTTAAAGTCTGTCTTAAAAACACTGACTCTTGCTGTAATCATTCCTCCTGTTCATACTGACCATTAGAAGATCCCTTCATAATGACCTTTAATGTATTTAAAAGTTTATCTGAAGCTAATATGAAGCTTCAGCGTCCAAATGAGTCAAATCAAGTAGATATCTTTCAACGTTACAGTCTTTTTAGTGCCAAAGTTCCTCTTTTTGTTACTATACTTCCACCTGCAGCTCAACAGGGAAACACTGTCCGAGGAAACACAAAGAGGGAATTTGATGCTAAAAAGACTGTAAATGTGTCAGATATCCACTTGATATGACTAACTCAGACTGATGAAGCTGAATATAAGCTTCACATCAGCTTTTAAATGACTGTGTGGACACACTGTGGATTTTATCCTCCATCACTAACATTGAAAACACATTTGAAGGATCTTTTAATATCCAGTATGAACAGGAGGAATGATTACAGCGAGGAAAACCTCTTTCACTGTTCACATGGACACCTGACTGCTGCAAAACTTGAGGTGAATGTTTGTAGAAATGCTGCCTGTAAGTCAAAAGTCAGGGCTTTAATCTGCTTTTAACGCTTCATTTGCAATGTTTTTTTTTTACTTTGCTGATGAGAGGATGTTGGCTCAACCGCACTCTGGCCCGAACATGTACGGATGTATTTGAGAAGTTTTGTGTAAAGAATGAGAAAAAGAAGTGAAATCTGATGTTTGTTTACATAGCTTCCAGAGCCGCTGTAAGCTTACTGAAGCTGACCAATCAGAACAGAGTGGGCTCATCAGGAGGCGGGGCCTTAAAGAGACAGGAGCTAAATCAGCCTGTTTCAGACAGAGGCTGAACTGAGGGGCTGCATAAAGGACCAGTAGAAGATAAATAAGGAGGTTTTTTTTTAAATGAGCCCCAGATTAAAAAATATAGATCTGGAAATGTGAATGTTATGTGTCCTTTAAGGTCGCTTCTTTATTCAGTTTTTCGAGAAACATGCAGAGAGTGACGACAGTTATATTATATACTGATATACAATGACTATGCTGGTTACTGTGCAATAAAAATAAATGACAGTAACTATCCAAACACCTGTTCAGGAGGCATAAACATGCAGAGATGTGATATTTTCAAATGTATTGTCTGCAGCTTCCCATCCACTGCTGCTTTGTTGTAACCACAGCGCGATTGTTAGTCTAACGGCAAACTGTAATGAACAAACTAAAACAAAGGCTGATTGTATGTAGCTTAACTGTTTCGCCATGCGTCTTAAAATTGAGCAGATTCTTGTGGGCACCGAAACAACCAGGAACAATGAGGAACATAAACACGCCTGTGTGTGTTTCTCACCTTGTAACTGGGTTCATAAGAGCTCCAGTAGTTCACTCCTGTGGCCATCCAACAGCCTGAACACCGACCACAGGACTGCTTCACCGACTGGTTTACCGACTGCTTTACTGGTTGGCTGTTTACTGGTTAGCTGGTTGGTTGGTTAGCTGGGTTAGCTGTTAGCTGTCTGGCCTGTGGGTGGAGTTAAACAGTCTTCAGGGCATCTGACCTGAGAAGAGAACAGAAGAAGAAGAGGATGAAGAGGAGTGTGGATCACTCTTCCTCAACAGAAGAGACGTCAAGGGGACAATTATGATAAAGATCATGTGACCTGTGACAGACTTACAGTCACACACACACAGAGTGAGAAAGGCCAAGATTTAATACTTTAGAGGAAAAACGTAGAGAGAACAGAGTGCTGAGAACACACACACACACACACACACACACACACACACACACACACACACACACACACACACACACACACAGCAGGTTTATCTGTGTAAGACTGTAGACAAAACAGCTCTGACAGAGAAACCGTTATCTGCAAACAAACACGAGAACTGTGTTTCTTCTTCTGCTGTAAATGTTATGAAATGTGACAGGAGTGGTTGTTGAGCTCGAGCGTCTGTTCCAATGGAAATAAAATAAAATAAAGAGAGAACATGAATGAATACCAGTGGTTGAAAGTAAGTACATTTAGTTATAATTTTGAGGTACTTGTTCTTTACTTAAAGTATTTTTCATACTTTGTACTTCTTACTCCACTACATTTTATGGTAACTTTTGTTACTTGTTATTTTGCAGATTCAGATCAATAATACGGACAATAATCAACAAATACATTATGAAGTATTATCACAGGTTAAGATTACTTTGAATGGATCTCCCCCTGGGATCAATTAAGTCTTATCTTAATAATTATCCAATTATCCAATAATAATCTAAGTAAATAACTTTTGCTTTTTGTTTGAACACACACTGAACACTGAACACACATCCTCTTCCAGAACCAAAAACAACCCTTGATTACTGTCTGATTTTATTGCTAGTCTTTTACTTTGTTTTATTGATTTAATTTATTTGATTGAATCTCTGTTATGTGTTTATGGGTGGAGACTGAGTTACATAATGACATGAAACTGCTGCAGTGATTATTTTCCTGTGGACTTAGTGGAAGAGTAGCGGTGGACAGCTGATGGAGATCCAAATCAATCAATAAATCATCGATAAATTAGACTCCTCCGGAAGCGCGTGACCCCTGACCTTTGACCTCTGTCCTCTCTGAAAACCTTGACACAGACTTGGGGAGAACAAAATGTCCTCTGACTTCAGGACAACAGACTGAGAGTCCCTGAGAACAGGAAGTAGAGCTGAACAGGAAACAGGAAGAGGAAATGAGCGATAAAAAAGGAAAAGGGAGAGAGAGAGCGAGCGAGAGAGAGAGAGAGCGACAGAGAGAGAGAGAGAGAGAGGACCTAAAGGAGGGACCTGTAGAAATAAAGCAGCTGAGGAGACACAGCATGTGAACAAGATGATAAGCAACAAACAAGTGACAGATTTAGAGCAGAGGCTTTCTGCTTTCTGTAGAGTTTACATGACAACAACAGTGACAACAACAACAACAACAACAACAACAGCAACAACAACACTGCTGCACAGAGTCGAGAACATCATGTGTTTTCTTCTGGAGGGACTCTAACTTTCCCACCACACAGAGCCTCACTGGGCAGCTTCATCATCATTTTATAAAAGCTCAGTATTTCCTTAAAACACTGAAACGCCGAGGTGACGTTTTAAGATTTACACACTCTGGAGGAAGAAATCTGTTAGTCTAGACGGAGGCTGAAATTGAGAAAAAGACTTTTGCTACTTTACTTGGTCAAGTCAAGTTTATTTATAGAGCACATTTCCTACGACAGGCGTAGACTCAAAGTGCTTCAAGATAAAAAGCAAAAAAAGGAAATAGGCAAAAGTCATACTTGACAAAAACATACAGACATAAGATAAGAAGGTATTACAATAAAAAGGGAATAAGATAAGGATTATATTAATACTACTACTACTACTACTACTACTAGTAATAATAATAATACTGATTCACAAATCTGTGAACCACATTTTAAACCTAACTGAAAGCTTGTGAAAAAAGATTTGTGTTCTTTTAAAAGAAGACACTGTTGGAGCAGACCTCGGTTCATGTGATAGAGAATTCCAGAGATTAGGAGCGTAATGACTGAAGGCATCATGAGCTGATTTAGAGTTTAGGTATAGTGAGGAGACCTTTGTTTGATGATCTAAGGGGGATCTGTCTGGTGTGTACTCAGTGAGCATGTCAGCAATGTAGGAAGGAGCCGTTCATAGATTTAAAGCAATAAGAAGTATTTTTTAAATCAAGTCTTTGTTTAACTGGGAGCCAGTGAAGAGAAAATGGGAGTGATGTGTTCAAACCTGTTGGTTTTTAGTTAATACTCTGGCTGCAGCTTTCCGAATGAGCTGGAGTTTATTTAACACCTGCTTTGTCAGTCCAGCAAAAAGTGAATTACAGTAATTAAGTCTATTAGAAATAAACACATGAACCAGCTTTTCAGAGTCTGACTGTGACAGGAAGCATCTAACTTTAGATCTATTTTTGAGATGAAAGAAGGCAGCCTTGGAGATATTAGATATGTGCTTCTGGAAGTTAAGATCAGCACCCAAAATTACACACAAGTGTTTGGCATGCTTACAAGGTTTTACCGACAGGGGAGTTAACAAAGAGTGGAGCTGGTGCTTCAAAGCCTTCAGACCTACTAAAAAAAAAGAGTCTCTGTTTTGTCCTCATTTAGCTGTAAAATTTGATATCTACAATGCACTGGATGAGGTCATTCATTGGTCTACGGTTGTTGGTAGAGACAGATATGTATAACGGTGTGTCATCAGCATAGGAGTGAAATATTCTATTACTGAACGATGGGCCCAAGTGGGAGCATACACAAATTAAACAGCAGTGAACCAAGAATTGAGCCTTGTGGGACTCCCTGGGGAATGTCGACTTCAACTGATTCAAACTTTCCAACAGAAACAGAAAAAGATCTTCCAGTAAGACAGGAAACAGTGTTCTAGGCACTGAAATAGAATTATATGGTCAACTATGTAAAAGGCTGCACTGAGGTCAAGAAGTACAAGAATAGAAACTTTATGGTTGTCTGAGATAATTTTAACATTATTAACAACTCTCAAAAAGATGCAGAAGAACTAGTTCACGCATTTGTTACTTCTAGGCTGGATTATTGCAATTCCTTATTATCAGGCTTCCTCAACAAGTCTCTAAAGACTCTCCAGCTGGTCCAGAATGCAGCTGCATGTGTACTGACAAAAACTAGGTAAAGAGATCACATTTCTCCCTGTAAAATCCAGAAAAGAATTTAAAATCCTTCTTCTCACCTACAAAGCCCTTAATGGTCAGGCACCATCACATCTAAAAGAGCTAATAGTACCCTATTACCCCATTAGAAAACTGCACTCCCAGAATGCAGCTTACTGGTGGTTCCTACAGTCTCCAAAAGTAGAATGTGAGTCAGAGCCTTCAGCTATCAGACTCCTCTCTACACCCTCTCTACGTTTAAGAGCAGGCTTAAAACTTTCCTTTTTAATAAAGCTTATAGTTAAAGACAACCCAGCTCGCCTAGACTAGGCCTAGACTGCCGGGGGGACTTCCCATGATTCACTGAGCTCCTCTCTTCCTCTCCTCCTCCTCTCCATCTGTATGTATTCATGCACCATTAATGCATGTTATTAACTTGGCATCGTCCCCAGAACTTTGTGCTTTCTTGTTTTGCAGGTGACCTTTGGTTGCTGACTGCCTGCTGTCCACTTGGTCCAGCTTGACACCCAATGCTACCACTATTATTATTAGTCATATTTCTATTATTATTATTGTTGTTGCTGTGCTTCTCTGTGTCTCTCTCCCCTCACCCCCTCTTTCTCTGTCAACACAACCGGTCAAGGCAGATGGCCGCCCACCTAGAGTCTAGTCCTGCTCGAAGTTTCTTCCTGTTAAAGGAGAGTTTTTCCTTGCTGCTGTCGCCAAGTGCTGCTCATGGGGGAATGTTGGGTCTCTGTAAATTAAAGAGTCTAGAGCTGTTCTATGTGAAAAGTACCCTGAGAAAACTTCTGTTGTGTGGCGCTATATAAATAAAACTGACTTGACTTGACTTGAAATCTGACCGGGGCGGTTTCTGTACTGTGGTTAACTCTGAAACCAGATTGGTCAATGTCAAACAAATTGTTATATAACAGATACATATGTAATTGTTGGTATACAATCTTTTTAAGATTTTTTCCTAGAAAAGGAAGGTTTGTGATTGGTCTGTAGTTCTTAAAAAAACACAATGGTGTTATAACAGCATGTCTGAGACTTGTGGGGAAGAGTTCAGCCAGTAGGAAGGCATCAACAATCTAAAGGACATCATCTACCAAAACAACTGAAAACATTTCTGAACAACTTAGTAGGCACTGGGTCAAGAGCACATATTGCATAACTTCACTGCTGCACCACTTCTTGTAAGTCACTATGTTGAATAAGAGCAAAGTTGGACAGAGCACGTGGGCACTGAATTAAGACAGCGGAAGAAGAGACGGCACACCCACCAACAGAGGAAGCCACAATATTATTCCTAAAATTGGAAATTTATATTTAAAGTATGAGGCAAAGTCATTAAATTTGTCTGAGGAGTGGTGCTCAGCAGGTATTTATTTAGGTCTAAGAGGATTAACCAATTTATCAATTGTGCAAAACAGAGAATTTTCAGTATTAATTTGAGAAAAGTAGTGCTAGTGTAGATTTTTTCATTACTTTGTTATATTTACTGAGCATCTTATAATAAACCTGCAATTTGATCTTATGCCACTTGTGCTCAGATTTGCTGCAAAGTGCTTTTGTTTTACCAGAAATAAACTTATTTTTTAGAGCTGCAACGTCATCCGTAATTGACCATATTGTCACACAAAGAAAAGAAAGGCTAATTAAAATCAGAATATGATCAGGTACACCTAACAGAACTAGTGTATCTAGCATAAACCTTTCAGATGTGTCTGCACAAATGCAGCGTCTTTTGACAAATTTTAAGCCAGCTACATGTTTGGGCATCAAAGCACTTAGTGATTAGTTTATGTTTGCTGCAGCAGAGAAAGTGGTTGTTTTCTGATGGTAATGACGTGTTACTGCTTCCTGTTAGTACACACACACACACACACACACACACACAAACACACACACCAAATGTTCTGACAAATGGCCTCCTCCTCTCCTCCCTTCTGTTATTTCGGCTCTCCCCCTCCTCCCCTCCACACATTCCTGTGTCCTGTTGGTTCGTGTTCAGACCTGCCGTCTGCAGCCTTCTGTCCTCCGCTTCACTTTTCAGACCTTCAGCAGCTCCAGCCTTCGTTTCATTCATCAGCGGGCTGATTGATATAAACCCGATCGGTATCAGTTCAGCTGGTTCAGTATCTTTAAGGAAATGTCACATTTACAGTTAATTTGTTGGGGAGACTCAGATTTTTATCATCTGGCTGCAGAAAGCCTCAGATATGTGGACTAATTCGTTTATGGTTCATTTATCTGATCACATTATGTTTCAGACGGCTCTCAGGAGGTCTTTTGAGTTGTTTTTTTGCATATTTAACATTTTGAACCACAAAGCAAACTTTGTACAATTTTAGTTTTGTTTTTATTCACAAAATCTTCACTTTATGATCATATTTTCTGTGATTTTACCTTCCTACGTGAGGGACTAAATATTGTTTCTTCAGTTCCAGATGTGTGATTCTATTATATGATACTAAATTTGTTATATAATAACAATAACAATAAAATAATCAAATATATTGTTTTTTAATCCGTAATAGGGTTGTGGGATGTTAACTGTATTTCTGTGAATCTGGGGGGTTTAATAACAGAGTGTCAGTTGGTTGTTTGTTATAAAAACTTGATCTGATTCTAGTTTCTCCAACTGGAAGATTTGCTGCTTCACTCATGAACTGAATATTTAGGTTTTTTTTTCAGACTCCTTTACTCTCCCCTCAGGTAGTGCAGGTCTGTGATTGGGCAGCTGATAAAATCCATGCAGGTAATGTGCAGCTGCTCAGTCATCACATTTCTCTGCAAAACAACAAAAATATTTTTTAAACCACATCTTTTAGGTCAGTCCTCCAGTGATTCAGTGTGTTGGGATGATGACATGTTTACCAAAGTGAACATTATATCCTCAGGATTTTTGTTTAGTGACATTTTGCAGTTAGGAAAGATCATGATTTGGGTTAAAATGATCACTTTGTTGAGGTCAGAGAAACGTGGTGTGGGTTAAAGCTACTACTTCCTTAAAGTTACGCCACCTTCGTCATCATGGCTACAATAATAACCACAGGGTTAAGGTTAAGGGGACGATTATAGTTACAGTATTTAAAAAACTGTCCCGACTTGTGGCTGGAAACAGGACAGCAGACTCCTGTGGCAAAATCCAGTGTTAGTTTAATGCCTCCATCCACCCTCCTCCCCTGGATGAGGAAATACGTCCATATATACACTCACTGGCCACTTTATAACATCTTGCCAACACCAGGTCGGATCCCCTTTTTGCCTTCAGAACTGCCTCAGTTCTTTGTGGCATAAATTCAACAAGTTGCTGGAAACATTTCTCAGAGATTTCGGTCCGTGATTGACATGATAGCATCATGCAGTTGCTGCAGATTTGTCAGCTGCACATCCATGATGCTAATCTCCCATTCCACCACATCCCCAAAGGTGCTCCACTGGATAGAGATCTGGTGACTGTGGAGGTCATTTGAGTACAGTGAACTCATTGTCATGTTCAAGAAACTAGTTTGAGATGTGTTTTGCTTTCTGACATGGTGTGTTATACTGCTGGAAGTAGCTACAAGGAGATGGTTACACATGGTCAGCAACAGTGATCAGGTAGGTATGTGGCTTTTAAACGATGATCAATTGCTATTAAAGGGCCCAAAGTGTCACCATTACACCATCACCAGCCTGAACCGTAGATACAAGGCAGGATGGATCCAAATCTGCCAAGTCACAGTAGAAATCGAGACTCTTCAGACAAGGCCGGTCTTCTATTGTCCAATTTTGGTGAGCTTGTGAGAATTGTAGCCTCAGTTTCCTGTTCTTAGCTGACAGAAGTGACACCTGCTGTGGTCTAATGCTGCTGTAGCCCATCTGCTTCAAGGTTTTACATGTCAGAGATGCTCTCCTGCACACCTCGGTTGTAACGAGCGGTTATTTGAGTTACTGCTGCGTTTCTATCAGCTCGAACCAGTCTGGCCATTCTACTCCGACCTCTGTCATCAACAAGGCATTTTCGTCCAGAGGACTGCTGCTCACTGGATATTTTCCTTTTTTGGATTATTCTCTGTAAACCAGAGATTGTTTGTGTGTGAAAATCCCAGTAGATCAGCATTTTCTGAAATACTCAAACCAGCCGGTCTGGCAACAACATCCACGCCACATTCACAGTCAATTAAATCACCTTTCTTCCCCTTTCTGATGCTCGGTTTGAACTTCATGTGTACATGCTTAAATGAATTGCTGCCGCGTGATTGGCTGATTAGATTTTTGCATTAACGAGCAGATGAACAGGTGTCCCTGATAAAGTGGCCGGTGATGTATATGCAATACATCATCTGAACTGTACTACGGCTGCTAGATGGCATCTGTCATTCAAACTTAACTATAGGTTGTTTTTGGGCAACTGATATTATGACCTATTGTGTCATTTTTCTCATTAGTCTCATTTATTTCTATTGAAGCAGCTAGTGTTCCGGTTATTCAGTGTCTCTTCTATAAACTAGTTGGACTTTAAAATCTGAGCAGGAGAGGTGGATAAAACACTGGATCCTACATTACCCATAATGCACCTGAATAGTGTTTTTTCATTATAGCCTTCCTGCCTCCATCATCACTTTGTAATGCAGACGTTTTGTTAGAAATGTATGTAATCTCAACCCTCCTACTCTGTACTGAACACACAGAGACAGAAGAAGACGATGAAGAGGATTTACAAAAATGTTGAACTATCCCTTTAAAATTCATTCATTGTTATGCGACATGAAAATCAGTCTGAGATTATGGAAGACATGATGTTAGTGTGTTTACTTCACTCACTGACCTGCTGGCTGTCATCTAACTGCACTGAGTCCATGCCAACAACAACCAGACACAAGTTTAACACATCAAACAGCCTGGAGATGATCACACACACACACACACACACACACACACACACACACACACACACACACACACACACACACACACACACACACACACAAGGAGTGGGTGATGAAAGGCTGCAGCTGCAGACAAAGAGATGCAAATACGGGATTTAAATATTCAGAGTGTGTGTGTTTTAGTCTGATAAACCTTCACGTTCACTGATCTGTTACTTCAACTGGACTTCCTGGATCTGGTCTGTGTTCAGTCTGAAAGGCTGCTTAAAATAACGCAGATTTATCCGACACCAAAACGCTGATCTGTCACAGACAGAATTTTACAACCCTATGTTATCACATAGACAACTGTGTATATCTTTAGTCATGATGATCATGAGGTAAACGGCAGACTACATTTAGATCAATTAGAGGGCTGCGGCTCAGGTCCGAAGGTCTAAATATGTCCAATTAATGGGAGGAGTTACAGGTGAAGACAGTGTGATGTCACCCCATGACATCACTGTCTTCCTGAAACACAGAACGGAAGCAGCACTTTACCATCAGATAAGACGAAACTGCCCGGGGGCCTGAATGAGAGGGCCCTATGACAGAATATAAAACTCTAATCATGTGGATCCATCGGTCAGGCTGTCCGTCTTTAACATCAGGGGGTCAGGTGTGCTGCGGTAAATCAGACTACGTCTACATTAAGCCGGCTAAATTCTAAAATGCCATTTTCGTGCAAAAGCAACATGCATCCACCGCAGGAGTTTCAGCTCATTTCTGCAAATACCAACATCCACATTAAAACGCCAAAACAGGTAATTCTCCTCCTACTGGTGCAGAGGACACACGAACAAGTCAGTCAAAGAAAACCAGCGAAGAAAAAAACAGTAAACTGTTTCCATTTCTGCGGCGGCTTCCTGACATTTAGTTTATTGTGAGCAGATTTCAACAGGTTCAGCAGAGAAAGGTGGTAGATAAATACGTTTAACTCTAAACAAACTGTCAAAGTAGACAATAAAGAGAACAACACTCGCATGACGCCGTCCGCCATCGTTGTTATTGTGTTTCTTCTTCTTTCAATGAAACGCCGCGCTACTGCCGCCATCTGTTTTGTCACCGATCTGACAGCGTTTCTAAAAAAGCTCAGTTTCCCCCGTAAACATTCGAACACCAAACTGGCATTTTCAGATTTACACTCTCTGGAGGCCATTTTGGAAAAGCCCTTTTAGTCTAGATGGAGAGAAACAGACGCCTGTATGAATTTACAGCGGCGGCTGTGGCTCAGGAGGTAGAGCGGCTCGTCCACTAATCAAGAAGGTTGGTTGTTTGATCCCCGGCTCCTCCGGTCCTGCATGTTGAAGTGTCTTTAGACAGAGATACTGAACCCCAAATTGCTCCCGATGGCAGCGTGTGAGTGTGTGTGTGAACAGGTGAGCACAGAAACATTGTGGGGTGCTTTGGATAGGAAGCGCTGTATCGCTCCTGATGAGCAGGTTGGCGCCTTGCATGGCAGCCGCTGCCATCAGTGTATGAATGTGTGTGTGAATGAGTGAATGATAGGATGCATTATAAAGTGAGTGGTTGATAGGACTAGAAAAGCTCCATATAAATGCAGTCCATTTAACATTTAGCCAGTTTATGGTCTCAGAGGAGCAACTTGCTAAATGTCACATTTGCTGATTTTGCTTGAAATTCAAATGATGACTCTTAAATAAAAGAAAAACTGGAAACTGGGGGAAAAATTAATTTGCAGGCCAGATGTGGCAATAAATTCTTAACATATGACAGTCACCGTGACTTTGCACCTAAACACACCTTCCCCCCCAATAAAGAGGGAAAGTGAAGCAATCACTGCAAAGCTCAAGCAGCTGCAGTGTTAATAACATTACCTTGCATCCATTCACAGGTTGATGACGTCCTATTTTTTGGCCTGAACCCTCAAGAAACAACAGAAAACTGCTCTCAGCAAAAAAAAAGGATATCAGAGAGGCCCCGGCCCCCCTGAAATCCTTAAATCTGCCCCTGAAGCAACAGCTGAGATCTGACATGATGTGAGAGAACACGTCAACAACTCTGAGCTCATGTGTCCGTTTCTGTTATTCTGTCCAGCCCTTCCTCAAACCAAAAACACAAGTCTGTCAAAAAAAAAAAGACTCCACAGCCGGCGCTGCTGACAGAAACACTGCCGGAATATTACAGAGTACTTTAAATATCGTGAGAACAGAGAAGCGTCCTGCAGGGAAAACTGTTTCACTCCAGAAGAGAATAAAAAAAATAAAAAAAACAGAAAAAATAACAACAACAACAACAACAACAACAACCAGGCGAAGTGAAGACAATAAAACATTAAAACATCCTGAGGTCTGATTTTCTGCATCTTTAAGCTCCAGATTGAAACATGAAGTGAATGAGAGTCTGCAGTGGTTTGTGAATACCTGGAGAGAGTCAAACATCCTGTCTGCAGCAGCTTCAGTCTCCACAATAAATGTCTTCAGGAGGTTTAAATCCAGAATAAAAAAAAACAGCTTCAGTCAGCGAACTGAACTTAAAACTGTTGAGTTAAACTCTTGTTTGTCTCCTCTGTGTGTGTGTCTCTGAGCGCAGACACACTCACACTGATCTCTGCTCAATCTGAGCCGTCAAACTACCTGCTGTCACACACACATGCACCACTTCCTGTCTGACATTTCAAAATAAGACTAAAGGAACACCTCAGAAGATCTCACAGGAAGTCCACTCCGATTTCTCTTGAATAAAAAATCTCCTCGATCATTCTCCTGAATGTGACAAATATTGCAGAAGTTTTGGGCAACATGACAAAAATATATTTTATCATTCAACTTTGAACCAAAGAAGGCAGAATTTTGATGTTATTTGATGGAAATCGAACTTTGCAGTGATGTTATTAAATTTTTTAGGACCTGACATGGAAATAATTTGATGATTTTGATGGTTAAGTAAACGGGACGTCATTTGATGCTGCAGTGATGCACTGCAGGCATCACAGAGGCAACACAGATTTGTCCTGTTGTTCTTCATCTTTACTGCTGCGTGAGTTGGATGTAATGAATGAATGAAAAGGAGAAATGCAGTAAATCATCTGAGTGTTTGATGGTTATTTATTTCTGCTTTAGAATGTAACCGACATGAAACAAACAGAAAATAACATCATATTTCTCTCTTTCACCGCTTTGTTCTCTCAACCGCTGCTCTCTCTCTCTTTTTTGGCTGCAGAGAAAACAGTTTTGTTCGCTGGGTCCTCATATGATGCTCTAAAACTGAAACAAGGTCGGAGTAGAGGCGTCAAGTCAGTTTGATGCACCTCATAACACGCTTGGTGCACGTTCGGCCAAAACATGTCAGACGCTTTCAGTGTATTCGGGCCTGATGGCTTCTGACTGTTTAAAGCAACAGGAAACATGAAACATCTCTAACCTTTAGCAGGATCCATTATGTATCAGCAAAAACACGACGGTTTACAAGTATGCTGACAATAAACTTGAGGTGAATTAATTTAATAAGAAAAAGTCAATAAAAAATGAAAATAAAAGATTGCAGGAGGCGTTAAAGTTTTCTGTTTAATCCAAGAAACACTTTATGAAAATCTGAATAAGTTTGTTAACATGGAGATCAGGTCACATTCACATATCATGTATGACTAATTCGAGTTAAAGAAGTTAAAGAAAATAAAGAAAAAATAAAAAACAAAACAGCATGTGTACTTTTACTTTGAAATAGGTCAGATTCTGTCTCAGTGCAGCAGCTTGATGAAGCTCTGACAGTGTGAAACACCACAGAAGAAGAACAGCTGATGTGTTTGATGTGAGGTTTTAGCTTCTGCCAAGATCTTCAACAACAGCCCCCAAACCAGCATTAGCAGAACAAAAGAGACACACACACACACACACACACACACACACACACACACACACACACACACACACACACACACACACACACCATTCACATTCAAACACCTTCTGTTTTCACATTCAGAGCTCCACAGGTTCTCAGCAGGAGGGAGGCGGGAAATAATCCTGCAGGGATCAGAGTTCAGACCAAAGACCAGAACTGTTAGTACTCAGATCCTCACAAAGTACCAATACAGCAATGTAAAAATACTCCATTACAAGTAAAAGTCCTGCATGAAAAATCCTACTACAGTAAATGTACATAAGTATTATGACCTTGATGTAGTTAAAGTATTGCAGTAAAAGTACATAAGTATTATGAGCTTGATGTAGTTAAAGTATTGCAGTAAAAGTACATAAGTATTATGAGCTTGATGTAGTAAAAGTATTGCAGTAAAAGTACATAAGTATTATGAGCTTGATGTAGTTAAAGTATTGCAGTAAAAGTACATAAGTATTATGAGCTTGATGTAGTTAAAGTATTGCAGTAAAAGTACATAAGTATTATGAGCTTGATGTAGTTAAAGTATTGCAGTAAAAGTACATAAGTATTATGAGCTTGATGTAGTTAAAGTATTGCAGTAAAAGTAGTGGTTTGGTCCCTCTGACTGATATATTATTATATATGACATCATTAGATTATTAATAGTGAAGCATCAGTGTTAGAGCAGCATGTTACTGTTGTAGCTGCTGGAGGTGGAGCTAGTTTACACTACTTTATATACAGTTAGCTAGTTTAGTCCAGTGGTTCCCAACCTAGGGGTCAGGCCCCTCCAAAGGGTCAGCAGATAAATCTGAGGGGTGGTGAGATGATTAATGGGAGAGGAAAGAAGAAAAAACAAAGTTCTGATACACAAATCTGTTTTCAGTTTTTGGACTTTTTCTCTAATCTTTGATTTTTGCTGAAATATTGGATCATTTGAACATTTATGTAAATGAAAGCATGTGAGAAGTTTAGAGGGAAAAATCACTATTTGGTGGAGCTGTTAACAACTCATAGACATGTGAAATGTGACCCCGACTACACACTGCTTTTTGTAAGACGTCAAAAGCCAAAAAGGTTGGAAACCACTGGTTTCATCTTTAACAATGTGTTGTATTTTAAAAGCTTGTTATATTATCCATTGTGTTAAATCTTCATCTGAAAAGAAACTAAAGCTGTCAAATAAATGTAGTGGAGTAGAAAGTACAATATTTCCCTCTGAAATATAGTGGAGTGGAAGTAGAAAGTAGCATCACATGGAAATACTCAAGTAAAGTACAAGTACCTCAAAATTGTACTTAAGTACCTGACTAAATGTACACAAGTATTGTACTTAGTAGTTACTTTCCACCACTACAATTTATGTAATAATGTCAGGATATCACTGTTTGGACATTTTGATAAGAAATATGTCCAGTTGATGCAGTAAAAGCAGTTATATGTTTAAAATACATCATATCCCATTAAAATACAGGTTATAATCTATTTAAATTATTTAGTCTGACTCTTTACTGTGCTGTTATCAGCTGCTCTAACAAGAAACTGAGAATAATGAGTCAAAGCCTCTGCTCCATGAAATCAATTTTACTTTCATGTATCTCCATTAAATCTTTGTTCAGCCTCATTCTGACTGACCACGTACCACTAAAGACTGAGCTGCACCGCTGAGAGCTACTGTGCACCAGCAGTTATGTTATTATACAATAATGTGTCAGAAACTATTACACATGTGGCAAATTAAGTGATTTCACACTCATCAGTCTCCAAGGCTGGAACAACACGGAGAGTTCATCCACACTGAGGACGTTTTCACAGCTGCGCTTTTCAGTCCGGTTGAATCGGACTCTGCTTTGTTTTCCTTCTTGGTACAATTCACTGATGCAGGTCTGAACACAGTAATCGCACTCGGTTGCGAACCAAAACACCCGTACTGAGACCATTTAGGGCGTTTTCACACCTATAGTTTGTTTGCTCTGGTCTGAATCAGTTGATGAGTTGGTGAACTTCAGTTTCTTTTCACACAGAGAAAAATCCAAATGAGCCAAAATGCAGCACGACACACGAGAACATTCACTCCACTCGTTGGTCAGATGTGTCAGAGGCGAGAGCAAGAACGTAAATATAACGTACTACATTGTGTTAGTCCAGGTCCGACCTCCATTCATTCTCCAGCTAGTTGTTAGCAAGTCACTCATCCTCATCGCAGCATAAAAGCACACCTGGCTACGGGAGACGTTTAGCTAAAACATGCAGAGAACACCCAGTAGTCGGGTCAGATAGTAAAACTGCTGTGGCTCAGATCCAGCTCACAACCGACAGGTCCGTTCCTGTTTCCCAGATCTGGGCCATGAGCAAGAACAAACCAGATAAAACAGAAGTGGCCCACATCCAGAGTACACATAGCTGAGAGCACCGCATCTTTACCAAAAAAAAAGGTCCACATTTGATGTGGGATATTTGGGCCATATTTGCCAGAAGAAGACCAGCAGTGCCGCATCATTGCCCCACTTCCGTGTGCTATCTGGGTGGGTCAGATAGAGGTCGGATCAGGTTCCAGCTCAAACGAACCGCTCCAGTCCAGAGTTTGTTTGGGACCACCTCCTCTAAAGGGTCTCTGTGTGGTTGTTTTGCTCCGGGGACCATGACTGTGTTCAGACGAACCAGAGTTCAGTTCAACCGGACTAAAAAGTGCAGGTGTGAAAACGCCCTTAGAGGAAGTGGTCTCAGTCCGTTCCCCAAACCAACTCTGGTGGGAACATGATCCGACCTCGATCCGACCCGACTACTAGGCGTACTCTGAGCCTCCCTTCAGAGGATACAGTCTGTTTGTGGTTCACAGACGTCTGTTCACATTCATGATTTACTTCAGAAACAGAAATACTGTAAAAGCCTTGATACACAGAAAATAAGAGAGAGATGAACCCTCAGTAACATTACGGTGTCAATGCTGAGATGTCACACATATCATCATGTTTCAGTATTGATAATAATGCTACGTTCTGTTCATACGTTATATTAAAGTCTGTTAGGATGAGAGAGACTCTTAAAGAAACAGCGAGATGTAACTCTAGAGTCGGATGAATACGGTTTACTGGGACGTGTGGTTTAACTGGTCCTCGAGAACATTTGCACAGCATTAGTCATTATCGTCCAATCAGAGCAGCCGTTGAGAGCTGGCTTTTAATTCAGGACGAGAGAGTAGTCATTAGAAAGAGAGAGAGAGAGAGAGAGAGAGAGATAAATAGCAGCTTCGAGCCCAAAGACTCTGACGGTTTAAATGTTATGTGGACAAGAAACTGTATCCAAGATTACACACACATATACACACACACACACACACACACACACACACACACACACACACACACACACACACACACACACACACACATACACACACATACACACAGGACGGGGAACAGTTATGACCATCATGAACTCTGTAATCTCTCTGACTTTGTGGTTTTAGTTATTTTTGTCTTTACAAATTTTCAGTTATCAGACTGACGTTCAGACTCACTGACACTGAAAACTGAACTTTTTTTTTTTTTGCATTTTATCAGCTCAGTGTGAAATTTGACTCAAATGTGCCGTCATAATGTCAGCTACAGGTAGGTACTGCTGTTCTCTTTTTAGACTCGTTTTTTTTAGACCGTATTTGTTCACATTCGGTCAAATATTTCCATTAAAAGTCTGCTGAATCAGCAGTGAAACACGGATGTACAGACGACTGTCACTGGATTACTTTTACTGAAGAAAACTTTTAAATGTGATGATTCTCAGGCAGGATTTCTAAGTAGATTCATGGAGGTTTATTAGCGATGGACACCAGAGATAATGAAGTCACACTGAATGATATTAATATGTGTTTCATGTCTGTGAGTTATTATGACTACCAGAAGAGTTTTTCCACTCTCCATAAAACATTTGAGGTGTAAAAGCAGCTCCTCGGTCTGAGAGAGAGTCAGCTGCAGCAGGTGATGAGCATCGCTGCGTCAGCAATAACAAACCTTTCAATCCAATAACAGCACAGATGATGGTTTGTACAACTCTGCACTACTGAGCCGCCCGAAAAAGACAATATGCAGCTGATTAACTCTGAATATCTCAGCTGTCTGTCAGTTATTCACAAAACCAAAAATACTCTTTAGAATCCAGTTATCATTTCTTTACATCTTCATGAAATAATCACTAACAGAATTATTAGTTTTTATCTGCATTCTGACTGGTTTTGAGTTATTGAGGTTCAAAGTTTTGACATTTTATAAAAACTGATATACAGTATGTACTCTGAATACATAATGTCACATTTTAAACAGGGTTTTCTAGATCAGGTGGAGAACCATTCATAAAGTTTTAAAAACAACAAAATTCATGACCATCAGAAAAAACATTCAAAAATGTTTCTCCATTAATTTGCTGATATTTCTTCTCCTTGCTTTACTTTGTTTTTGTTTGTTTGTTTGTTTTTCACTGCTTCTCTCTGTCTGTTGTTCGTCATTTCAGAGCCTTTCTTGTTATTTTCTGCTCCCGTATTCTATGTCTACATCTTTTCTGACAAACTGTGGTCTCTGTCAGTGTCTGAGCTCTGCGACTGCTGCAGGACTCAAGTTATGACTTTAAACACACACAAACCAGCTAGCAGCTCGTAGCATTTAATTCATATTTTAGCTTTCATTGCTGTTATTTGTTAAATCAGAGTAACTTAAGTCACTAATAATAACAGTATTTATTGTCATAGTAAGTGGCGGTTGTGGATCAGACAGTCGATGCTTCGATTCCCGGCATGTTGAAGTGTCCTTGAACAAGATACTGAAGCCCAGAATGCTGTGTGAGTGTGTGTGAGTGTGTGTGAATGAGTGACAGCTGGCATGTGTTGTAAAGAGCTTTCAGTGGTCGGTAGACTAGAAAAGCACCATATAAATGCAGTTCATTTACCATATTGCTAACAACTCTGCTAACAGTGTAATTAAACTCAGCTAGCTAGCTGACTAGCAAAGCAGATAAAAGGTAAAAATCTGCTTTTCACTGAGTTCAAACAAGATAAAAGCTGATTTTAACTCAGTTGGTGTTTGTATCAGCGTCGTACGTAATGATTTTGATAAAATAATCAATTTGGAGGTTTCAAAACTTCAGATTGAACAACATTTCAGCTCCTTTAACCACAGTCACAGAGCAGTGAGGTCACCTGGTAAAAAGGTGGAACCTGATTGGTCCTCCTATCTACATTCTGAGCACTGGAATCTTATAACAGCAAGTTAGAGATTGATTTTTGAGATCGAACCTTTTTCTTTTCTCATATTTTGCTTTTCTTTATATTTTCCGATAACGCAGAAATCAAAAAAATAAACCTCCACAAAATGTCAATAACTTGTCAAAGAATATTTTCATGTGAATGACAAACTGATTATTCTAAAACCACACGATCCCTGTGGACATATCGATCAGCTCTGTGTGATTCATGAGACATGATGTCATCCATAACCTTTTTCGTGATGGATGACATCATCGTCTGTGATGTCAGCAGTTTCTCAGTAAAAGTGTCCGTAAGGAAACTCTCAGCTGGAAATTTTAGTGCCATTTTGGACTCCTGATGGCGAGATGAGATCCTGATCTCCTTCCCATGATGCTCTCTGTTCTGTTGTGTCTGCTGCTACTGGAGGGAGAGAATGAGAGCAGTGGGCGAGAGACACAAAGAGACACAGAGAGAGAGAGAGAGAGAGAGAGAGGGAGAGCTTCAAACAGTGCATGTTTTGCTTTGATATGAAACGCCCGGAGCTGTGTGTGTGTGTGTGTGTGTGTGTGTGTGTGTCTATGTGTGTGTGTGTGTGTGTGTGTGTGTGTGTGCGTGTGCGTGTGCGTGTGCACGTGTGTGTTTTCTCACTCTGTCTCTCCATCAGACAGTTAGACTCAATCTGTCACAACCACTAACCAACACTTTTTTTTTCTGGTGAACTTGGTCAGAAAAACAACATGAACTCTGAGGTTTGTTCCAACATTTTCAGAGTCTTCAAACTCACAACGAACAGACAGAAACATGCAGACACGTCAATTAATAAGATTTTTATAATTCTTAATTATTCAGTACGTTTACATGAACGTTAGTATCCTGGTTTTGATCTTATTCTGGGTCTGATGGCGATTCATCTCCCTGTTTACATGATTCTGATTGTCCAGTTGTGTCTCAATTCCTCAACATCAGTCTTTAATTTCTCTACCAACAGGGAACGATCACAAACCTGGATCAGGATCTGTATTTATCAAGTTTCTCAGAGTAGGAAATCACTCCTAACCAGGGTTGACGGGGCTATTAAAAGATCCCCTTGAGTGATGGAGGCTAAAATCCACAGTGTGTCCACATACAGTCATTTAAAAGTTGTTATATTCAGCTTCATCAGTCTGAGTTAGTCATATCAAGTGGATATCTGACACATTTACAGTCTTTTTAGCATCAAATTCCCTCTTTGTGTTTCCTCGGACAGTGTTTCCCTGTTGAGCTGCAGGTGGAAGTATAGTAACAAAAAGAGGGACTTTGACACTAAAAAGACTGTAACATTGAAAGATATCTACTTGATTTGACTCATTTGGACGCTGAAGCTTCATATTAGCTTCAGATAAACTTTTTAATACATGTTTACACAGAAGGAGGACTGTGGGTTTTGTCCTCCATCGCTTCCATTGTCAGTACATTATGAAGGGATCTTCTAACGGTCACATCGTTTGACTCTCAGCACTGAACCTGTTCGTTCTGACTGTGTGAAACTCTCCGCAGCTGTTTCTCTGTCAAACACATTTTCTTTGGTTTTGTTCCAGTTTGAGATTTTCTCTGGATTTTATTTCATGTTCTGTGTTTTGAAAACAGCTTCCTCCTCCTGCGCTCTGATTGGCTCTCTGGATGCTTTGGCAACATGAATGTCTTTATACGGCATGTAAATAAAGCAAATTGAAATTGGGGGGAAAAAAAAAAAAGAAATATAGAGAGATTAGAGGAGGATGAAGGAATGAAAACAGATTTAAATAGGAGGAGGGGAGTGTGAGCAGGAGGTCAGAGCTGAATATTAAATCCGATAAATTTAGATTTTCATCTTTTAACTCATCATACACACACACACACACACACATACACACACACACGTTGTCACTATACTTGTGAGGACCCTCACTGTCATAACACGTGCTGTAACCATGAACATAAAGCCGATTCTAAACTTAAAATTAAACCCTCAAAGAGAAGAAGTAAGTAAACAAAAGACCCTTTCTCACAGAAAGAGACATTAGGTTTTATTTTTATTATTACAAGAACAGTAAGATTGGAGTAAAGTGTGATTGATTAAATGTTCCTTTATGGTTTGAAACGATTCTCCTTCCTACCTACTAGAGATGTGCAGAAAGCCCAGTATATGTATTTGTATCTGTATTTGTTGGAGCACCAAAATTATTTGTATTCAAATTAATTTGTATTTTTGTTTTTATTACATTTTTAATTTTAGAAAATGAAAGTGTTAAAATAAATGTTCATGAATAAACTACCTTACGAAGGAGGTCTCCCAGATCATAGACGACTGCGCTGACTACTGAACTAAAACTTTACTCATCGCCTCACTGCAGACAGACCTCTACCTATTTATACACCCATAACACAGAGACAGCACACTGTGTAACATGTAGGGAAGAACTTAAAAGGCTATTATTGCTTTGCACTTTTCATTTATTGCCTATTTGTTACAACCGAACTTTGTGGAAAGGAGAAGGGGAACAACAGGTCATGGAGAGTCTCTTGGGAGCACTTCCCCAACTCAAAATAAGGAAACGTGCATCATGTAGCAGGTGGATGTGACTCCCCTCGTTGAGACCTGCTGATAGACGTAAGAGGAGAGACACTGAGATAGCGATGTAACCGACCTGCATGCTGGTATTTGACGTGTTTTTTTTTTCTTCCTGAAAACAAATAGTTTCTAAGGTATCTGTATGAAACAAATATTTGTAAAAAAACAAACAAACATTATTTGTGCTTTGCAGACCCTTATACCCTTAATATATAGATGGGTGACAAATTGAAGGAAAAACTGGTCCAGGTCTGAATGCTTGACCCCTACAGTGAGGAGATCAGGTGGCTCCGTTATGCTTTGGGGGGGAAATTTTGCTGGCACTTGTCCCCTTAGAGGAAAGGGTCACTGCCATAGACTGTATAAAAATATGGACGTAGTTACCGTGACGTCACCCGTTGGTTTCTGAAGAGCGGTTTTGAAGCTCAAAGCGAGCCGCTCCGGCCGTCGCCATCTTGGCAGTGCGTGACTCAACCTAACTCCCAGCCAATCAAAAACGGGCAAAGAGGCGGGCCAAACGGCTGAAACAAGCCACCTAGCCACTGGCGGACCTGTCACTCAAAGCAGCCATGTCCTTCATTATGCAGAAGTTTACGGCTTAATAAAACTTAAATGGGTGAGTTATAAAAACATTCACCCACCGTACAGTTGTCATGAGAGAGGAAATTAGCCTTAGCGACCCAAACCGTTTTTTTGTACCAGGCTGTTAACATGTTTATTTCTGCTGTAAAGTTGGGCATTTTAACATGGGGGTCTATGGGGATTGACTCGCTTTTAGAGCCTCAAGTGGTCATTCAAGGAACTGCAGTTTTTGGCACTTCCACATTGTCTTCATTTTACAGCCCCGGAGGTTGCCGCTTGCATGCATGATCATCAAAACACCAATTGAGGGAATATCTTTTGGAAGAACGGTGTTCCTCAGCCTCGGCATTGATTCTACAAGTCTCTGGAACTCTTCTGGAGGGATAAACGCCGTTCTTCCAAAAGATATTCACTCATTTGGTGTTTCGAAGATGGTGGTGCAGAGCGCTGTCTCCCATAGGTGTTCAGCTGGGTTGAGATCTGGTGACTATGAAGGCCACTGAATATGATTCACATCATTTTCATACTCATCAAACCATTCAGTGACACCTCGTGTCCTGTGAATTGGGGCATTGTCATCCTGGAAGAGACCACTCCCATCAGGATAGAAATGTTTCATCATACGATAAAGCTGATGAGTCAGAACACCTTTGTATTGATTTGCATGTATTAAATAGTGAGGTACCGCTTGGTGTGTTATTAATTATAAGTACATGTATGAATTGTGTTAAAAAAGTGTAACTAATCCTCTCAGGTCATCAGCTCATCAGGCTGCTAACTCTTCCCAGAGAGAAGCAGCATTTAGTTGCTGTGCAGCTAAAACAGACTGCTGGAGGATATTAGACTCACTCTGGGTTTGACTGTCTGTAAGTCCAGGTTCAAAAAAAACAAAGCCTTTTGAATTCCTTACTGCTACTGATTCACACCTCCGACTGGCTTCATCTCCATAGCAACAGCAGCTGAGGCTCACGGGTATTGTGGTATTTAGACCAGTCCGCCAAATGAAAGAGAAAAACCTGTCAGATTTGTCGGAAACGCAGTTGAAATGATTGAAACTGAATGTCAGAACACAAACATATATGACGGTTGAATTATCCAGTGAGTCCTGAGTTTCTGTGTTCAGTAACATTCAGGAGATCGTTTAAAGAAACAGAAATTCAGAATTAGGAAAAACACTTGTACTGTAAGAAGCATATTAAGAGGAACAAAAGGATCCTCACTCTGTAATGACTGTGTAGATATTTTTTCTGTGTTATGCCATTTCAATCAATCAATCAATCAATCAACCAATAACTTTATTTGTCTCCAGTGGGAATGGGTGGATTACTAAAGAGGCATACTGGGCCCAGGCAAACCAGAGCCTCTGCATAAAGTCACTGTTATTAACTTTGCATTTCTTGTTTCATAGTTAAAGGCCTTAGTCCTTCATGTCAATAACAGAGCCCCAAAAATCCTACTGAAAAAACTGAAGGAATAGTCTGAACATTCACTTTGAAGATTTCACAAGAAAGAAACCATCATGATACCTAATCCCGCTGAGGTGCAGGTGAATTTAGTTATTGTTGCTGTCGGCTGCGAGTCAGTGAACCTGCCCTGCTGAGGCTGGGGTGTGTCCATACCCGGGGGCCCATTGTCTCATAATCGCCTCTGCCAGTGGGGCAATTGGTTATGCAGCAGTGGGACGCATACATTTAGCTCACATAAAACACAGGGCACATAGCTAGTGGAAGTGTGAGGCAGGTACCAGATGGCAGAAACTGAAACTGTTGATGTAAAAGATGGAAACAATCAGATTCTACGTTCTTATAAAACTATTTGATGTAAAGATCCTGCAGATTCCTGCGCAATGCTGTTTTATTTTGCTGCAGACATCAACCACCTTATTGAGTACATTTTTGTGTTTTACGTTGAGAGATTGATACTTGTAGATAAAAAGGAGAAACTAAGCACAGATTCAACGAAAGATCGATGAAACATTTCTATTTTACTCTACTGATGAAGCTCTGATGAGCTGCAGCTGCACCTCGCAGTGCAGTCTGCGTGACAACAATAAAACTGAACCTTGAAAATGTCCTTCAGCTCAAATAGGTCCTCGCAGAGATAGAAGAGCATGCACACACACTATAACACATGCACACGCACGCACGCACGCACGCACGCACGCACACACACACACACACACACACACAAGCAATGATTCTCCAGAGACAAAACACATCAACTATTGATGAAGATGCTGCCTCTGTGCCTTTGAGCCAAACACACAATAACACACACAACTGCACCAGTGTGTGTGTTACCGTGTGTGTGTGTGTGTGTAACTGTGTGTGTGCATGTGTTACAGTGTGTGTGTGTGTGTGTGTGTGTGTGTGTGTGTGTGTTGAGGATGAATGTAGGTCAGGCAGCAGATTCTCCGCATGGCAACAATGTAGAAAATCCCAACTCTGAATACTGGCATCTTATTGGTTGAAAGCTCCAACCAGGCAGCCAATAACCTTTCAACCCTGGGGCGCTCTGTGTGTGTGTGTGTGTGTGTGTATGTGTGTGTGTGTGTGTGTGTGCGTGTGATACAGTAGCCTTTTTTTTTTTATTCAACTTTATGAATGTCAACAATAAACAACAATGTCATATGAATTTCACATACAGTGAAATGTATCATTACTTAGAATTATATATTTTATTTAATCTACATATATATTTATATATATATAAAACATATGGTGATGAAAGAAAAATAAAGGAGAATTTTAAAAAAGAAATCACTTTATGTCCAGCGGTGAAACAAAACAGCTGCTCGTTCCAGAAATATTTTTCAGCTCACAGTTCACTAAATCCTCCCCTGAACACTGATTGTCCAATCGTAGCTTAGCAACCGTAACTAGGCATTTTATTAAATATAATAATCCACACTGACTCACAAGACACCATGTTTCTTTACACTTTACTTTATGTCCCCATAATAATCACAAATAATCAGTCTATAAACATTTAATAGATATTTTTTATTAAACTATTAGTCAGTTAACAGTATTAGTCAACAGTTATAACTCCTCCTCTGTGCTCCCATAAGTGGAGGCTGCTGTATAAACAGATAATCAAGAAGTAGAAGATATAATTGTCGATTAATACTGTACATTAATTAACACTTAAAGGTGCTATATGTAAGAATAGCCCCGGCCCGTTCTGTCTCGTTATACCACTTTGTACCTCAAGAGGTGATAGTGAGTCGCTGTAGCGTCCAGTCGGCCCTCTGAGAGGATGAAGAGGCCAACGGTTTACAGTGAATCTGTGCTTCGGCGTCATCAAGCTATCAAAAATCCTACAGAGACATTAGAGCCGGCGGTAAATTACCAAAGAGCTGCACAGATCGGTTCATCAGATAATGTTCTTCCCAGGATGACAACGTGTTGACTGGTTGATCGTCTCATGAGTCGGGCTGCCGGCGGCTGAAACGACCAGCTGCTCCTCATGTAACATATGCCTCTCGCATGTTACATTAAACACATTAGATGTGCTTTAAATGGTCATTATGTCTAATAGCTAAATCTTTTAATATAGAATATAATTTTGTCAGTAATTTTACCTTTATTTAACAGTTGTAAGGTGTAATATTTGTGTTATTTTATGCTGTTATCTTATATTTAGTATCCACGGTAACGATGCAGCTATAAAGCATCACCGTGGGAACAAGTCAGACCAGGCTTGTATCCCTCAGGTGAGTGTGTGATTATTAAATGGAAACCTGTAAATAATAATGTATAGCTGACCTGAGATAGACTTTATTACTAATTATAATTATATTGACATTCAGAGTGATTATCTATGTGAACTGATTCATCTGTATCAATAATCTGTAATATAGTGAGTTTTTGATCCTGGTCGAGGTTCGACCGTCGGCCCTGTAATTTGTTATTTAACGGTTATTAAGCTTCGTCACAGGAATCATTTATTAGTATTGTAAGTTTCCTTTGATTATGATTTTATTTATATTAAATAGTTTTACTGAGACCGGGCTTGTATCCTCCAGATCCCGAAGTGCTTGTAAGCAATAAACAGACTTAATTGAATCGACATCGGAGCGTCTGGGTGTCTTCGTTATAAACTGTGAGGCTAATATCGTCCCCCATTACACTCGCATGTCTGAAAATGTCGGGGCAGATTTCCAAACAGGCATTATTTGGATGAACTGACCACATATTGGGAATCAAAATTGTTACTATCTCACCTGAAAAAATATTAAAACTTAATAAAGTGACATAATAATGGTCCTAGATTGAAAATTGCAACAGCTTAGCCTGGCTCGAAACCTCCAGCGTGGCTACTGGCTGGTTAGAATCATAGACTGTAAAGAAATATGGACGTTGCCACCGTGATGTCACCCGTTGGTTTCTGAAGAGCGGTTTTGAAGCTCAGAGTGGGCGGCTCCAGCCATCGCCATCTTGGCAGTGCCTGACTCAACCGAACTCCCAGCTAATCCAAAATGGGTAAAGAGGTGGAGCCGAGGTGGCCGAATGAAGCCTGGTTGCTGAAACAAGCCACCTAGCAGCTAGCGACCTGTCACTCAAAGTGGCCACGTCCTTAATTATGCATAACTTCAAGCCTTAATAAAATTTAAATGGATGAGTTATAAAATATTAACCCCCCTGTACAGTTGTCATGAATAGGGAAATTAGCTATAGAGATTTAAACCGTTGTTTGTACCAGGCTGTAAACATGTTTATTTCTGCTGTAAAGTTGGGCATTTTAACATGGGGGTCTATGGGGATTGACTCGCCTTTGGAGCCTCAAGTGGTCATTCAAGGAACTGCAGTTTTTGGCACTTCCACGTTCTTCAGCCCGGAGGTTGCAGCTTGGTTAGAATCAGGACAGCGCTACTTCTTCCAAGTAGGTCTATCTGTGGACTCGCAGTATCTACATGACCCACCTACTTGGTCAGGTTTAGACATAATCAGTGAGCTGGTTTAGGGTTAGGGGTCAGGGATCAGGGGGGTGTAGTGTGTAGCATGCCGTTACAGTGACAACATGGGGGAGGGGGAGGGGTTATCGTGTAGTAAAGTGGGTGTGTCATGTATGTCTGCAAGACTGCAGATAGACGGGACGCTACGGTGACTCACCATCGCCTCTTGAGGGACAAAACAGTATTACAAGACAAGACAGGACGGGGCTATTCTTACATATAGCACCTTTAAAGATGTCCTTATATCTTATTACAGTGTGTTATATACTATTTATTAAATGTTTATATAATGATTATTCATATTTTTATGTCTCACTTCTTTTTTTGATGAAACATCAAACATAATCTCCACAGACAGTCAAACAGTTTCCATCCAAATGCAGCACAAATTTTAACCAAAATTTCAGAAAATCGATAAAAGAAAATGCAAGTTAATGTACGTTTCCATCTACTAGTGTTTTGTGATCATTAACAGTTGAGCGCATCGATGTAAACAGTCAGTGGTGCTGATTCTCCTGTCGAGTGCAGTAAACCACAAAAAGAAGATGTAATGAATAAAGCGACAGTCAGAGCTGAAGCGTCCTGGTGATGAAGAGCGTGATGGACAAACATCACAGCTTCTTGCTTTTGGAAGCGTTTTGATAACAGCACTGTGTCAGTTATATAGACAGCTTAGAGACATTCAAGTCACATGCTTCCTGTATGTCATCATTTATTTACTAAATCTGTTTGAATTGCACTTTGTTGCATTTTGCTTTTATCGATACAACAACTTTACAACCTAAAACCTAAAACCTAAAAATTTATTTTGCGATATTTTGACTTTTTTCAAATTTCTAATGTTTCCAGTCACATTTTTTGAATGCACATTAAACAGCACATTAAAAAGGGTGGATGGAAACCCACCTACAGATAACCTTAAGTCTTTACTTGGTGAATTAACAGTATCTGTAGTTACTGATCGAGGCCTTTCTGATTTCACTAGAGTGTGAGGAGCTGCTGCCTCATCCTGTGTTCACATTTCATGTTTTTCCTGATATAACGTCCTCCGGTGTGACTGAACATAGAAGCTCAGGACTCTCCTGGATCATACATGTATCATACATGTTTAAGTCTTAATTATTGACACTTTGCTTCTGACAAATCAGACCAAATCGATGTTGTTGTCTCCAGGGAAGTCTGATCTTGATCAACACGGAGCTGAATGACGGCTTCAGTTAATGTGAGAAAATCGTCTAAGATCCATTAATCAGCTTAAACAACACACACACACACACACACACACACACACACACACACACAGTCAGGGCTCAGATTCATTGAGTTTTTAAGAGTCATCAGATGAATGAACAGATTAACACTGAGATCTCTTCTCACACACAGAATGAGACACAACAGAAATCCTTTTAAAAGGAGACAAATCAGAGAGAGATTTAAAAGTAAAATAGATGAATAGCAGATAAACTGACAATTAATACTGTAGCCAAGGTTAAAAATATAATAAAAGCATTTTTGAAAAGATGAAGGGTTCTTTTTCTTTCTCAGATCTACACAGAGAGTCTGATCCAGAGTCTGTCGGCTGTTTGAACTAAATGCAGCATCGCTGGAGACTTCAGTCCTGGATCGAGGAACTGATATAATACGTTAGAAAACTTCTAATAACAGGGCAGGTACTGTAATCAACTCATATTAAACTTAATGAAATGTGTGTTATCTGGCATAAATTCATGCTATATACTTGTCCCTATACAAATAAATGTTAAATAAATAAATAAATATTGGGACAATAGTCAAGACAATAGCCGGGCAGAGCAGCAACTGTCAATCAACACCCACACAGCAGACATCAAAGCTACTATAAGTCTTCAAATCTTATTAACAGAACAATCATTTCCAAAAGCACTTTATCAGACGACCTGAATTTAGAGATTGAGACCATAATGACTCGTTGAAAACAAATGATTGACTCTGTATTTCTAGAGAGAAGTCGAGGCTTTTTGAACGGAGCATCTAGCGGCCGTCGGTGGAACTTTAAGGTGCTTCTGCCTCAAGACGTTGAAGCTGCTGCTCAGTCACAAGCAGAAAAAGCTCAGTGGGAAGAAGACAGCCAACGTGTCGTAGTAGCATGAAGCAGTAACAGATGCGTTAAAGTAAAAAAATACAAACTCTGTTTCCTAGAAATTACGTTTATGTATTTCCAAATTGTTTTCACAGTTCTACTGAGTTAACAAATGTAATCTCTGCCTGGATCACAGGTGATGTTTGTATGAAAGAATGAATGAATGTTTATCTGTCTGCAGAGGTCAGAGGTCAGAGGTCAGAGGTCCTGTGTGTGTTTAGGTTCAGACAACAGAGACGATGATCTTTCCTTAACTGTAAAGGTGCATCAGTTAAGATTGTAGACGTTTACTAATGATCTAATGAATATCTGTGGTATCACTGAGCAGTACTGTCACTCTCAGCCACTTTTGTTGTTAATGTGACCCTGAATGTGACCCGTAACTCCGCCCCGCTGCCACCTAGCGGAGGTTATAAAGTGGCGTGATTCAAACCTCGCTGGCTTTGCTCAACACTCTGTCACTCTGAATATAAATTAGGGCTGCAACTAAGCCCTAATTTTCATCATCAATTAATATTTTGATTAGTTTCTTGATTAATACATTATTTGTTTGGTCTATAAAATGTCCAAGATGACGTCCACAAATGTCTTGATTTGTCTGCAACCTAAAGATACTCAGTTTACTGTCAAAGAACCAGAAAATATTCACATTGCAGCAGCTGGAATCAGAGAATTTGGACATTTCTTCTTAAAAAAATTACTCCAAAAGATTAATCAATTATCAAAATAGTTGGCGATTAATCGATTAATCGTTGCAGCTCTAAAATAAACACAACACAGACTCTCCATCTGTTCCACAGATTTCTACATATAGTGCATTTATTTTGTTGGTTATAGTTTCATGCGTTATGCCTGTTGACTTCTTGATAGCAGCTTGGTAAATTAGCTTAGCTGTTAGCGTCTCCTCATTGTAACAGATATACGACCTCTGTAAACGATGCTAAACACTGAAACCGTTGAACGTGATTGGCTCAACCGTAAACCTCGTCATGTGACATATTACTGAGGAAACGCTGCAGTGGTTTGTTGCATCCAGGCCTCCGTAGTTTGGAGGTCATAGGCTTGGTTAGTTATAGCTGCTTTAACCAAACAGTGTGTAATAATTAAATAATGCTGTAGTTACGACCAGCTGATGTCGTACTGCAACATCAGATATTTAGACAGAGAACAAGTGAAACATGTTGTAAACAAACGTTTTACTAAGACGTTAATTAACATTTTCTCATGATGTCATCACGTTTCCTTCAAATCATATTTGCTGTTATATTCAGTTTAATAGAATATAAACATAATATCTTGGAGACAGAGTGGAAAAAACAGCTTCATGTCTCAGGTCTGGTTTTTAATTTGTCAACAACTCCTGTAGTGAGTAAATATATTCAAAGGTTTTATCTGTTTTTAAATGTTTTCCCTCTTTTTCTTCATATTTATTTTGTCTTCAGGATTTTAAATTTCATTTGAATAAATATCAACAATAAGAGGAAAATGTACTATTTCTTTTCTTGACTGAATAATACATTTACTCAGATTTATTTTCTTTTGTGAATTTATTGTTTCATCTGAGTTAAATGTTTTTTTCTGTGTCTCTCTAGTTTAGATTTTGTGGTTTTGGAAATGTGGACGTGTTGATGTTGTTGATTTATTTGGCTGTAAATAACTTCTCTGACCTTCATAATGAATAAATATAGATGATAGAAGTCAAGACGTACCAAAATGTTGAGGTTTGGATAATTACCGTATTATGTATGAACGTTAGTAAATTGTCTGTCTGTTTGTTTGTTTACAGCTGATTCAAAACAACAACAATCTGAATCCTGAAACCACGTTTTTATTTGTCTTCTGCGGAGCGTTGAAGCACTGAAGAAGAGACTCAGCAGAGACAAAAAAAAAAAAGAACTGCAGCAGCAACTGAGGTATGAATTATGAATCAACAGAGTCACGTGACCACGTGTCTGCTCTCTGATTGGCTGATTTCTTTCTGTTTTTTTAGGCTCTCACTGCTGCTTCAGACAAACAGATTCATTTAATCTGAAAATTTCAAAACAACCAAGTAAAGTATCAGGAAGACTCTGCTCTAAAATAACTTTTGTTGTCTTTAACAAAGAACTGGAAATAGTTTTGATTTTTAACAAGAAATATTCAAAGTCTAAGAAGTTTCTTTAAGGTAATGAATGCACAATAAATCCTGTTTATTATATTCTTTCTCACTACTTTCTTTAAAATACATCTGATGATTTAAAACATGAACCTCCACTGATATCAAAGACAAAGACATAACATTCATACCAGCACGTTTTCTGTTGTAACACATTTATCTGAATGAAATTTCACAGATTCATGAAAACTGACTCTACATTTAAGAAAATGGTTTGTAATAAAAGTTCAACCTTTGAGCATTATTCCTGTTTTAGTTTCTTTCCTTCGCTCCCTTCAGTATTTACCTGTTGAAAAGTGTTCATCTGGAAAGCGTCTGTCCTGTTTTCTCTCTGTCTTTACTGTAAATTTTACTCTCTATTAAGTTTTATTTACAGAGCTGCTGCACACACACACACACACACACACACACACACACACACACACATGGATGTATCATACCACAGGTCTAATCAAAGGTCCATCATGATAAACTGAAAACTTTAAAAAGCAGGAATCAGTATTTACCTGCAGATTTACAGTCACTGATTATGTTTTGTTTGTTTGTTTTTTAAACACATAATCATGTTTCTGAATCTCTACAGTCAAATTTGATTACTGTAATTCAAGGTTCATGCTGCAAACATCTCTCCTCTTTATTATAAATCCTCTCAACAACATAACAACATCATATAAACATCACGGGAACCTCTGGCTCTGTTTGAACTTGAGTTCTGTATTTGTATCTGAAAGGCTGTTTCATAAATGTCTTCTTATCAACCAGCAAACACAGCAGGTTGGTTCAGATCCAAACACACCCAGTCTGACTGAAGCCAGCAGATCATCACAGACACGCACGCACGCACGCACGCAGCAGCAGCAGCAGCAGCAGCAGGCACGTGGCGCTGGGTGGGGACACAGCCATAACAACAACACTGTTGATTTTTTTTTATAAACGTCACTGTCTCTCCATCATCAGATATAATGAGGTCATCAGAGACTCTCAGTCAAACTTCCGTTACGCCACAAGCGTTTATTTCTGAATAAAAAAAATCACCAAACTCCAGTCAAATCTGACCTGCCGCCTCCCGCCCTGCAGGCGCAGAGGACCTGTCAGAATAACAACACACCCCTTTAAATAAACGACTAATTATTCTGATAAATGGCTGTTCTGTGTTTTAACTGGAAGCCGAATGAAAGAAAAGCTCTTGTCAGTTCAGGAAAACTCAACACTTTGTATGTAGCCGCTGTGCGCTGCTGCCGACGAGCCGAGCAGCCTTAAAAAGCTCAACTTTTAAATGGAGTCTGGCGAGCTCGTGTCTCCTGTGCACCAAAGACCAGTATGACCTGTTTGTGTTGATGTTGGTAGGTGATGGATCTCCTACCTGGATCACCTGTGAGTCCGGATCAACAGCGAGCGTCCCTCCGTTCACTCTTCACCTGTAGCGGGGATCGAACCTGCGGCTCCTCCTTCGCATGATACAGAACCCGCAGTCCCGCTCCTCCGTCCTGCTCCGGTCAGCTGATTGTCACCCGCTGCGCCTCGCGCTACACACCGCGCTGTCTCACATCAGGTGCATTAGATGATGATTGATTGATCGATGACGGTGACTGTCGCCTCACCGCGGCTGCAGACACTGATCGATCATCGCGGATCGATGATCTGATGACGGATTTCTACGTTTATTCCCCGCCGACTCTTCGTCATCCTGATCGATAGCAGCTTCTTCTCTCTCCCCAGACTGAATGAAGCTCAGCTCCATCAGCACCACGAGGCGCGCTCACGACACCCAACACCACGCCGCGGGCTCGTGCACGCCCTCATAAATGGGTGCACACAGATTCCCAGCATGCATGGAGGCAGATGTATGTTATGAT
This sequence comes from Thunnus albacares, assembly GCF_914725855.1. NCBI lineage: Eukaryota > Metazoa > Chordata > Actinopteri > Scombriformes > Scombridae > Thunnus > Thunnus albacares. Next base: position 32,648,186 of record NC_058110.1, on the reverse strand, counting down.
CTTTCAGCTCACGGATCGAACAGCTTGATAATAACACAGATAAACCGATGAGGGTGCAGTCAGATTATAGGGGAGAGACGGGTCAGCTGACACAGCTTCAGCCAGGGCGGGTCCAGGATCACTGGTGATCTTTGGCTGAACCCAAAACCTCTTTTTGACCAAAACTTCCAGGTACTTTGGAACCACAGGAACTAATCTCAGGAACTAAACCTGGAACTAAAAGTTCCTGTTTGTGTTTCCACCATATCTGAGGAACCAGGTAGATCCTGCAGACTAGACTCATTAGGAATTAAAAAATGACAGTTGTGCTTCAAATACAGAATTCACAACACAGATTTGTTGTGTTGTTCTTCGTATTTACTGCTGCGTGAGTCGGATGTGATGAATGAATGCAAAAGAGAAACAAAGAGAGCGTCTGTGTCCACAGTAAATCATCTGCTGAGTGGTTGATGGTTATTTATTTCTGCTTTAGAACATAATGACATAAAACAATCAGAAAATAATGTTTTATCCCTCTCATTCACTCTAAACTCTCTCTCTCTCTCTCTCTCTCTCTCTCTCTCTCTCTCTCTCTCTAACAACAAAGCCTGGCTTTAATTTCAACGTTAAACAAAGAGAAATGTTCTCCCCTCGTCTTAAATTGATACCGGAGTACTTACTTGTTTTATGAATGAAGCAGTTCACGCGCTGAAGCAGCCTCGCTGTGTGTGTTTGACCAATCAGCAGCTTTCATCCCTGCAAACCCCTTCCAGCAGGAACTTTCTGGGGGGTAAAACAATCTCCCCGGAGCTTCATTTAAATCCTGGTTCCTAATCCGTGTACCTTCGTCTCCAACGGTTTCCTATTCTGAAATGAAAACCGAAAAATTAAAAATGGGGCTTTTATTTAATTATTGATGTTTGTAACATTGTTAAAAAATGGAAATAAGCCATTTTCCATTTAATTTTGTCCTGAAAATAGAATTTTGTGTTGTTTACTTATTACAGATTTTCATATAGTGATTCAAACATGAAAAATCATGTTTCCATTACTATGAAATGCAAAACTGGATCAATTTTAAATGATCTTTACAAAAGGTGAACCGGAAGCATTCATTGTTCCAATCCATGTTGGCCCTCAGTTTAATACTTACCCCCCCCCCCCCCCTTACATCACTGGTTAGATAATACAACCCAAATAATAAGAGTTATAGTTAAAACAGGTTATGTAGTTGTAGGTTATTTATCTAAATATGCAACAGTAAATATGCAGATCAGAAAATGGATCCGCTCTCCTCCAGTAGTTAATTCAAGACAAGAAGCAAGTGAAGAAGGAGATGATGCACACGCAGGCAGACAAAGAGCTCACGCAGCGTTGCATGTGTCACAGAAATGGATGAAGAGGCCACGAAACAAAAACTGAGGATCTATAAGGTTCTTACAGTAGATCAAAAGGCACTGAAGGTTACGTCTAATATCCTCGCAATGAAATTTGCCCTTCGATGCCTTTACTGCCATCTGTGAACATTTATTTTTGACTGTCAAGATGACAAAAGGCGACTGCAGACAATAGAGACTCCGGTGACTGACAGCACTCAGTGGCTTTAGACGTTTCAGTTCACACTATCCAAGCTTCCCTCTCTGCTCCGTTCACCTGTAGACTAGCTATTGTGTTGTCAACATGGCTGTGAATTGCTTAGTGAGGCTCTGAGGTACCTGAGGGATTTGATATTGGATACTAGTTTAGCTGAATATAGTTCATAAAAAGTTAAGTTAAAGTTCTGTAGAGTCAGATGATGAGACGTTAGCTGGTTTTCATGTAACTTTATTGTGCACAATAACACAGGTTACTGTTGGCCGCAGCCAACGCCGAAATAACAAAAAAATCTGCCGTAAACTGCTCACTAGCCTCTCACATGAAGACTGTGGGCTCGTCTCATTTCTCTATTTGTGCCTCCTCGTCTCCTCTCTCCTCCGTCCTCCTGCCTGTGACCCGGAGATCGATCTCAGAGCGCCATGTTTAAGGATGACACAATTCCTAAAATGCATCTGGAGGAGCGAGGAGGCGTGCTGGAGGAGCTATGAGCGAGGATGCACAGGTGTGAGAAGTTTTATTGGCACCTGTGCTGTGTAAAACAGGTGTGACACACAGCTCCGTACATTCTTTTCACATTAAGCCACATTGTGATTTGAATTAAAAGTAAAAACAGTTGTTATGAACACTGTTGTGTTCATCTGACAGAGATCATTAAATACAGCTATAGGCTGTAACATAACAACAGACAGATGATGCAGCTGAGCCACGCATTATTTAATCGACATTATGGCTCCGAAGTGAGGATCTCATTTTGTTAAATGCCTGTTGCCTGGACTCCTCTCTCCTCGTGTCTCTTCCTCGCCTCCTCAGCTCGCATCTCAGGTGGGAGGGACTAAGATGTGAGGAGAGGAGGCGAGGAAAGGAATCGAGGATGTACAAACTGAGAAATGAGAAGAAGCAGGAAGAAAAACAACCCCCTCTAGCCTCTCACCGTTACAGGTAGCTGACATGACAGACGCTTCACTCCGTCTAAACTGACAACATGTTCACTGACACTCTGGAAATATCAGTACTGCAACTCAACAGACTTTATGTCTGAACTGAACTAACATTTCACTATTCAGTATACACTATACTGTACAGTACAGCAGACAGAAAGGGGGACGTAGTGTTACCTGAGCTGTTACGGTACATTACTGTCACCTAGTGGACAGAGACAGATAGATGCTGTGTAACAGTAGCTTTATGCAGCTCATCATGGGACAGAGAGTGAGATTTAAGACTGGTAAATCCTGTGATGTTGAAAAATGTAAAAGTTGATCTTAAGTGTAAAAATGTTGGGCACCCTTGGCTTAGATGGTTAACCATGGGAGCCTGTGATGAGGAGGGGGAGATCCAACTGAAGACAGGGAATACTGCAGCACCGGACGGTACAAACACAGGTAGGCGGTCCAGAGGCGTTGACCAGGAGGGAATCCCTCACCAGTTGATGGGTGACCCTGCAGAATCCCCAAACTCTGTATCTGTCTAGCTGTGTGCATGTGATCATGCCTAAGTTTGTTGAGTTACCCTGAGTTAAGCCAGTTAAGATACGTTTGGTTTCTTCATTTCATTTTTTGAGAAAAATCTGTCATGAGGGTGAGCGGAGCAGGTGGACCCAAACACAAGAGACGGCAGGCAGGCTGGATACGATACAGAATTTTTAATGACACAATACAAAAAGTCACTGGAGACACTGACACAGAGGAAAACTAACCAGAAGCACAGAACAAACGCAGACGACTCGACAGAGACTGAACTGAAAACTGGACTATAAATACACAGGGTGTGATTGCAAACTGAACACAGGTGAACGAAACAAGACACAGGTGAAACACAAGGCGAGAAAACACAGGAAGTAAAGGTAACAAGACACAAGGAGAAAACATTTCAAAATAAAACAGGCAGACAGGCAGGATGTGACAGAATCATCATTTTGAGTCACTGAATAAATCTCTGAGTCTGACTCTTATCAGCTTCCTCAACACTCTGGATAAGCTCCCTCACAAGAGGCAACATCTTCAAGTTCAGTTGTTGATAAAGACGGATTAAAGCTTTTGACTTCAAGGCAGCTCAAGTTTGGGGACTTTTACTATGTTCATCTTCAGACATCCGACATTGTAACAGTTATTTTGCTTTGATTGTGACCATGTGTACGTCCGGTGTGGGATTTTATTAATTGAGATTTTATCTTTTATGATACGGAACCACAGTGTGAAATAAAAATAAATAAATTGAAAATATCAATATAAATATCAAACTTTGGAATGAGATGGTTTTATAAAAAGATGAGACAGTTTGTTGAGCAGAATATATCTTTTTATTGACTCTGAAACTCAAATAAAATCAAAACTGTCAGTAGAGTATATCTTTCAGCAGTGAGGGTTGAACATGCAGGTGGATGTGACATCGTCAGCTGTGTCAGCACAGCATGGATCTTCACAGCTGCTTGCTACAAACAAAAGACCTCTTCAGATTACACTTGGAATCGTTGACAAAGTCTTTTCCTGTAGACAGAAATTAACAAAAAGAAACAATATTAGCACTCTGGACATTTTGACACTGACATTATTTGTCATTTCTCAATTAAGTATATAAAATTCTCTTTATATAACACCCTCCATAAATAAGACACAATACAATTAGCAATGTAAGGCTACACTACATTATTAAAAAAGGTCGATCTTGTATCTTGAATATAAAGAATTGACTTCCACATTGCTCAAAAGGATAATCAGATAATCAATTTGTACCCTTAAAGTTGATCTCCATGCAGTTTTCTCCTCCACCAGCATTGTTAGGCTCTCCTTTAGCCCAGCCTTTGAACTCAAACTTGCTGCCATCGCTCCACAGCCACACACCCTCCTGAAAGACAACATTTTAAGGGTCAATAAAGGGAGAATAATTTAAATTGAAATGAAAAACTCAACAGCAAAGTCTCTTTTCAGAAATAATGTCGAGGTTACTCCACATTATGAGTTGCTGTGAACACTTTTCACCAACAGCTCTTTACATTAAAAAAATCACATCACAAGTTAAGTTTTCAAATGTTATTTTTAAATGGTTCATTCACCGTCACTGGCAAATAATACTGAAAATATCTGCATAAACCTTGACTTCAACTTAAAGGACGGGTTCACAAAAAGCTCTCACCTTTACCGCATCGTGGCCTCCGACCCAGGTTGTTTTATGTGAGCCAGTCGATCTCAGGATGACGTCTCTGAGGAAGGAATAAACTTCTGCGGAGTGGATTGAAGCAAGATTCCCACCGATGGAAGTGCAGAAGCGCTGTTGGAGGAGACAAAGTGTGATGCAAAAAAGATGAAAAGAGTGAGAGAAAATGATGCATAAATGGAGTGGTTTAGATGAGGAGGGAGAGGTGAGAGTTGAAAAGTGAGAATGAACATGGAAATTAATGTTCTGTGTACTTAAAAACCAGTAGCCTCAGGTTTTCCCTCCAGCAAGCAATTAACCCTTTTTTGTATTGTGACTCTTGTGTATTTAAACTCAATAAAGGTGTGAATGTCAAACAGCTTGAGAATCGCAGGTAACCATAAAGCTGTTTGATTGTCTCACTGATATAAAGACTTACATACTGTATGACAACGTTTACTACTGAGTGATTCTTGTAAGAACAGCTGATCCACAGCATATGTCATAAATACCATATTATAAATGATGTTGTTTCATAAATACCTCTGCATCAGCCCAGTCCTTTTCACTGTGGTAGAACGTGTAACATTGATTCTCAAAATGAGTCCAACCAGATGGGCAGGTCTCAGTGCATTCATCTATAACACAGTTACAGATGATTAGAGGGATAATAATAATGATAATAATAATAATAATAATAATAATAACTTTATTTATATAGCACCTTTTACAAACAAAGTGCTTTGACGGACAAAGCAAAAGCAGTACGATGCAAAGACATGAAACAGAAGACAATAACAGATCTGACTTTAAAAAGATGGCGGCCAAAGGCAAAGAAAGACAATAAAGAGATGATAAAACGTTTAAAAGAAAAATGAAAAGTTAAAAAAAAAAAGCCAGTGACACACTGTTTACGGACTGACAAACAAATAAAACAATTTCTGAGAAGCACCAACCGTCGTCCGCCAGTATTGCCTGTGAACACGAAGAAAGATTTAGATTTTTTAGATTTATAAAAAAATATGGATGACAGAAAGTTTTTGTAAAATTGAATTTTATCAATTGAAATGTGTTTTGTTCATTTCAGCCTATTGCAAATATTAATGAAACGTTAATATTTCAATTAATTTAAAAATAATAAAAAACATGATACATGATGAAAACTAAGAGTTAAAGTTCAGGTGTTACAACACTGAAGACCTTTTTTTTCCTTCTTTTGAACAATTTCTTATTAAACAGAATTTTTAAAACATAATTATCAACACTAATATTCCTCAACAAAACTTACTATTTGTCACTTAGAAAGTGAAATTATAAGAGTAAAAGGCAGGTGAGATAAAGTTGCAAATAAGGTATAGAAAGAGTAATTAAAATTCTATGTATATATACATAAAGGGCTCACACCAGTATATATATATTACGGTATATATACTATACCATTATATATAGTATATATATACTGGTGTGTGGTGTGTAAGGCAATGTTCTTATACCAGCAAGGAGCTCCACATAGAAATACAAAAGATATTGACATATACTGTATATACACGTTGTACTTGCTTGTACATGCACACATTCATACATATATAAAGAAGTTGTACTTAAGGTATATATGGATACATAAGATACAACCAGTAGGTCTGCTGGTTCACCAGACTGAGTTAAAGTGATAATCTTGTAGGGTCTGCTGCCACAGATGGTCTTCTGTGGCAGCAGATGACCATGAGGCCTGTTTTCATTTGTAAATTTGCAAATTTGTTTTCTTTCCAAGGACCTTTTTTTAGAATAAATATTTCAGTGTTCATACTACTTACATTTGCTCCAATCCACAGTCCACAGAGGAGCACAATGAAATGAAGACTTGATGCCATCTGTGTAGAAATACAGTATATTAGAGATGTAATGCATCATAGAGAATCTATGGTGAGAAGAATTTAAATCAATTAAAATGACAATTTCATATATTTTTATTAAAGCTATTTTACAGAAATATAGCATGGTAAAGAAAAATATAACTGGAAAGGGGATTTGTTCTTGACGTGAACACTAATAATGTAATAAGTAGATCAAGAATCTTTTCTGTAGATATGAATCAAAACAGCTGATGCTATGATGAAAAGAATGAAAGTGTTACCTTGTTGTGATGATCAGGTGAGGTTTCACTTGCAGCAGCAGCAGCAGGTAGCAGTGTGTCCCAGAAAGGAAAACACAGTGTTTATATACCTTCTCTGATCATAGAATATTGTTGAACTATTGTAATGAGTTATGTGTTGTTTTAGTCTTGACGAAAGATGAAAATATTCTCTAAACAATGTTAGAAGTAAATATTTACACTGAGGTATCAGCACATACTTTATGCTGTAAAACTTCAGTTTCAAAACAGACTGTATTGACATTGAAGATCAGCTGTGTTTGACTTGCTGTCACCACCACACATAATTGGGTAAATATGAAGTTTTAACCGTGTTCCATCATCAGGCCACTGAACCAAACTCCTTCCTGCAATCCTGCAACTGCCAGAGAGAAAAGGCACTTCAGCATGGAAGTTTTTTTGGCACCTGTGCTGTGACGTATAAAACAGGAGTGACACACGGCTCCGTACATTCTTTTCACATTAAGCCACATTGTGATTTGAATTAAAAGTAAAAATAGTTGTTATGAACACTTGTGTTCATCTGACAGAGATCATAAAATACAGCTATAGGCTGTAACAAAACAAAGGACAGATGATGCAGCTGAGCCAGGACTCCCATTGTGGCAGAATGTGCTTGGGGAGATCTTCGTCCCAGCCTACTTTGTCTCTACATAGCACCTGAAGGATCTGTTTGCCAACTAGTATAAAGGGGGCCACAAACCCTAGTGGATCATAGACAGAGGCGACAGTCGAGAGGACCCCTCTCCTTGTCAGGGGATTTTCTTTAACTATGACCCTGAATTGGAATTCATCCGTTTCAACACACCACTGAACTGCAAGAGCTCTCTCGATGTAAGGTTCTCCTAGGGCCATGTCTTGATCCTTTGTTTGGGCACGTTCCTCAGGTGGTATTGCTGCGGTCACTTCCTTGTTGTTAGATCCGAACGGTTTCCTGTTCTGCACAAGGCTCTTGACTCTTCCACCAGATGTATGGCTTCAGCAGGTGACTTTATGCTTGTTAAGCCATCATCAACGTAAAAACTTCCTTGGATGAACTTGATGGACTTTTCACTGAACCTTCCATGACCCTGCAATGCCAGATGCTGGAGCCCAAAGTTGGAGCAGCCGGGGGATGAAGCTGCCTCAAACAAGTGCACCCTCATTCTATACACTGAGGGTTTGGAGTCCAAATCACCCCTGTCCCACCAGAGAAATCTTAAGTAATCTTGGTGTTCCATGAAACTGATGAAACATCCTTTCAACGTCGCACATTATGGCTATTGGACCCTTTCTAAATCAGCATAGCACTCCAACTAATGTGTTAGTCAGGTCTGGCCCAGTCAAGAGATGATCGTTTAGAGAGGTTTCTTGGAAGCGTGCCAGACAGTCAAAAACCACACAGATCTTTCCAGGTTTGTGGGGGTGGTAAACTCTGTGATGCGGAATGTACCATGATGGTTGGTCAGGCTGCGGAACCTTCTTAGCGTCTCCTCGAGTTATTATGTCATTCACGAAATGGACATAATCCTTGTAATACTGCTCATTCCTCCTAAGTCGTCGCTCTAATGAGGTGAGCCTATGAACTGCACGTAGCTTGTTGTCTGGGAGATTTGGCTTGTCCATCTTGAAAGGAAACGGGAGTTCATAGTGGCCGTCTTCCTTCTGCCTTATACCTTCTTTCACTTTAGACAAGAAGAGAAGGTCTTCCTGAGAAACTGGGTTATCATCTGCAGTGTGATCTATAAAATCGGATTCGAGGGCCTTGACTATGTCTGTTGGATTGATCTCTTTGACTTGAGTTCTGCACGCAAAGTGTACTTCTCCTTTTAGCTCAACTGATGGCGGCACAGCAGGTGTTACTTGTCTCACTATGATTCTGTGACTGACTCCTATTGCATCACTGTAGTCACTTGCTGGATTTGAGCATCCGATGATGCTCCAGCCAAGATCAGTTCGCTGTGCATATGGATGATTTTCTTCACCGTACAGGATCTCTACAGGCTTGTTGACAGTTATAGCCGATAAGGAGTCCTACATCGCAATCCAGTGGTGGTGGAATCTTGTCTGCCAACTGTTCCAGATTCCAGATGAGGCCATTTTAGAGCTGTTTCAGAAGTCGGGATGTGCGACCTGTCTGCTGGAATGAACTCTCATGTGAAAAAAGATGGCAATGGAATCCTTTTCTGTAAGTTGTATCCTCTCACTTGTGAATTTGTGAGTTTCTGCAAGGGTATGACTGTTGACCTTGTATACATTGTGGAGAGCCGCAAACTGACATTCTCTTTGTTTGTGTTAAGATTTTGGGCCACTTCATCCAGGATAAAGGTCATATTGCTCTGCGTGTCTAAGAGCGCATAGACAAGGACTTCTTGATCTGGCTGTTTAGTGGATGAGATCCAGACTGGTATGATTGAGGACGTTTGTGTGCTTAGACCTTCTTGTATGACTCTGTTAGTAGTTGCTGTCACAGCTGTTTCTTTGGTGTCTACTTTGTCTTTTGAATTGTTGTCTCCTTTCGGAGATGTTGACTTTTGATGTTCTTTGAACTTGTCATCATACAAACATGTCAGGTGTATCTTCCGGCACCTTGCGCATGTGCTCTTGTTATCACACCTTCTTGAGTGATGACCAGTGTTCAAACATCCAAAGCAATGCTTCTCCGCATGCACAAACTTGACACAGTCTTGGACTGTTTATTCACCAAACTGTCTGCACTAGGCAAGGACATGTCCTGTTCTTTTGGAGAAGACACATGATGGGATGCTGCTCTGTGTTGTGTTTGTGGACAGTGTCTTTGCTTGGATGGTTTGGCTTCATGGATGTTTTGGTTTCTCGCTTTCCACACTCTTGAGCGCTGCTACTGTATCTATTGTTCAAAGTTCAAGACAGTTGACTGGGAATCACTTTAAATGCAGCTCGGTGTCTCGTAGATTCTAGACGTGTCATAATTCATTCAAATTCATAATTTTTTCCTGATGAAATTGATCAGTTGGTTTCTGGAGTGTAAGAACTTTGTAGTAAATGTTATTTGCTGGCTGTTAACAGTTAAAGTCATTTTTATATAATATATATTTCTATAATTTATAATAACAGTTGTACTGGGCTCTTACAGACCACTAACACTCGTCTACACACCTTCTCCACATCACTAACATCAAGAAATCTGACAAATGTTTTGTATATGACATATCAGAAAAAATATATAAATTACATAGATCTATTTAGTTATTTTTGGGGTTAACTGATTTCATAGATTGTCATTTTCATATTATATCATCACACTTTCAATTGCAATACATGCACAACCTCAATAAAAACACTCTTAGTGGCTTTAGACAGCTTTCTGAGACTGTACTGAGATAACAGCAGGTGTATTTGTGTGTATTTAGCAGGTGTTTACCATGTTCACCTTTTTAGTTTAGCATGTTTGCATTACATTTACATTTATTCATGTGACAAACGCTTTCGTCCAAAGCGACATACAACCGGTACAATCCTCTGACACATCATGTGATCCCCCAGAACAGAAGAAACACAAACATCAAAAAAGATAAAAACAGTCAGAAAACAACAAAAAAACAATAACAATAATAAATGAATAAATAAATATACTGATAAAGTTAATGCAGAAAAGCAAGTTTATAAAAATGAGTTTCTAATAGTGATTTAAAGAAAGTCAGTGAGGTCAAATTTCAACAGGAAGCCTGTTCCAGAGTTTTGGGGCTCTGACAGCAGAAGCACAGTCTCCTTTAGCTTGAAGTCTAGATTGGGGGATTGTTAGCAGAGTTTTCTCTTGAGATCTAAGGTTGCGTGCAGGTAAATAGGGGCACAGAAGCTCACAAATGTATGCTGGAGCTAGACCATGTAGTGCTTTAGGAGTAATGAGTGAAACCTTAAAATCAATCCTGAAATTAACTGGAAGTCAATGCAAGGAGGCTAAAATGAGGTTTATGTGATCTCTTTTCTTTGATCCTGCTAACAGTCTGGCTGCAGCATTCTGTATAACTTGAAGCCATGAGCTTGCTTCACTGTTTAGGCAGGTGAATTAAAATCATCAATTCTTGAGAAAATGATATGAATAACTTTCTCCAAGTCCATTCAACCATTCAAAGTTGATAAAAACAGGACTGAACCACCTTATTGACATGATGATGGAAAATGCTAAATTATGCTGAATTAATATCTTCATCAGAAGCAGCGAGTAGCTGCTCAGTTAAGCACAATGACGGTTAAACTCAGCTGGGAGCAGAGTGTCACACTGTGTCTACACTGAAAGTGTTTCAGCCGTGTTATTCTGTCATCAGTCTTCTATGTTGATCAATACAGCTGTCTACACAGCCCACGTAACCAAGACCCGAAGCATATTTTAGGCTTCAAGTCTATTTTCCTCTGTTTTTGGGCTCTGATTGCTTTCAAAATGCAGGTGACGTACACAGCAGAGAGCAGGGCTGTAGCTGCAGTGCTAACATTCTGGACATTCTGGATAAACAGGACTCTAATGCTTCCAACGAAAACTACACAAAAGTGATAAACTATCTGTCCTGGCTCAGCTCCAACACCTTCCCAGTATGTTTTAAATGTTACACAATCACAGTGTTCTTGTTAACCCTCCTGTTGTGACAACAGGTGTCATTATGTGCTGTCATCAAAAAAATTGAAATGGTTTTAAAACAGTATCCTGACTAAACTTTCACGTATACCAGTCTGTCATAATCCATCAACATATTTTCCTCTGATCTCAACTATAGTTAAAATAAGTCATAATTTCTTAATCAGGATACTGTTTTGAAACCATTTCATTTTTTTTTGATGACAGCACATAACGACACCTGTTGTCCTCCCGGGTCAAAATTGACTCAAGGACAACAGGAGGGTTAAGCTGACAATGAATTCTTACAAACAAGCTAAAACTGTTATGGTTTTGTCCCAGTCTGGCTATATGCCCCTCCACCAGTCCACCAGATGCCATCAGGCTTTTCTGCCTGTCTTAAGACTGGACTGAGCGGGCGGAAGGACAGAAAAGAGAGGTTGCAGACTATATTTAAGGACCACTTGAGAGATTGTTGCTTTCAACACTGACTCTTGTTGGAACTGAGTGCTCAAGTGAACTATTAACACTTGGTATGTTATTCAGAGCTGCAATTGACTTTTAGTTCAATTTATGTTGTTTCATGCAGCCTTAATATGCATCTACTCTGCTTGACAGACTGATTATTCATGTTTTTATCAACAGCAATATATGCTGAAGTTTATTTTGCTGTCTGCTCATCGTGTATTTATTTTAGTTGTGTTCATGTGAGTTCTGGGAGGATTTGTGCATCGTTATATTGTGTTTTCTGGAGTTTTTGGTTTATCTGTTTGCTCAGTGTTTCCCGTCTGTGTTCCTGTGCTCCACGCCTGGCGGTACCTGACAGCTGCTAGTGCGAACAGATAGGGCCAATCACATCGAGCATTCCATCATTTGAGAACCAATCGTGTAGTCGGCTCCATCTTTTGCGAGCAAATCAAACGTCGAAATCCATCATTTGACAACTAAACACAGTGCGTGGTCCATCTTTCTAAACGCCAATCAAACGGCGAGCTCCAACTTTGATAAGCCAATCAAATCGCCAGTTCCATCTTTGAACGCCCAATCACGTCGAGCGCGCTTCAGTGTTGCCCTGCTGCCGTTTTTCGCTTTGGTTTTTCAGCTGGCAAGTTAAATCTTCTGTGCTCTTGACTGAATTGAATCGATTTTGATTCTTATGAAATGCTCTGTGTTCATTTTAATCACTGCCACTCACGTAAATGTCACCATGTCGTACTAATTTGCAACATTGCATCAGTGGCATTAGCCGTTTAAAAAACATCTAAAAGTAGCTACCTAACTCGGTGACCAGATGTCCCATTTTCGATCCCGCTTTTACTAGTGTGTCCGGGTGTCCATATTGTTATAAAAAATTATGTAAACATGTCCCAATTACGTATGTAACGCCCACTTATAAACGCCAAAACCATACACCTGTGCACTGCACTGCAGGAGAAGGACTCGTGGAGAAGAGACATCCATCCAGCTCCTGGATCAGCTGCTCAGGGAGCTCATGAGCAGCAAGGGGAACGATGCCCTCGGTGTTCCTCTCCTCGACACTGTCAGGATGCAGCATATCTGGCATGTCCAAAGGCGGCATGTGAAGTGCATTCAAGACCCTCCTGGTGTGTCATTGTACACAGAGACTGGAAGCATCACCACGGGAGGAGTGGTATTAAAAACATTCCGGTGTGCCAGGGGTTGCACATCTCTGGAATCGATTCACTGCCACTTGAATCGATTCATTCCAGGTTTGTGTTAAATGTTCATGTTGTTCATGTCTACATATTTTTACGCTCAATGATAAATTACTGTTTATTTATAATTCTATATGAGGATTAAGGTCAGGGGAGTGTCATCCTGTTTTTGTCTGTTGTAAACTTGAGAGCCTGTAAAGCCCTCAGAGACTTAACTGTGATTTGGGGCTCTAAGTTAATTAGAACTTGTAATCATAATAGTGTGTTCTTTGTTTATACTGTTTTCTATTTACCCATGTAGCAGGAACCTCTTAACATCCTGTACTGTATTTTCTTTCAGGGAACAGTGCGAACAGCCTTAACTACCAAATTTACCTGTTGGAAGGGCTAAATCGCTGGAACCAAGACTGGGCTGCTGCCGCCGTCTCAGCTAAGCCTTCGAGCCTGCGCACATACACAGGGGGGTTGGTTTACTGTGTGAACAGCAACTACGAGAAGGTGTTTGGCAAGAAATTGATTCCTACGTTTACACTGCCTGGGAGATACACAGGTAAAGGCAAAATTACAGGCTTTTTTGGTTTGCTTGTTTTTATTTTCGGATATTTCTTTTCCTTAAAATTTCTTGGTTTAATATTTTCTCAGGGGAGCTCATTGGAATACAATACTTGCTGAGGCAGAATAATGAGCCCCTACAAGACATGCACCCTAATTCTGAGGAGACATCCCAGTTGCTGGAGCAGTTAGACGTGGAAGAGCCTGTGGAGGAAGATGAAGGATTCGAGTTTCGAATTTGTGGGAGATATAGTGGTGTGGTCTCTGATTATACCACAGAGGTCTTCCTCTCCCAGACCCCAGAGCTTCCACTCCAGCCTTAGTCTGCTGTGCCTCCATACCAGCCTCAGTCTGCTGTGCCTCCACTCCAGCCTCCATCTGCTGTGCCTCCTCTACAGTCTACCCCCCGCAGTGTGCTCTTTGCAGCAAGTTGTAAGTGATAATTCACTCAATTCTCTTTTTAGACCAGTATATCTATTCATGAGCAACACAGACACAAATCAAATACACTGCATGTCAGTTTGTTTTGTCATAACTAAAGCTTAAGTAGACACAAGGAGATTGTGATACTGCAAAGCCGGTCTTAAACATCTGTTTTATTTTTCCAGGCAGTGGATCGGCATAACATACCAGGAATGGATTGTGTGGATGAATTGGCAGAGTACCTGGTAGAGCTGCGTACAGAGACGGGCCTAACACTGACCAACCAGCAGGCCAGCACTGTTGTGGGTCTGTGGCAGAACCTGGAACAATTTGATAAGGACAGGGTTGTGTATGCTGCTTAGCATCAGGAAAGGTTGTTGACAGGCCGCTTTAGGTCCCCCAAAAAGAAGGCAGTTTTTACTCCTGTTCAAGTGGCTCGCCTGCTCAGTGGCCTGACCGCTGTCGACTTGTTGAGATCTATCTTTGTGAGGCTGTGCAACATTCACACAAGCCCCCCAAAAATGGGACAGCACAGCATGTCAAGATGGTCTCTTATTCTGCAGGACTACAAAAAAATTAGGCAGCTGATTTTGTGCAACGGTGTAATAATGCAGAAAACCACCCTTCAACTGGTAAATCAGACCACCCTCATCCAGTGGCATAACCAACAGCTGAAAGGTCAGGAAGTCTCTGTGCTTCTGCAGGGGTTGCAACTGCCTGAGGCACGGCCGGTGGCAGCTGAACCACTGACACTTGCAAAGACATGGCCTGCATTTCCTCTACAATATCAACATAGATGTACACTTCCCACATGCCACCCAACACAGCTGGGCAGCAAAAACCAGGTTTCAGCGAATCAAGCCTTCAGTTACCCCCACAGAGCCATCAGCCCCCCACCTTCAGTCAATGTCCACCCAGATCCAACCATCAACTCCTTCACTGCAGCTTTCAGGTACCTCAGGGCTGAGGTTTATTCATCCTAAGCCAACAGCACTACCACCACAGCTGTTTTTTATAACTGGTGCCATGCTGCAGTTATTGACGCCACCCAGTCCTATCCTTGACCGAGTGCCACCAACACTGTCTCTGACAGTCCTGCCAGTGACAAAGCTGCACAAGTGAAACGGAAATACAATCAGTCAGTCACATCGAACACTTGCAAGAATTGTGGACAGTTTCACACACAAGAGATTGGCTATAGCCAATACAAGGGAAAAATATATTGCCCAAACACTGAGACCCTCAGCAACAACAGTGGCTGTACACATATGTACATATATATGTGTGTTTATATATATATATATATATATATATATATATATATATATATATACACACACACATATATATGCCTTGAAAGGCCAACAATGTGTTGAAGGAAACTGGAGATTCAGGTACATCAATCTGAAGAATCACATTCAGACTCAGAAAAATATATTATTGAACAACAACAATAAAACAGCCAGTATGGCGTGTGAGGTCAACAATCACGTTTGACTGTCTATGCTAGAAGCTTGTTTTTGAGGCTCATGAACCTGGGGGATGGTTTTGGGCAGTTTTGAGTGTTAAGTCCAACAAACAGTCTTTGAAAGACCTCAAAGGTTTTGTGAAGTCTCGCTGGACACTGAAGATTCATCCTCTGGCCAGATTGTCGAGAGATTTCCGCACAGGGATTCCCTCGATTATGATTCCCACTGCATCTGGCTCATGGCAAACGTAGATCCTCACACTGTGTCTTCATGTGCACTGGTCTCTGCTATTACCTGTGCAACAAACAAACAAGAACAGAAATTAAGAAATTGTCTCATACAAGTAAAGAGAAGTTATGAGTTTTGAATCAGATGCTGATAGATAAAGAGCCCTAGATGGATAACAGTGTTTCCTGCAGCACTTTATATTTAAGGCGGCTGCCTTGACAACACACGCCTCCCGCCTTAACTACGTAATAATTTTAAAAAAAGAATACTCACGGATGACCCACTGGCCTATACTGACCCCCACTAGGTCTAAGTATCAGGGAATTTTTGACAGTGTCTTCTTACTACATTTTTAAACTAAAATGTTAAACATGTAACAAACTCCTTTTTTAATAGTAACATCAGTGCTACTAGATGTCCTGTATATTTCTCAACAGTTTGACACAAAAACATGTACTGCATAAACCTCTAAGACCTTTACATTAATCTGATTGATATAACTGCTTACCTAATGTGTAGTCATTGACACACAGAACTTAGGGGAGGAGGCTGAATTGGTCCTCTGTGTTGATCTGAATGTCTCCTGAAGAAGCAACACAAATGAAAGAACTCAAGATGACCATATGAAATTTTCTACAAAAAAATATACACTTAATAAAGATTCATTCCAGTCACAGTCATTAAAGTGATAGTTATTATTATCATTGGTTATTTGAAGTTACATATCAGGAACTTATACCTAATCAGTGTATAACCTGCAGCAGACAGCACTCAGCACTGTAGGAGCAGAGCGGGAACACAGAAGAAAAGCGACGCACTGTGGAGCATGGGGACAGAAATAGCAAAAAACAAAAATATTTTATCCACCTAACATCAATCCCATGCAGGTGTGTGTGTGTGTGTGTGTGTGTGTGCGTGTGTGCGCGTGTGTGCATGCGTGAGAGAGAGAGTGAGCGGGACAGATCAGAGTGGAATGTGTGTGTGAGACGCTACGATTATGTGCAACCCTTAACATGTGCAACTCAAGGTACACAAGCATACATACATCATTAATACCAACTGAACATCACGGCAATCTCAGTCAGGACCAGCCCTAGCCATTTTGGTGCGAGATTGGGATTTGGTGCCCCCCCTACCCGAACCACATTACCCCACCGATACTGAAGGGTTAATAAGTGCTTAATAAAAACAGAATCCCTAGCATCCATTTGTGGAAATGTTGTTGTTGTTGTGAATGTTCATAACTGATTATGAATATTTGATAAAGTTATAGCAAAAATGTGTCTGGATTTGGACAGTTGACATTAGTTATAGAACTGCAGCTGTTACATACAATGAACAAAACCCCCCATGGTGCAGACCGTGTTTCAGTGAAGGTAACTGGAGTGCTGGATGTGGTGGCGCTGGCCACACAGCATCATTTTTTCTTTAGCCTAATTGCTGCCAATTTGCAACCCAGTAATCCAGTGTTGACCTAATTTATTGATATATTTTAATATCAATATAGCTTACAACAATGTGCTACGATGCCAAGTGGCGCTCACATCTCTGCTGCAAGCCAATGAGTGCAGAGATCTGTTTTTGTGGATGAATTAGTGGTAGCCATTATCACTGATATTTGTCAGTGAAATTTCAGCACACGAAGGGGCAGTTATCCAGATAGCTTGCTATTGGCTTGCCATTCAGTCTCATATCCTTCAATCTGTAACGTTATCTGAGTCCAACAGCTATTGTAGCATTATAATGTAGCATTAGCTTTATTGCTACTTAGCTAGTTAGCTGCTACAAATCAAACGTCTAATGACTTTACACACAGAACGGCATTTTAAAGATAACATAAGACGACATACCTCTATATCGGACTTTCTTTTCCTCCTCCTCCTTTCTTCATCTCCTCCCTTGCGCACCTGAAGGCTTGGACCTTTTCATTATTATGAAATACAGGTAAAATGTAAATATCTGCCTATCTCGACCAGAACTTGACACGGACTTGGGCTGTCACGGATGCGCATCAGACGGTGACCCATCCCCCACTCTCAGTGCGCACAGTACATGTGCAGGGTGCAAAGTGTATTTCTTTCTTTCTTGCTTGCTTGCTCTCTTTTTTCTGTATTTGTTCATTTGTTACATCCGGAAAAATAGGATAGGGCGCCCACTGGCGATTTTTTTTTATTATTATTTTATTTTATTTTCATTTTCATTTTCAGTGCCCCCCAGATAATGTGGCGCCCTAGGCGACCGCCTATATCGCCTATGCCTTACGCCGGCCCTGATTTCAGTCAAAGTCACATAAAAGAGCTAAGTAACTAGCGGCTAATCGTTAGCATGCTAACCGCTAATCGCTAACTTGCTAGCTCACATCTAGAACAAAAACAGAATAAGCCTGACATAATTAGTGCATTCGCACTTACATACTAAGGATGCACACAGTCCAGCACACAACACAGGCCACTTATGGCTGATAGACTGGCTGCAACACACTCGGGTAACTTGATACACAGGGCTGCACTCAGGTGAAAGCTGGCTGGGCAGTTGTATTAGACACGGAGCCTTTCATATGACTTACATATGATCTTACAGACATGGCGACGGTGTCAATTAATTTTAAACTTATAAATAAAAAGGATATGTCATTTGTTGTAAAATCCAACACGTAGAAGCCATATTTGACTAAAAATGGTCATTTTGACGGTACGTTAACTGTTTGAGCTTAGTGCACATTTTGAAACACCTTATGGCATTGCAAAGAGGAAAACGCACACTTAAGCATTACATAGAGCAATACAATCACGGGTGAAAACATTTAACTTTATGCAAAAAAAAAAGGCTACTTACAAGTTGTGTAGTTTGTCGATGAAAAAGCCATGCAGGTACTCTTGCAGCCTTGTGGGAGAACAAGTTCAGACTGGTTCAGACCGGTTCAGACCGGTTCAGACCGGTTCCAATTGGGCGGGTCCTGAGGATTTACTTATTTAGTAAGTCCTTAAACTAAGTTTTGTGAAATCAGTTTATTGTAAAGTACCAGGAAATCAAATTTATGATAGAAAATTATAAGTAACTAAAACATTCATACTTTTTACTTTTCTGTAACTTAAGTAAACAGTAAAAGAAGACAAAATCAATTTATTGTAAAAAAAAAATATACATTTTATAATTAAGTCACATGGACATTGCCACTGAAGGGCTTTTTACAGTGTATTACAAAAATGATGAAGCTGCCTGTATGTAGCTGCTGTAAATGTTAGCTTAGTTTGCTACATATTAATTATGTATTAATCATCAATTTTCTCATAACCCACATAACTCACATTGGGATGACAGGTTTTATATGTATTCAGTAACGTTAAAGGTTATTTACTGTTAAAGGCTACAACACTTTTGATAAAGGAAACTTGTGTCACATTTGTTTGAATTGTTAGATATGTCCAACACATCCAGTCTAATCTCACCTATGTCCTCTAATGAGGCTGGAAGTTGTGCAGCTATTTGCTGTGTTTAATACTTTGTTGATTTTGTCAAGCCAATCGGTTAATAGCGACAGACGGCAGCTCTGCAGTTTTAGTAGTATTATGAATGTTTTTTCCAGTTTGTGGTATGTAGAACAGTATGCCAGCTATTTGGTGCCGCCCAAGTCTGATCGGCACTGCCTTTACAGGAATGTTGCTCAGAGGGATAAGAGACAAACAGAGAGATATAAGCTTGTCACTTCATCTTACATAACATATACAGGGTTAAAAATGATTTGTGTCTCTTAAAATAGCAGTTTCTCTCAGAGCGTTTTCAAACCTGAGTCATTTAATCTGGTTTAATGGGGCTCTGGTTGGTTTTCCCCTTTGGTACGATTCTCTTGGGCAGATCTGAAAGCAGCAGTTGTACTCAATTTGTCATTTGGTCTATGAAATGTTAGTAAATGTTGAAAAATGTCAGTTACCATTTCCCAGAGCCCAAGATGAAACCTAAGATGTCTTGTTTTGTCCCGACAAACACTCGATAACTCAAAGATGTTCAGTTT
This sequence comes from Thunnus albacares, assembly GCF_914725855.1. NCBI lineage: Eukaryota > Metazoa > Chordata > Actinopteri > Scombriformes > Scombridae > Thunnus > Thunnus albacares. Next base: position 32,628,397 of record NC_058110.1, on the reverse strand, counting down.
ACAACCAAAGAAAACTAAAGAAACAAGAAAGTATTCACATTAAAGAAGCTAGAACCAGATAAGCTGATTATCAAAATAGTTGGTGATGAATTTTCTGTCGATCACTTAACTGACCAATCGTCTAATTAAGATGAAGTGGTCTCACTTCGGTCACAAATAAATTCTGGAGCTGTTTTTGTGGTGGAAACATGATCCGACCCCGATCATTCTCATGTGGCTATATCAAGAAGAAACTATATAAAAGAAACTGAACCAATGAAATGTAAGTTTACCCACTGATTCATACCAGAGTGAACAACACCCTCAGATGAGATGAACACCAAACCACTGACAGCTAAGCTCTCTAGGGCTGCAGCTAATATTATGATTATCGATTAATCTGTCGATTATTTTCTTGATTAATCATTCAGTTGTTTGCTCCATAAAATGTCAGAAAATGGTGTCGATCAGTGTCAAATGTCTTGTTTTGTCCAATAGTCCACACAACCCAAAGATATTCCATTTACTCTCATAGAGGGTTAAAAATACAGAAAATATTCACATTTGCGAAGCTGGAACTCCAGATCGCCACTTTTAGCGATACAAGCACCACAGGATGAGAAGTTAACCGCCATAAGAAATTTGCAATCCCAAACTTTACAACTCTGCTACATGCATCGCTAATGACAAGCTGAAGCTAAAGATGATGCTTTTTAAAAACCTGGTTATACATTCAGCAGATCAAATACTTTTTGTATTCTTGGATGGATTATCTGTGATCATCAGTATTGTCTTTTGTCCAATCTGCAACACTAAACCATTTATTATAATAACTTTATTTATATAGCACCTTTAAAACAAATATAAGCCAGCATTCACTGGGTTTGGTAGAGATTTTAGAAAACTAGTGGTAGCTGGTCCACAGGTAAACAACAAATGTTCAGTTGTTCTAAAAGCTAAAGACAAAAAAAAAAAAAAAGTTTATTTCCTTGTTGCAGAAAGGGAAATCCCAGTCTGGTGTCTTGAGGTTGACATACTCAACATTCCAAGCTAAGGCATCCTGAGAAGATATATAAAGCGTTCTCTTTGTTTCCTTGACTCTCTGTGAACGGCATCGCTACAGCAAAGGTAACATTTCATAAGTTGACTATCAGTCTTTCAAAAATGAATCTCTTGTGTCATATTTTTAATATGTTAATCTTTTATATCTATAGCCTACATTCATTGTTAACTCCACAGGGACATCAAAGCTGAACACATTTTTCTGCAAAGCATTTCAGATTTAGGATCCTTAAACCATGAAGTGTTTGACATTTAATATGTGAATCCAAATAAGTTGATGTTCTGGATAAAACTATGCAGTAATTTCTTATGTGTTTCCACAGATGGCTTTACGTTTTCACTTGGTCTGTTGGATCAGTGGGCTGATTGTAGTGACTGTAAGTAAAAATGTCTAATATTTCTATATATGGGTTTGACCAGCAGTTAGATTAAGTCAGTGGATGCCCCTCGGTTGACTTTTATTGTATATGTGCGACTACAAGACACGTCAAAGAACAACTTCTCAGAACAGAGCAGAAAGAAATCTTCTACTATCTAATCTAATCTATCAGGATCTTGAGTTCCCCGTAATGTTAAATTGACTCAACCCTGCGAAACAGTGACATCGTTGCTCCCTCGAAGAAATTATAGAAATTTATCTTATTTCTCTCGTTTCAGTGAGATGAAAGGTTATTATTGTGTGAAATTATTTCAGTGTTTTTAAATTTTGCAACTTGTCAGAGTTTCATTTATTTCATAGCATTGATAGATCAGTGTGTCTGCTGAAGTAAATGCTCAAAAGTGCAAATTCCCACCTGATTTAAATAATGTGGTTTTCTTGTTTGCAGAGGTCGGCCTCAACTGACTTCAACGTGCCAGGTTGGTAGCTGTGACTTGTTAATACATGGATTGCTATATATGTTGCATTTTTAATTATACTCAATGGCAGCAGTTCATGAACTAAAAAGCAAAGATCTTTATGTTCCCAGCAGAGATCTGGTATTTTACCACTTACCGTTCATCTGTCTCACTAATATCTCTTGTCACTTTCTATTGATGATCAAACTAGTTCAACCAGGTGTGAATGCAATCCATACTGCATGACTACATTCTTAAAAAAAACATCCGCCTAGCAAGTTGTAATACCAGGTGTACATGAGGCGATTGGCGTTTTCGCTTCACCGCCTGATTTGGTGTGAATGCAGCCTAAATGAAGCCATTAATTATTTCAATTAAGTATAATTAATCATTTATATTTAAAGCTAAATTACTCCTGTGAAAACATGTTGCTTACAGCTCATTTATTCTCAGCGACCCCGCATTATAACAAGCGTGTATGTTTGTGTATTAGTGTGTGTGTGTTAATATGAGTATGTGAGAGGAACCTTTCCTTACCAAAAAAAAAAATTAAAAAAGATTTTCCATATCTTATCTTCTATCTAACATAATTGTGTTTCAGTGCCCGGCTGTCCCCCTGATTGGACTCGGTTGGGCTCTCGCTGTTTCATCTTCCGAAACACTGCCAAGGTTTTCGGTGATGCAGAGGTACAGGAGCAATATCACACAGTAGTTCTGATGTGGCTCTAAAACACTTTGCTGGTAACAGAATCAGATCATCTGCTGGTCTGTTGGTGCAACACTTTGGTCCAGAGTGAAATATCTTGAAAAGTATCATCCCCAGAGGATGAATCCTAAAGACTTTGGTGGTCTCCTGATTTTTCATTTAGCGACACCAACAGGTCAACATTTCCACTTGTCCAACACCTTGTAGTACACATAATACATGGCATGAAAATTGAAAAGTTGAAAAATTCCCATGAGACGTAGTGCTACAAGCTAAACACTAGCATGTTGATATGCCAGCTTTATAACTTGCCTACTGTACAAGTAGGAACAATCTATGATGGCAAACTTTTCTTTCCATTTATGATCTGTCTATCCATGATCTTGTTTTGAGTTGATGATTTTGTTTGTAACTTTTGTTAAGTAAAGTTTACTATTATTATTCTTCCCCTACATGGTAGTACATGATGTCCATGTGTTCGCTATTTAGACCCGGTCAATATTCTCCTCTGTTTACGTTCACTCACTCCTCCCTTCTTGTTTTTGTATCATTCGTTCACTTATTACGTCTCTCCCATTAGAGCGTCTGCATCTCTCTTGGTGGGAATCTGGCTTCGATCCACAGTGCTGAGGAAAAGAGTTTTATTAGAGAGCTGATTAACAAAGGGTCTGGCTCATATTTACGTAGCTGGATAGGAGCCCATGATGGAGTAAAGGTGAGATATTTACCAACACAAAGGATCTGATGCAGCTATGCCTTGTGCTACTGGAACCGGTGATGAATCACTGATTGCTACATTGTGGAATTAATATGTGTCCTCCAAGCTCAATCGTCTCAGTGCCTCTCAGAGTTAGCTGAATACAAACACACTTTAAAAGGAACTGACAGTTTGAACACAGCCTCTCTTCTTGTTGTGAGAAGTGGCCATGATATTAGGACAACATACTCAGACGTGTCCTGATAATTTTATTGTTTATGTATTTGATTGCAATAAATTGCCAGATGGTCATTTTATCCATAATCCCACCCCTGAATATAATGTATTCCAAAGCAATTTTACAAACTGTGGGCTCCAATATTACCATAGATTTGAATAAAAATCTCACTGACAAATTCTCAACAAAAACTTGGCTTCCAAAGAAAGTTTCATTGCAAAGTTGGACTGCAGTATATTGGATGGACAGATGGTCTTGTTTTTCCAGCCCATAATTTGTGTTATTATGCGTGATGTTGTCATGCATGATGTAATTAAAATTGATAAACTGGTGACCTGACATGTAAAAAATGTTGACAAATTGCACTTGTAGCAGTAACTTGCAGGTCCAATTCTTCAAAACTTGCTTTCTCCTGCAGGAGGGAATGTGGATGTGGACTGATGGCTCAAGGTTTGACTACCAAGACTGGCATTCAGGGGAGCCTAACAATCGCCGCGTAGAAAACTGTGCAGAAATAAATTGGCAAGGTACGTGTCTGTTCTGAATACTGATGATGTAAAATATATGGTCATGTGTTGTATCTGTATCTATCCTGTTGCTAGTTTTGATATGTCTAAATAATACGTATTGGAGAAATTACACATTAGAGACATTCATTGTGTATAAAATCTGTGGAGACTTTAGCACTGCTCACACATTTTTATGTTTTATAACAGGAGAAAAATGGAATGACATTGCATGCGGCCATCACAGATCGTTTGTTTGTGCAAAAGACTTGTGATGCCTCCCAACATTGACATCATATCTGCTGTTGATGGTACTTTCTGTGTCATGAGGCTTCAGTGACATCAATGTTGGCTCTAGTGACACTTTCTTCACCTAAAAGTCTTGTTTGGTATGAAATAAAGAATCATTCTGTGTGTATAAGTTTTCTTTTTTTTCACCAATTCTGGGGTTTAAAATATAAATTTCTGGAGTGCTGTAATCCAAACATAGTTTCAAATTGGAAAAAGTGTATGAACCCAAGTAACATTTAATGGCTGTCATCAAGTCACCCTGACAGTTGTTTTAGTTTTAGTGATTGTTTCCATTTTGACATTGTATGATACTCCATAAAGCTGGTCATAGTGTATATAACATTCATAATCTCCATTATTTCTATATTTTTAAATGTATTCCTGTTTTACAGTGTTCTGTTGTTGTTGATTGCTGTGATTTCACTGTCTGTCAAAGAGCATTGTAACCTCAAAGGGTGTATACAGTATATAAGGTTGATTGTAACAAAGACTTTAAAAATCTCATTAGAGCTGCATTAACAATTATTTTCATTGTTGATTATTTTCTCAACTTTCTCTGAGAATGGACTTCACAATGAAGGAAGAAACACTTTGAAACATTTGCATATTCATTGATTCTGTGTTTTTCAATGAGGGAGAAGGAATAGATAAAATGTAATAATGAAAAAATGTAATGTTGTATTTTTATATGTCTTTCAATATGTCTGAAGGAGGTCTTTACCTTAATAAAAGTGTAATACCACTGGTGGCTGCTAGATGCTGCCTCCAATTGACTCCCATTCAGAAAGCGTCAACTTCTCCCTAGAAATACTAAGTTAATCATTGTTTTCAACAAGTCATGATGGTCTCAATCTCTAAGTTCTCTCTAATAAAGTGTGCTGGTGGTCATTTTGGAAATTATTGCTCCATTAATAAGATTTGAAGTCTTATATTAGCTTTGATGTCTGCCGTGTTGGCTTTGATTGACAGCTGTGATTGACAGTTGGCTCACCTGCTGCTCTCCCCGGCTCCGGGATTCACACTGAGTCTGACTACTGTCACAATATTTCACTGAGCTAATAGTAGTAAAGTAGCTCACATTAGCTTAAGTGAGCTAGCATTTGCTTTGGCCTCAGGTAGGAAAAATGGAAATGATGGCATGAAATCTTATTAAGAAATTACAATCACTTGACTAGCAAAATTGTCAAATTTTTTCTCTCAATTGATCATTGCAATGTTACTGGCATGGTAAAAGAGTGACAGGAGTGAACCTCTGAGCTGTCCTCCCCAATTTTATTTGCAGCTACAGTATTCATTAAACCCCAAAAACAAGATTACACAAGTGGCAAAACTGATAAACACCAAATGAAATTAACTAAGACTTTTTCATCACTTTAGTCAAAGAGGAGTTAGTGCCTCCTGGTGATGAGAAGAGAAGGAATAATTGAAGTGCAGACACTGTCAGGGTGTAGCAGGGATGAGTGGACCCAAATGCAGAGATCAGAGAGCAGGAGGACTGAAGCAAATGGCTTTATTTCAACATGAGCATTCAAGCAAAAGCTGACTGAACAGACTTGACAAGACAAAAACAGGTATAACAAATGATCCAACAGAGACTGAACAGAAAACCAGGACCTAAATAGTAACCGAACTAACGAGAAGATGAGGTGCAGGTGGGGAGATGGGTGGGGAACTCAGGAGAAGGGAGTGAACATACAGGGAGCCGATTGGCTGGGGAAACACAGGGGGCAGGGCAGGGCTGATGAGGCTAACACAGGGCAGGTGTGGGGAAAACTAAGCAGGGCAGGGCTAATGAGTCCAAATGCAGAGCAGGTGTTGAGGAGGACATGAACACACAAGCCCTAACCCTAACACAGAACAACAGGAAACCAAAACCCAGAAAACAATACTCTAAATACAACCCATACCAACCCGTCCAAGAACCACCATGAACCTAAACCCAAGAATACAACACGTCAGGCTAAACAACAAAACGCAATCCAAACCCACCACCCAGGTATAGCAAGAAAACCCATATGACCAGAAAGACTTAACAGAAATCAAACCAGGAAACCTCAAAGAACACAAAAACACAAAGAGACCAAAAAACACACAAAGTCCAGGCAGGGTGTGACAGACACAAGATTTACTCCCTAATAGATTATTACTCTGAACTTCACTGCACCAAACCCCTCCCTAAACTTAATCATCTCAGAGTTTTCTGGTCTAATATGTGAGTGAATGTGGCTCTCTATGAATGCAGCTCATTAATAAAACTAGTGGAAGTCTAGGATTACTGTCCGTAAACACAGCCAACACAATTTTTATGGACAGCCCAACAGACAGAAGTTGTCCAGTGAGAGGCAATCTTTAAATATTAGTACAATATTAGTACATTGTCAGTGGTCAAACAGTGCCAGTTATTGCATTTTGATTATTTACCACTTTAAAATATGAGGAGCACCAACCCTATGTTTCATATTGCACCTATGGATGTAAAGAACATATGATTAGTAATAAATACTCAGAATTTTTGTTTTTTGTATCTTAAGATTCATGTAGAGATTAGAAGTGTGAGACTACAATTGCACCATTTGTAATTTTGTGTTTTTTAAAAAAGGAGGGTAATTGCCTATTCTTCTTCTTCGGTGTGTAAATTAAATAAATAAATAACAATAAAAATTGTACCACTCTTACAAATATAACTTACTTTTGCTTCAGTCCACAGTCCACTGGTCAAACAGAGGAGCACAATGAAGTTAAGACCTGATGCCATCTGTGTAAAGATACATTAAGGAAGTAAATGCATTATTCAGATGTATATACACGTCTTATCTGTGCAACGTAATGAGAATTTAAATCAATCAATCAATATTCTAATATATAATCCTAACAAATGTACAGTACAAGTTTTTAAAAAAATCTGGCACTGTAAAGAACAACACCCTAAAAAACACATCCTCATTAAATGAGTACAATGGAATGGAGTTGTTTTTTTTGTTTTGTTTTGTTTTTTTGGTAAAGCTTTATTTTACAGGTCCCCTAATTTTATACTAATATCCTGGAATTTTTTTTGAGTAATTTGCACGTATTTAACCATACATTTTAGGACATTTGGTACAAATATAAGCAAAAAATGGAAAAGGTGTTAAGTTTGGTTTAGTTGGTAAGTACTCTCTCGTTATATAATTTTGAGCGTATTAGCATATGCGTATTAATAAAGGGACAGGTTGACACATGCACTGTACTGCACTGAAAAGCCCACTGAGATAGTCTGTGTGCACTGATAATTACACCTTGAGGTGGACGGGCAGTCCACGCCTTTACTTGAAGAGTTTACCAACTTTTATGTAAACAGTGTCACGGCTCTTGTCAATCAGATGTAATTGTCTTTTTAATACGGTGCATACGTAGATGTTCTTTTTCAAAATTTCATAATAAATTAGACTCTTGATAATTCTTTAACTGAGAGAAAATACTTCGGTGAACTTTTGTGTTTTTTAAATTTTTTCCTAAAAGTAGCTGCTGTGTAAATATTAATTCTTAGAATGTTTCTTTGAAAGGGTTTTATAATTTGGTAGTATACAGGAAATGGGCTTGTTACTGAGTTTTTAAGAAACAACCTGCTCATATCCCAAATTCATAGATTAGTACACTTTGAGACTGAATTTGCTATCTTTTTCCCTGAGTCCAGGGTGGTGCCCCGTTATTATTAATTCTTATTAATAATTTTTATTGATTTTAATAATTAACAATTATTTTTGATAATCATTCATTATTGCTGATAGCCAAAGTTGTAGCCACGGCCCAACAATGGTGTGCCAAAAAATGTACAAATACCAGCGTTGGAGAGAATAGTAACTGACTGGCTGTCATACCACCTCACAGCACAGATGTTGTCTTTGCTCCACTGTCAAAACTCCCTCTGTCTTGTTTTCTCAGCTCCTTCTTCTCTGCTAACCTGAAGTTTGGACACACACAGGGCGTGCTGTTCAAACACAGTGGATGCGTTTGATTAGTAGAGGCACTGAAGGAAAGAAATTGTCTGCAAAAAAGTTTTGTCCTGTGGGAAATGTTGATGCAAACTTAATGACTGATAATGAGATTTGGCACGTGTTACCCTGCACACTCCCTTGGTACACATCAAAAGTTGCAGAGTATGCCTGAGATGTCTGTTCTTGGCCAAACCTTGAAGTCCCAGTAATGAAGATTCCTACGCATATATTGTCTGATTCCACTGAACTTCCCCTTAAAAGGAATCATCATTTCATTTACAGAGTTATCCTCCTCTGGCACTATCTGTAGGCATTTCTCTCTGAATACATCCAACCATTCAGCCTGGTCGCCAGAATAAAATGTTGGCATTGTACGGTTCTGCAAACCACAGATATGTTGAATATCTACCTTTCAACATGTGTAATATGTAGTTTATTAACATTTTAATCATACGTATCCTATCAACATTTCCAGAATATGTATCATATTAACATTTCTAAAGTGACATAGTTCAAATGAGAGCTATATGAGCTGACTGTCTTATTAGGAGGAGGAGGGGTCGGTAGATGGTTAGGAAGTTTCTTGGCAGAAATTTGAAAGTTGGAAATCAGCAGAGAGCACGGTTCAAGACCACCTCGAAGCCAGTGCCTGCTTCCTGTTTCAACCAACAAAACTGGATGTTTTTCGTAAGACGTCAGGACATTTGCAACTGTTTTTCTAGTAAGAAAACCGGGTGATTTTAGTGAGACATCAGGACATTTTCAGCCGTTTTTATTTTATTTTTTATTCTATTTTAACCCAAACCATGATCTTTCCCTACCCCTAACCAAGTGGTTTTTGTGCCTAGACCTAACCATCATAAAACATCATTATTCAACGGATAATGGCCAACATTGAAACATAGACATTCAACGTATCTGTGGTTTGCAGAAATGTACAATGCCAATATTTTGTTCTGGCAATTGGGTTGAACCCGGACCTAGTCTTCCAAAGTTTGTCCTTCTTCTGAAGCAGTGAGGTTGTTGACAAAGTGGATGAATGAAAGCAAACAATGCTACAATATCTGTCTCAGAATCACTTATCTCCATTGACAATGGTATCCAATACATCCTGAACTGAGTACAGTCTTCCTCTCTTTGTCAATGGTATTCTGGAATTTAAATAGATTTTTGAAAAATAAATTTAGATATCTAATGCAACACACATGCACACATATATACCTGTACATTACCTATTGTCTGTGAATCTTAACCCTATATATATATATACAGGGTTAACCCTTAACCTTAACTGTTAACCTTAAGCCTATGACCCATATATATATATATATATATATATATATATATATACACTGTATATTGCCATAGGTGGAATAATTGGTGAATTGACTCATGACTCAGTGATGAGGCCTTTTGTGTGCCTTTTGTGTGAATAAGTGATGCCCATTGAAGCCCAGTGTTGTGTTTTTGTAACATTGAAAGAAATCCCTCCAATTCATGTTTATTATACTTTTTTTTTTAATTATTAAAGTTTTCTATTACTTAACATCTTTAGAATTAAGGAAAAAGATACGACAGGTCAAACACTTACTTGGAAAATTGTTGAAATTGGAAATTGAAAGAGAGAGCTGGGGGTCAGTGGGAGACAGCCATGTGGTATGTCTTACAGTGTTAATATTTTCCCACCAAAAATGTTGCTATGGTTTGTCTCACATTAAAATTTCACCTCACATGCGTCTGATAGAAATCACACCAATAAACAATTACGATAAGTTCATTACTAAGAGACACACACTCTTCCTCTTTGTTAATATATTAATAATGACACTGGTTAAAAGGAAAAATAATAGCTCATCAGAAGAAAAATCTTTCTGATGAATGATGGATGTTTTAGGGCTCATTTGCAAATCACAGTTAACAGAAATCCACTTTTTTTAAAAATCTAGATGGTCAATCAAAAAATCTTTGCTCAAACTTCCTCCTCGGTCCTCTGAACAGAAATAAGGAAGGTGGAATGACCATCATGATGGTGGACGGGTCAAGAGAGGAACGATCAAATAAGGGAACTGGCATGTACATGTACCCCTAAACTCAACATAACAGCAACAAATCAAAATATTGTTAAGCTCAGGGTCACATTAAGATTTATACTGGTATTACAATGAACATTATGGTATGACACACTCTTATGTGTGACTGTAGCTTAATAGTTTTTACTTGCTGAACGTTAACACCCTTGTTTTTTTTCCCACGAAGTGTTGCGTAGTTGATGGTTCCCAGAATATTATATTTTTTTAACATTGTTTAAGGAGCAGTCTAACATTTACTCAAGGCTGTGGCAATGTGTAATTCACTATTAAACCGTATTAAACCTGTTGTCAGTGGATGACACTTAAGTTTAAATAAGCAAAGCACCCACAAAAGGTATAAAAAGACAGACAGTTACCTTCTGCAAGACATCCTGCTACCTTCTACTGCAACTGCAAACTCATCTGATCATCACAGCAAGGTAACCTTTTAATTCTTGCCTTTCATCATATCAGCAGCTTTACAGAGAAGATTCTTGATCTACTCTTCATTTTATTTAAGGTTAGATTTATTTGTTAGTGATTGGCTGCAATTAACCGGTCCTGACATACAATTAAAAAGTGTAGAAAAAAACTGTAGCACTTTATTTCACAGGTCCTTTAATTTTAATCTAATGTGTTGTTTGCAGGTATTTAACAATACAATTTTGGGAGCATTCATTTATTTGGTGCAAATTTGGTACAAATTGTAAGAAACAGCTTTTAAAAGTACTAAATTGGTTAAAATTGCAATTTTTCTTTAACTGACAGAAAATTTCTCGGTTTTCAGTGTGTAGTTTTTTGTGTCAAAATACCAGCATATATGTTTCCTAAAAACTGTGCAACAAGCACATTTCCTGTAAGTATTTTCTGTCACTTAAAGAATTGTCAAGAGTCTAATATATAAAGAAATCTACATATGAACCCAAATAGCCTATAATGAGAGGGTACTTACCAACTAAAACAAACCTTTTTCTGTTTTTTTTTCCTTATAATTGGTGCCAAAATTAACAGTTAAATATCCTGAAATTACTCAAAAATTTCCATTAAATAGGTATGAAATTAGGGGACCTGTAAAATAAAGCGTTACCAAAACAAACAAACAAAAACCCTTATTTCATTGTTTTCATTTCTAAATCTTTTATAGGTTGTTGTTCTTTACAGTGCCAGATTTCTTTAAATCATGTACCATGCATTTGTTTGGATTGTATATTAGAATATTGTGAATTATTGTGAATTCTCATTGCGTTGCGCAGATAAGACATGTATATACAGATGGGCAACAAATTAAGGCAAAAACCAACATAAAGTGCTTTAGTAAGGTGTTGGGCCACAAGGTGCTGCCAGAACAGCTTCAGTGTGCTTTGGCCTTGATTCTACAAGTCTCTGAACTCTACTGGAGGCGAGCTAGCTCAGAGGTTATCAGCTAATGTTATCTCTCTAAGCTAGTCTGCTTGCACACTTGCCAGCTAATGAGCTAACTGATGCAGTTTATTATTTTAGTTAATGTAATCACAGTGTTTCTTATTCTGATAGAATTGCATCTTATGGTATATTTGCAGTTTATTTATGGACACTCAATCGAAGTATTGGGACGGAAAATGTGACATGCATGTAGATGTTTACAACCAGTTGCTGATGTCTAGGATAAGGACCATGCAGTAAAGGTATTCTGTTTTTCCCCAGATGGCGTCCGGTTTTCTCTTGGTTTTCTGCCTCTGTATCACCATGACCAACGCACTGTTCTTTCCAATATTAGTAAGAAAAACTTTGTTTTTAGTATTTAATTTGTCTTTTTTAAATTTTCTTGCTAAAATGTTATTTACTTCAGACTAGTGTGTACTGTAGGTCACTCTGTGAGCCTCTTGGTCTGTTCTCATTGGACTCGTGTTGATCTCCCTCTTCCCCATTTCCTGTTATCTCTCCACTGTCACTATCTAATAAAAGCATGAAATGCTCAAAAAAAATAACACGAAAACAAAATACAGCAAGTTGTTCCATATGAAGCCCTTTCTAAGCTCAGTGAACAGTAAAAGATGATTCCCAAGTCACAATTAATCAGTTAGCGGCGCTTCTGCCACCAGCACCCCTATCTTTTTATCGTGTTCCTTGTCTATTTCTGCTGAGAACCGTGCGCGTCACACGGAGAAAATAGGCGAGACCTCAAAACTCTAGATGAAGCGACGCAGCAGCCTCACGTGAGACGTGCGTGTGGCTGCTCTAACCTGTTAACATGGGCGCCGAAATGAAAAGCAAGAGGTTCCGCGACGCACACGCGCCGCTCACGCATCCAGTGTGTCCCGGGGTTAGACTCAGATCTAAACTTCAGGTCCCACATTAACAAGGTGACGAAAACGTAATTTTTCCTTCCTTAGAAACATAGATAAAGTACGACCATTTATAAATCAAAAAGATGCAGAAAAACTGATTCATGTCTTCATTTCAAGCTGAATTGATTATTTTGATGCACTTTTTACTGGCCTCCCGAAAAAACTACTGAGAGACTTCAGCTCATTCAAAACTCTGCAGCTTGGCTATTAACCAGAACCAAGAAGAGAGAACACATTGGTCCAGTTTTAGCTGCTCTGCACTGGCTTCCTGTTACCTTTAGTATTGACTTTAATCCTTACATATAAAGTCCATAAAGCTACATTGCTAACTCCCTTGTTAACTATTTGCCTTCAAGAGCACTGCGAACACTGGAGATTCCCAGCAACAGCCAAAAGGAAATCAGGGATTCAGCCTTTGTCAATTACACCCCAAAACTATGGAACTCACTACCCATAGATATCAGGGAAGACTGCTTGCTAAATATATTTAAAAATATATTTAAAAAATCATCAATTAAAAAATGTCTTCGCTTTAGCCTTTAACTAACTTTTCCCTCAGTCTGCTTCACACTTATATACAACTGCACCTCTTTTAAAATGTTGAATTTCACTTGATTTTATACATTCTATGTATTCTATTATTTCATATATATTCATATATATCATATATATCATATATTTTCTTCTTCATCTTCTTCTCCTCATCATTATTATTATTATTATTATGTATTCTATTTTATGTGTCAGTGGGTTTTATCTTCCGTATTATGTTACAAATGGTGAACTTTCAAATTAGTTTCAAATGACCACCACTGAAGTACGCATTATATGTATTGTATTTTCACTTTATTTTATCATATGTTTATTAACATTATCAAAAGGGTTTTATTTTCCCTCTTATGTACATTTTTTTGTCGATATGAAGTAATTTCTTTTGTTGTGAAGCATTTTGAGCTGCATTTTTTTTTTATGAAAGGTGCCATACAAATAAAGTTATTATTATTATTATGGAAACAATGACAACAGTCACACAAACAAAATTGTTTACCAAGTAGGTATAGATAAAATAAAAACAAAAAAGTGCAAATTTCAAGCTAATTTAATAAATGTGTTGTTCATTTTCACAGTGGCACATAAAACACCACAAACCAGGTTGGTAGATTCACTTTGTTCACACTTAAATTGCTTTGGATGTTGTATTTTCAGATATGTTCAGTGGCAGATGTTCATACACGTGTTTCCTGATAGGACACTAATACACCGGGCTACATGTTAACCCCAACAGGGGAAGTTATGCTTTAATTCACTACAGGATGGGATCAGAGAACTTAATTTTACACAATGATGTCCAACTGACTGACATTATTTATTAATTTATTAATTCTAAAAATAATTGATTAATTAATTAATGATTCTAATGGTATAGTTGAGGTGGTTGGGGTGTTAAAGGTAAAAGTTTTTACATAATTTGTTTAAAATTCCAGCGGTTCACGTGAGGGTTCCACAATGTCCTCATGGTTGGACAAAGCATGGCTCTCGCTGTTTCATCATTCAAAACAGCCACGCGACCATGGCTGAAGCAGAGGTACTTGGTTAATCATTCTTTACCAGCCTACAGGTTAGCTATTATGACCATGTTTTAGCTATATAGAGCCTGTATCCATTTCTCTCTTCTCTTTCAGCTCATTTTTCTTTGCTAACTTTCTCTAAGATGTTTCATATTGTTTTTCTCTTACTCCCCTGTCAGTGCGCCTGCATTGGTCTTGGTGGGAACCTGGCATCAATCCACCGACGCTCAGAACTCTCTTTCATCAGGACACTGATTTTCAAAAGGTGTCACGTTTATCAAAGTGTCTGGATCGGGATCTTTGATGCAATTCAGGTGAGACATTTTTAGGGCGTTTTCAAACATACATCGTTTAGTCTGGTTGAATCAGACACCGTTGCACAAAGAGGCCCTTTAGAGGAATTCCTGTTACAAATGAATTGTTTGTTTGTTTGTGGGAATGTGATACAACCTTAATCTGACCCAAACTACAAGGTGTACTATGCAAGTGTTGTGTTGTGTGCATGTTCTCGCTACCACCCCAGACACATCTGACCAATGATCACAATGAACAGAATGTTCTTTTGTGGCTTTTTTGATGCTTTTGGTTCACTTTCTTTTCTTCCTGTGTGAAAAGAAACTGTTCCAAGTGGAAAACGTAACAAGCTTACCAACTTACTCACTGATTCAGACCAGAGAAATACAACAACAGGTTTGAAAATGCATTTAAACACAGAACCTGATGCAGCTGTCAATTGTACAACAAATGGTGAGTAGCTACATAGATTCGCCAATTTAGCATTGCACCCTTATAACATTGTCAGACTCACAAAAGAAAGTAAAAAAACAACCCAAAATGGATCAAAATCAATGCAGCTGAAGTTTTTTCCCCTAACTTTAACCAAGTAGTTTGAGTTGCTTAAACCTGCCTAAACATTAAAAGTGTACTACACTGATTTAGCATTTCACTCCTATAATGCTGTCAGACTCACGATGGACAGTTTAAAAATGTATCAAAATCGATGCAGCACAACCAGAGATAATGCCTTTTTTATTCCATGTATTCTTCTTCCTTGTCAAAACCTGGTGCCTACATTACCCAAAATGCATTTTGTCCACTAATAGTTGGGTTGGAGATTTGGGTGTGTTTTGCTAGTTGTGGCTAATGTAGCCTGGAGCTGCTAGCCTCCAGCAGAGATGAGGAGCAGGCTACAGAGGTCTGTTATCCTCACTTCTTTTGAACTCCACACCCCCAGATTTTTTTCATTTTCAAACTTGTAGTCTTCAGCCCCAACTGATGCTGACTCAAGTGACATCACTTGAGTCAGTTTATCAGATTTCACACAGCTCTCTCTGGAGACACAAAAAGTTTTATACTACTATTTTCACACATGTACTCCCCCAACACCTAGAAACACACTTCAGCCCTGTTTCGACCAAAAGCTCCAGGTACTTTGGGGCTGAGCTTTAGTTCAATAGTCAGTGAATTGACTCAAGTTCGAGATCTGGTGTGGGGATCTCCTTCGCAAGATAGTTTATTGGTGACTGCTTATTTTAGTATCCTAAAATTTAATATTGTAATAAAAACAAAAAGGCTAATGACTAATAAATCATACCGTATGTTCACCTTGCTGTAATCTCTTCAGCTACTCCAAAACATTCTGTGGGTGAATGTATCACACAACTGGTGGTATAAATCTGCACAAAACAGCTGAAAAGCACATGGCCTGTATTTTACAGGATCCCATAATATTGTAGTTCTGAAGGCTGCAGTTTTTTACCCACAGATTAACATCAGTAATGCAAAACCCTCAAACCCTGTATCCTACAGCAAATCAAGAATGGTCAGTTAGTGCAGTTGCTCAAAAATCAACTTTCTTTTACAGGGGGGGAAGTGGCTGTGGACTGATGGTTCCAAGGTTGACTACAGCTGTTGGGGTCATGCAGGGCCACACATTGTAGGCGGAGAACACTGCACAGTGATCAACTCGAATGGTACAAATATTATTTCTCGACTTCCTGATTGTTATTTTTATTGAGAGGAAACAAAACTGGTGAAGCTAAAATGTGTGGTATTTTTATGTGTTGTATTTATACTACTGTTCATACTCTTGTCTGGATTTGTATGAAAAATAAGTTAAAAATTAATAAACATTACAGGGTTCTATATGCAAATATGAAAACTCAT
The DNA here is from genome assembly GCF_914725855.1 of Thunnus albacares. Taxonomy (NCBI): domain Eukaryota; kingdom Metazoa; phylum Chordata; class Actinopteri; order Scombriformes; family Scombridae; genus Thunnus; species Thunnus albacares. The sequence continues at coordinate 32,611,977 of NC_058110.1, read as the reverse complement.
TTGGGCACCACAGAGCGAGTAATTTGGATTAGCTGAACCACAATACTAAACAATCTGTTGTCAAATCTTTTTATGTCTTTTTATGTCATACAAAACATTCAGTCAGCTGCCTCTCATTTATAGCTGGCACTGACCGTCACTTTTGCCGGCGGCAGATCATATCTGCTGTCACTATTTAACTTTAATCCCTTAAAGTCAGTTGGATGTTTGAGCTTCAATGTGCAGAGTGACGATGTGCAGAGTTTGACACTATCTGAAGAGGGAAAGTTTCACTGTGCTCACTGAAAATGTAAAATGAGTTTAAGGTGTGTACCTACGACAGCTTGTACGTCAAGATGGACGTAGTGAGGTGTGATGTCACCCGCTGGTTTGCATTGGAGTCAGTTTGAAGCCCAGAGATGCAGCTTATGGTCAGCGCCATCTTTTCCATTTGGAGTCAGAACCTTCCAAATTAGGAGTGCGAGGTGTTGCCTTTCACACTCTGGAAACATGCCGCACTACCTCGGAAACACTGAGTGCTGCACACTTGAGCTAATGTTAGCTATTTAAGCTAAACTATGCTAACACAGCAGGTTAAGCTATCAAGTAGCATTAAATTTAATGAAATATTGCGACAACAGTCCGACTCAGTGTGAGTCCCGGAGCCGGCGAGAGCAGCAGGTGAGCCAACTGTCAATCACAGCTGTCAGTCAACGCCTACGTGGCAGACACCAAAGCTACTATATGTCTTCAAATCTTATTAATTTCCAGAATGACCACCAGCACCCTCTTATTAGAGGGCTTGAATTTAGCGACTGAGACCATGATGACTTGTTGAAAAAAATGATTGACTTTTTGCTCTTTGAATCGGCATCAGTTGGAGCATCTAGTGGCCGTTGGTGGCACTTTAAGGTCCTTCCACGTTGGCTTCAGCCTCAAGCAGCTGTAGTTGCCACTTGATACCCACAAGCATGATTTGTGAAATCACAACTAGTTTGGAGCTAATCGTAGGCCAGATGTGAAAACTTAAGTTAAGTAGAAGACATCTTGTGTCCATCTGTTAAACTTTTGAAATGAAAAGATATTTGCACATTCATAGATTCTGGATTTTCTTATGAGGGAGAAGGAATAGATGTCATTTTAAGGATTTTAACAAGATAGTTGGACTTTTTTGTGGGAAAACCATATTAGACACAAATAATTATTAAAAGAGTATTTTATATACATCTTTAAACATGCCTGAAGGGGATCTTTAAGTAACTTGATGACAGTGTAAAAAGAAACTTGGCAGTTGTCGGGTTGTAGTAATCTCTATGTTAATTTACAGCTACTGCACAGTAAATATACCCCAAAAATTGCTGTGCCCCATAAATTTTTGGCCATGTCCTTAGCTTTTTTTTTTTTTTAAATTTTTTACATAGGAGCACTTGTCCCCATTTGAGCCCTGCATTAGAGAAATTTAAATGCACTCTGATCAGTAAGAAAAGTCAAACTCAGATGTTTATGCTGTTGTACTCTTTTCTTCTTACAGGATTCTCTTGGGATCATCTCCCATGTCACAATCGGAAACCTTTTGTTTGTGCCAGAAAACTGTGAAGCCTCCCACCATTTGCTATCAGATGTGCCATTACAACGTCACTTCCACTACGATGACTTTACTTCCTTTTTCATACTTTGATAATATTGAACTCTGATCATTTAATGCTTAAATAGCAATATCACTCTCCTGATTATTCACATCTTCTTTTGATTATTTCCACACTTTAATCTGGGTGAGAAAAATCTATGTAAAAAAACAATCTGAAAAATAAATAAATATGATTTGTGAGCATAGTGGGTTCCTGTAAATTTCTCCATTTTACCTGTGTGCATGTGTGTAGCAGGTATTCCTCATGTGGTGAGAACACACCACATCCCTCTTCTCCTTTTGGGGACAAAAAGCAAGTCCCCACAATGTAAACCATAAAATTTTAGGGGGAAGACTTGGTTTAAGGTTAAAGGATAGGGCGTTTTCAATGGCTTTTGTGATCTCTTATATGTGTCGTATATGTGATCTCTTATATGTATTTTATGATGGCTTATATGAGGCTTCAGCACTCTGAGTTAGTCATATCAAGCGGATATCTGACACATTTACAGTCTTTTTAGCATCAAATTCCCTCTTTGTGTTTCCTCGGACAGTGTTTCCCTGTTGAGCTGCAGGTGGAAGTATAGTAACAAAAAAAGGGACTTTGGCACTAAAAAGACTGAAAGATATCTACTTGATTCGACATATTAGCTTCAAATGAACTTTTAAATACATTCTTGCACAGAAGGACTGTGGATTTTGTCCTCCATCACTTCCATTGTAAGTGCGTTATGAAGGGATCTTATAATGGTCAGTATGAACAGGAGGAATGATTACAGCAAGAAAAACATGTTTCACTGTTCATTTGGGCTCCTGACTGTTGTTTTAAGACAGAAGTGTTCCAGAGACTGTAGGATCGATGCCAAGGCCAAGGAACACCATTCTTCAAAAAGATATTCCCTCATTTGATGTTTTGCTGATGGTATTGGAGAGCGCTGTCTAACACGTCAGACGAGAATCTCCCATAGGTGTTCAGTTGGGTTGAGATCTGGTGACTGTGAGGCCGTAGAATATGATTCACATCATTTTCATACTCATCAAACCATTCAGTGACACCTCGTGCCCTGTGAATTGGGGCATTGTCATCCTGGAAGAGATCACTCCCATCAGGATAGAAAAGTTTCATCATAGAATAAAGGTGATGACTCAGAACAACTTTGTATTGATTTGCAGTGACCTTTCCCTCTAAGGGGACAAGTGGACCCAAACCATGCCAGAAAATGCCCCCCAAGGCATACCAGAGTCAAGTCAAGCATTCGATGTGTACCAGTATTGCAGTAAAAGTATTATGAGCTTGATGTAGTTAAAGTATTGCAGTAAAAGTACATAAGTATTATGAGCTTGATGTAGTTAAAGTATTGCAGTAAAAGTACATAAGTATTATGAGCTTGATGTAGTTAAAGTATTGCAGTAAAAGTAGTGGTTTGGTCCCTCTGACTGATATATTATTATATATGACATCATTAGATTATTAATAGTGAAGCATCAGTGTTAGAGCAGCATGTTACTGTTGTAGCTGCTGGAGGTGGAGCTAGTTTACACTACTTTATATACAGTTAGCTAGTTTAGTCCAGTGGTTCCCAACCTAGGGGTCGGGCCCCTCCAAAGGGTCAGCAGATAAATCTGAGGGGTGGTGAGATGATTAATGGGAGAGGAAAGAAGAAAAAACAAAGTTCTGATACACAAATCTGTTTTCAGTTTTTGGACTTTTTCTCTAATCTTTGATTTTTGCTGAAATATTGGATCATTTGAACATTTATGTAAATGAAAGCATGTGAGAAGTTTAGAGGGAAAAATCACTATTTGGTGGAGCTGTTAACAACTCATAGACATGTGAAATGTGACCCCGACTACACACTGCTTTTTGTAAGACGTCAAAAGCCAAAAAGGTTGGAAACCACTGGTTTCATCTTTAACAATGTGTTGTATTTTAAAAGCTTGTTATATTATCCATTGTGTCAAATCTTCATCTGAAAAGTAACTAAAGCTGTCAAATAAATGTAGTGGAGTAGAAAGTACAATATACTTCCACTCCACTACATTTCAGAGGGAAATGTAGTGGAGGAAATATTCAAGTGTGACAACCCTTTGTGTCATCTGTGTTTTGCTGTGTGATTCACCCCCTTGTTTGCTGTACTGTTGTAGGTGATCGTTAGTGCTTAAATAAATTGGGAACACCTGAGGGTGCTGCAGCACAGCTCACTCTCTTCCTGCCACCGTGTCACGCTGCTGAGGGAGCTCTCTCTGCCCTCCCCTCCGGTTGGTTTGGTGATGTTGCTTTAGTTATTTTGCATACATGCACCTGTCAACACCTACACACACACAAACACTTACCATTCATGCATCACACAACTCACACTGATCTTACTGATCTTCACACCCCATATATTATAATTTTATTTAATAAATTATCTTTTGTTAAACCTTAACATGGTGTGTTTCCCTTTTTGTTGCCACTGGCCACTTGAGCCAGCTCATAATACAAGTGAAGTACAAGTACCTCCAAAATTGTACTAAAGTACAGTACTTCAGTCAATTTACTGTTACTTTGCACCACTGATTGAGACACTGGTAAATCCTGTCAAAAGTTTGAGATGTGGAGACTGGTGGAGGATTCTGATAAGACCACGTGTATGCACTGTATGCACATACAGCATATTATCGGCATGATGATTGTTCTGTGTGACATGTATGTATGAATGTGTGTGATGTTGTTGTATGAGATGGTTTTATAAACAGGGAAGACAGATTGTTGAGCAAGATATGTGTTTATTGATTCAACTGAAATGAAATCAGATTTGTCTTCCAGCGGTGAAGTCATCGAGGCTTGACTTCCTGGTATAAGTGACATGCATCATCAGTGAGGATGTGACATCTTCACGGCAGATGTGTCAGCACATGGCGAGATTGTCATGGGTTTCTGGCACAAATGAAAGAGTTCTTCACTTTACACCTTGCATCATTGACAAAATCTTCACCTGTAGACAGAGATTCACAATGAACAAACAATAAAAGCACTTTAGAGGCCTCTCCTACAAATGATTTGACAAGAGCTTATTTCTTATTTCTTGATTAATCTAATGTAAAAAATAACACAATACAAATAACATGTTAGGTTATGTCTACACTCATAGGTCAGTCTCATAATGCTTCACTCATAGAGACTGAGGACAATTCATTTGTGCACACAAATCATTAATTTGATAATTTTTCAAATTTTTTTTTTACTGTAATTAGTTTGTACCTCGCAAGTTGATCTCCATGCAGCCTTCGTCTCCATGATTGTTAGGCTCCCCCTTAGCCCAGCCGGTGAAGTTAAACTTTGAACCATCACTCCACAGCCACAGACCCTCCTAAGGAAAAAGTTTAAAGGGTCAATTCACTATTTTTCTAGCCATGCAGATAGTGCAGACACACCTGCTGTGGAGACCTCTGTCACCACTCCAACACAATGAAGGTGACTTTTGTTTGAGATGGTAAGAAACAAAAGAAAAAAAAGTCATTTGAAAAACTCAAAAGCAAAATTATTTTTCGTGGAACATAGTCTCTGAACTCTGCTGTGAGCAGTTTCTATCAGTGTACTACGTAAAAACATCCCTACTATTAACAAGAAGGGTTCAACATACTGTCACTTTTGTTTATGAAAACATCCTCCTAAAGCTGCTTCAGTATATTTTCCCAGGACTGGGATCTGGTCTGGTGAACTTAAGTTCTTTTTAGAGATGTTTTGATTGTTCCTGGTACTGTTTGGATGTAGAAGTTTGTACATCTCTTCTGCTGCACTCAGGTCTCTCTTGCAAAAGACATATTGATCTCAATGAGATTACCTGATAAAATTAATTTTATAAATAAAATAAATAAATCTCAAATAATCTTGCATTTGGTTTGACATGCTTGCATTGTTGATTCCTGGTTGACGTTGTGGGTGTATGTGATGTGCTTTTGTGCGTAGCTTTGCATTTTGTATTTTGTATAATGTGTCCTGTGTGTTTTTTGCTTTGTACTGTCTGTTATTTTGCTGTTATATGTTTTAATTGTAAGGGGTTGCAGATGAAAATTAGCTTGAAGCTAAATCTGGTACAGTGCATCATTTATGTTAAAAACTGTACACTGTCCTGATAAATAAATACAAGAAATGTTGCAACAGATCCTGTTTATTGATAAAACACTCACCTTTACTGCATCATAGCCTCCAACCCAAGTTCTTTTATGTGAGTTAGTCGCTCTGTAAACCATCTCTCTGAGGAACTTGTACTCGTTTTCGGAACGGATGGAAGCCAGATTTCCATCAAGAGAAGTGCAGAAACGCTGATGATGAAGACAAGGTGCAAACCAAACATGGTGAAAAGAGTGAGGATATAATGAAAATACTACAGAGATGGAATGAGTTGAATGAGGAGAAGTGAGAGTGAAAAGTAGAAGAGAGACAAAGTGAGAATGTGACAGTACACTAGATGTTACATGGACATTACTGTACTGTATGTACCAGCATAAAAGCCAGCAGGCCTGAGTTTTCTCTATGATTAGTGATTAACCTTCAGTGATACAGTATATTTAACTAAGAGAGAGAATTTTATATTAAAACACAACTTTACTTTCAGCATCAATGCACTTGAGACTGACAGCTAATCGTAAAAGTTACCTTACCAATAAATATTTACATGACTGATTTCTTCAACTGAATGATTCTTAAAGCAGCAAGCTGTTTCAGAGTATATACCATAAATATATGTTTCTTGTAAATAGCTGTTGTTGTTATAGTACCTCTGCATCAGCCCAGTCCTTTTCACTGTTGTAGAATATGTAACAGCGTTGGTCAAACTGAGTCCAACCAGGAGGGCAGGTCTCACAGAAACCTATGAAACAAACGTCAACTTAGAAGGACAAAAATAATGCAATAGGGCTGCATATAATGATTATTGCTATTATTGCTATATGATTATTTTCATCGATTTTCAATTATTCAATTTTCAATTCATCTGCTGAAACTGAATTATCTCAGTTTTCTGGTCTAATATGTGAGTGAATGTGGCTCTCTATGAATGCAGCTCATTAATAAAACTAGTGGAAGTCTAGGATTACTGTCTGTAAACACAGCCAACACAATTTTTATGGACAGCCCAACAGACAGTTGTCCAGTGAGAGGCAATCTTTAAATAGTAGTACAATATTAGTACATTGTCAGTGGTCACACAGTGCCAGTTATTGTATTTTGAGCATTCACTCCCTTGAATGCTCAAAACAAAACACTCCCACCAACCTGGTGCTTTTCCACATTGTGCCTGTGGATGTAAAGAACACATGATTAGTAATAAATACTGCACAACTCAGAATTTTCATTTTTTGTATCTTAAGATTCGTGTTGAGATTAGATTTGTGAGACTACAGCTGCACCATTTGTAATTTTGTGTTTTTTAATAAAATGGGGGTACTTTCCTATTCTTGTTTCTCTTCAGTATGCAATAGTCCCTGTTTCATGATTGATTCTTTCTTTAATTTTTCATCAACAATCAATCAATTTATTACCAACAGGTGCACCAAGTGGCTATCTGTAGTCAAAGGCATCTCAAACCGGCCTCACTTTAGGGGTTGTAATAAAAGAAAATATTTAAAAATAAAAAATTGTACCACTCTTACAAATATTACTTACGTTTGCTTCAATCCACAGTCCGAGGATCAAACAGAGGAGCACAATGAAGTTAAGACCTGATGCCATCTGTGTAAAGATACATTAAGGAAGTAAATGCATTATTTAGATGTATATACATGTCTTGTATGTGCAACGCAATGAGAATCAGAATCACAATATTCTAATATATAATCCTAACAAATGCAAGTTTTAAAGAAATCTAGCACTGTAAAGAACAACACAGAAAAAATATATATCCCCATTAAATGAATACAGTAATTTGCAGGTATTTATTCATATATTTTTTGGACACTTGGTACAAATACAAGCAAAAAATGGAAAAAGTTGTGTTTGGTTTAGTTGGTAAATACCCTCTCATTATAGTAATTGAGCGTATTTGGGTTCATACGTAGATGTTTTTTGAAAATTATCAAAAAATTCTCAGTGAAGTTTTGTCCTTTTTCAAGTTTTTTTCCTAAAAGTAGCTTCTGTGTAACTGTTAATTCTTAGAACATATCTTTGAAATGGTTATATACTTTGGTAGTATACAGGAAATGTGCTTGTTACTGAGTTTGTAAGAAACAACCTGATGTACTAATATGTAGTTTGACACACAAAAGTAGTTTCTGTCACTTAAAGAAAAATGACCAAATAAACCAACTTAACACTTTTTAAAGTTGTTTCTTAAATTGAAAAAGTTTGCACTACCCTCTCTGTAAATACCCCTAAAAACTACCTGTCAAATACCTGCAAATTACTCAGGAAATTTTAGGAAATTAGAATAAAATTAAAGGACCAGTAAAATAAAGTGTTATCGTTTTTTTCTACACTTTAATTGTATGTCAGTACTGGTTCATTGCAATCGATCACTGACAAATGTATCTAACCTTAAATAAAATTATCTAAAGAATCTTCTCTGTAAAGCTATGATGAAAGGCAAGAATTAAAAGGTTACCTTGCTGTGATGATCAGATGAGTTTGCAGTTGCAGTAGCAGGTAGCAGGATGTCTTGCAGAAGGAAACAGTCTTTTTATATCTTTTCTGGGTGCTCTGCTTCTTTAAACTTGAGAGTCCTGATCACAGGACACCGTTTAGGTTTTGTAATTAATATTATATGACATATTGCCACACCTTTGAGTAAATCTTAAATAATCCTTACACAATGTTTAAAAAAAAAAACATCCTGGTAGTATGTTGCATTAAGCAATGGAAATAAACAAGGGTGTTAACGCTCAGTAAGATGAAACTGTAAAGCTATAGTCACACATAAGGGTGTGTCATATAATATCAGTATAAACAGGACTGCTATGTCTCACGCATTGATTGTGACATTCATGCAAATTGACACTTTTCACTTTACACATATCTATTATATTGTAATTTATTCCCATGCATGCTGCTCAGAGTGAAAGTTTAATTTAAAGAAACTCTGCTATGCACCGCTATGAGGATTATGTGTATTTCAGTCTGTGGAATGGTCTGGATGTGGAGCTAAAACAAAGTATAAACATAAATCAGTTCAAGAAGATATAAAAAAAAAAATATTCTTAAGAGGTATATGGATGAGGAAGGGTTGTGTTAACTGTTTAAATCTTATTTTATTGACACCGGCTGGATATTTGGGTTGTACATAGAATTGGGATAGTTGTTTATAAATCGTGTATAGGAGTTTATGGATGAGTAGTTGAGAAATGGTTAGGAATAAATAAGTGTACACTTCTTCCTACTCCTTTTCAAACATGTAGTATTTGTGTTGTTTATGAGAATTTGTTTATTGAATTTGTTGTATAGGTTTATTGTTTATTTCATTTTATTGTTATTCTTTTTTGTTTTTCTCTGTTTTTTTTTATTAAAAATTTTGAAAAAAAAAAAAGGGTAATCTCAGTCAGCGGCTCTTCTGGCAGCAGCAGAGTGTCAATATTTTGATATGTTGCTGTTATGTTGTGTTTAGGGCTACGTGTCAGTTCCCTTATTTGATCGTTCCTCACTTGACCCCGTCCACCATCTTGAGAGTCGTTCCACCTTCCTTATTTCTATTCAGTGGACCGAGGAGGAAGCCTTAGCAGAGATACACAAGACCAGCCTTCACAGAAACCTTTTACTGGGGCGACAAAATCTGGTTTTAAAATTCTTTTTTTTTTTTGATTCACCATCTAGATATTTAAAAAAGTGGATTTCTCTTAATTGTGATTAACAAAGGAGCCCTATTTTTAATTTTAACCTGTATCATTATTAATATATTAACAAAGAGGAAGAATGTGTGTCTCTCAGCAATGAACATATCATAATTGCTTATTGGTGTGATTTCTATCAGACACATTTGAGGTGACATTTTAATGTGGGTTCTCTATCGTATTGAGACTATCTCCCCACTCTGTTACATATTCCATATGTACGGGGAATGATCCCCCTGCTATCAAGGTATGTGGATATTTCCTCTTTAACCCACACTGGCCTAACCGGTTACACCCTACAGTTTACCTATAAAGCATCTGTGCTGACGTGTAATCACTGATTGTTTGATCTCCACCTGAATCAAGGTGCACTGTGTGTGTGTGTGGAAAGGAAGAGAAAGAGAGTGTGCATGTTACAGCGTTGAATCCACTTACCTACAGAAGTTGTAGTTTGGGCGTCTGTCTATGGGCAGCCTCCCTGGATTGCTGTTTCCCTTGCTGTATTTTTCTATATTTTTCTTCTTGCTTGTGGTTCGTGTGCTCATGCACTCGGTGGGATCCGTGCTGGGCTCAGTCTCCCGGTTACGATGGCTGGGTTTCCTTATACCAGCATATTGCTTGCGCTTTCGTGAGCTAACATGCTCAGTGGCAGAACCGTAGCATCCTTTTGGGTTGTTAGACGCCACCTGTGGCTGTCCCGGTCCCAGCACCAGCAGGGAGATTGGGCCTGTTTACTGAAATTGCCGGTGGAACCTTTAGCTATGTTTGGACGCAGATGCAGCAAGGTTGTTGCAGCAGGCATGGGAAAGTCGCCGCTGTGCACGAGCAGTCTCACGTAGCCTCTCTAGATGCAGCAGGGGCTTCAGATGGGCAAGAACAGCCGTACCTCATGTTGTACACGTGTTGTGTTCTCCATGACCCATGGCTATCACTTACAGTTTTCTCACAGGACTCCGAGGTCGGCCACTTTCACCACTGTGACCAACCCTTGACATGCAGAGGTAGAACTGTCCTCCAATTTGGAGAAAAATGTCATTGCTTTGCTAAACGTGCTCTGCCTTCTGTGTAGACAGATGTCATTTATGGTTGCGCTAGCTTCTCTGTCCTTTCCTCTGCTCTATTTGTCGGAGTTTGTGTTTATCTTAGTTTGTAATGTATATTAAAATTTGGCAAATTCTTGTAAACCTAGCTAATGGCTCAAACCAGCCCTCTTCTCAACCAGTAGCAGACGGATGAGGAGGAGGACAGGATGAAGATGCTGACTGATGTTCTTCATTCTTTCTGAACTTCACTCAGTATTTTAATGTCAGAAATATTATTTATTTTTCTTTTTGATTGACATTTTTGATTTCTTTCCAGTTTTTTGCTGATGTAGAAACAATATTTTGACATATTTAAAATATAAATCTATTCTACTCCTGTTCTGAATTTATTATTTTTTAAAAAAAGATCATTTAAAAAAACAACAATTCTTTTGGTAACTAAAAAGAACCAATAAAAGTATTGATAATGAACCAGACTGATAAGTGTAGTCCTGAGGATAAGATAAAGATAAAATTTTAACCATACCGTCCCTACAGCTGGCTAGTGGCTAGTCTGACTATGAGAGGATGAGAAAATCACTGTTCAAATCCATTCACTATAAGCCTGTTTTACGAATGTTTTGTGATTTTTTTTTTATAGCACACAGTGCATTTTTTAATGAATATTGTAATGATAATAGTCCAAATTTTGTGAAAATTCATAGTTTTTAGTCAAATAATTTGGGAGAGGACCTCCAATCCCCCCGACCTGAAGGTCTGATTATTTAATCAACTGGATAGAATCACAAAACAACAACAGCAACAACAACAATCATATCATATCAGCAAACTGTCACAGAACAAGAAAAGAAATGCTACCAGTATTCTATTGAACACCTTAGCTATGGACACATATCATTCTGCTTTTTTCCAGAAGCCTCAGACTTGTTCCTGCTCTTGTTTTACGTTGGAACAATTAATAAGAATACTTCTTGTTTGGCACCGGCACCAAATTACTGCTTTCTGATTGGCTGCTGTTTGTGAACTTAACTAAAGTTTGAATGTCAAATATCTAACTATTGCATTTGTTTAACACTCATAAATATAATTTCTAATCACATGGTTTTTTTTGCTCCCTGGGAAACTAATAATATTGATATTCAAACTGTCCAGTTAAACAAATCTCTTATTTGGCATCCAATGACATGATTTTTTAATGATATAACACAGAATAATAATCAACATTAACATTCAGGAGAGACATTAGCCTACATTTTAATTGATGGGGGGGCGTAAGGGACCGGGATAATGCATAGGGGGGCGCTAGCCCAACAAAGGTTGAGAACCACTGCTTTAGAGGGAAAGGTCATTGCAAATCAATACAAAGTTGTCTTGAGTGATCACCTTTATCCAATGATGAAACATTTCTATCCTGATGGGAGTGATCTCTTCCACCTCCAGGATGACAATGCCCCAATTCGCAGGGCACGAGGGGTCACTGAATGGTTTGATGAGTATGAAAATGATGTGAATCATATGCTAAGGCCTTCGCAGTCACCAGATCTCAACCCAGTTGAACACCTATGGGAGACCTTGGACTGACGTGTTAGACAGCGCTCTATATACATGCACCTTCTATCATGTTTGTATTACCTTTCATACTAATGTTTTCATGTTTCTTATGATAAAGGTGTCTTAAGTCATGATTGTGACGTAACGGTCATTTGACTGTATACAGTATATATATATGTATATATGTATATACAGTATATATGCCTCTTTTCCTTCTCGTGGGTATTTGCCTGAGGAAGACCTGTAGTTGGTCGAAACATCATAAATAAAGTACAGGTAGTTCTGATTCAGTGTGTGGGTACTCAGTCTTATAGGAGTGCAATGCTAAATGCACTACTACACCTCTAATAAAGGGGCCCTGTTTCAAAATGTAGTTGTAGTAACTTTAATAGCTAATAAGTGTTATTTGTACGTACATGGTGCGTATTCCCAAACAAATGGGAATATATTGTGTGGTACATAAATTGTCAGAAAATGGTGAATCATGTCGATCACTGTTTCCCAAAGCCCAACCTCAAATGTCTTGTTTTATCCTGACCAACAGTCCCAAAAATATTCAGTTTACTGTCATGGCGGACTAAAGAAACCAGAAAATATTCACATTTGAGAAGCTGGAACCAGAGAATTTGGGAATATTCTTCTTAAACTAATCCAAACATCCAGTCTGTATAATTAAATTCCCACGCTATACTTGGTTTTCTGGTTTATGTTTGCCCTTAAACTATACTTGTTATGACTGCATATCCTTGAGTCCACTAATGTAGTCAAGAAAGTAACTTGAACACTGGATTTAAACATTTCCTTGTATGTAAGAGCACTGCCTTAACTCTACACTAACATCTTTTTTTCTATGAGCTACATTATACAGTTATTTGCTTCACCTGAGATTTTGTTGGACAGTGTCGAAACACATTTTTATTAAGAGTTCAAAGGGCCAAAAACTTCCACTATTTAGTTTAGTTTAATTACTGCTTTTCATCAGAGTTAATTGTCACATTTCTTTCTAGATATTTCAAATCAAAAGGGTTTTTTGTCATTGCGTCAGAGTTCATTACACTAAAACACTTGCCAATCCCAGTCATAAAAGCAAGATAGCAGGAAAGTTGTCTTGTTTTCCCTCCATCACCTTAGATGTACATATTAAATTTTAGAAAGTCAACATTTTTGTTGAATCCTTTCCTTGAAGGTTTTCTGATACAACTCCAGCATATAAAAGAGACTGCCCCAAACTTCCCTTTGATGTACTTCTAAATAAGTAGCTGCTATAAGTATAAACCTTGTTGTTGCTGTAAACTTTAAATTTATATACCGAGGTTTGGCTTTGGGTGTTTGCAGGTAAGGTGATATGAGAGATATGATAAGAGTTGTGGAGGTAGTGATGTTGGTGTTTGACAAGGGTTTGGTTTTGTATGTTTTTGTTGTCACGGCTTGCGGGCCACAACAAAGGAGGGAGACACACGCCAAACTTAGCAGTAATAAACTGAAACTTTTTTAAGTAAGCAGCAATAATAAATGCATGTGATATTTGAAAGTGTATGAATACAGTAGCTGATGTGAGGAGGTGTGTTTTACTACATACTGACTACCATTTCTATTATTGTCATTACTGTGATTATCATCATTTTCAGAGGACACTGAACACTGAGCAGCTCTCTTGCCTTCATTAGCAGGTTTATAATGTGTAGCCATAAGGAAGAAGTTTTCTCCTGATCAAACAGACAGAATAACCACACAGAGAACCTGTCTGTCGAGCTCTAGCTACTCTGGCGAGGACTTTCCATATTAACATAAGCTGTCAACCTACTAAAGTGTGGTTAGCTTATAGGTGATAAGTTGTAATGTTCAGTGAGAGTCCAAACTCCCTGTGACCTGATCAAACACATCACATTCTTCCTCACTGCTCAGCTTCAGCTCTGCTGGTGTTTGTTGTGATGTGGAGAAGGTGTGTAGAGGGGCGGTCAGCGTTAGTGGTCTGTAAGAGCCCAGTACAACTGTTATTATGTTAAATTTCTCTGCCTTTTAAAGATGACTTTAACAGTTAACAGTCAGCAGATACCATTTAATACAACTTTCTTGCGCTCCAGAACTGAACTGATAAATTTCATCAGGAAAAATTCATGATTTTTCAAAATATGAATGTGTGCAGAATTTACGAGACGCTGAGCTGCATTTAGTCATTTCCAGTCAACTGTCTTAAACTTGAAACAATCTGCTTTTGTTAAAAGTGTTTAAACAGTATTTTATCACTGTATATTAGCACTAACAGTAGACTGTGATATTTCTACCTATGATAATTGTAGCTTGAAAATTTGACACTGCCACATCTCTAGTTGTTACACATCACATGGTTCTCAAAATCCTTCATATTCTTTCTCTTTGTACCTGTGATAAAAGCCAAATAAATATTAAAAACTAAGAGAGAGAGTTAAACCAGGATCCCCTAACTCAAATCAGTTGTCAGGGATTTATATCAAATGCATGAAATAGTGTTTGAATTATCAATTTTCATCTCATATAATGCTTTTGTTGATAAAGAAAACTCATGGGACTTTACAAAGAAATGTTTTATAGTGACAACATTGATGTAATATCTAAATTAAACAATGTCTTACAGCCTGTGTAGTGACAGCAGCACATTGTGCCCTAGAGTGTGGATCACTCAGATTTTTGCAGCTCTAAGAGCCCAGCAGACATGTACATATACATCTGACGAAAGTACCTGAAGGAACAGTACAATTAAAATTACACTTCAGGTAACAGTCACACATAAGGTGTGAGTAAAATGCAGCCTGTGTACACATCTGTAACGATTACAGTGGAAACTATTTATTCCATCAGACACACGTGAGGCTACTGTGGATTAATGAAAAATATTATAAAAAACATTACAATAGAAAGAAATATTTACAATAAAAAATAATTTATTTCATATTGTGTTAGGCTTATTAGATGTATTTATTATTAACATGTATGAGAACAGCATACATGTTGTTTGATACTAATAATAATTCTAATTTCCAGAATTATGTCCGCACTCTGCTGGTGAAACCTCACAGGCTCAGACCACAAAGCAATGGAAGAATATGGTCAGGTATCTACCAAATGGGACACATAATGCAGTTAAATTTAGAAAAAGGTCATGCATACAGTCCTGTTTGTTAGTCGGATATCTTAATCCAGAGTTTTTTCAAACAAATTTAGACAATTGTGAAGCATTGTAGAAGTACTTTCTAGTTTCCCATGAATATTCTGGGACGATGTACCTCAGTTATTTTGACAATTATGTGCTGTATATTGTTATGGTACAGTAGAACTGGACTTTATTTAATGGAGAAATATAGCCTCAAACACATTCTTCTGTTGGAACACACCTAAAGAGAATGATTCAAGTGACTTTAAGGAAATCTAAGTGTCAGATGCAACGCTGTCCTAAACACACACATAACAACATATTGTGTCACTATTAAGGAATTTGAATTTAAGAAAATCAAGTCTAAACCCTTAAGTCCACTTTTTGCAAGTTAGGGTCTAACCAGCCATCAAACCTCTGAATATGGAAATTTGTCACCTTATATAGACGTCATCTGAACTGCACCACTTCTCCAGGTCATAATTACTATGGCCACTAGATGGCGTCTGTCACTCAAAGGTAACTACGGGTCGTTTTTGACTGACATTACAACCTATTGTGCTGAGGACAGGCTCATGGCATGACAGTGAATTTTAAAGAACATTTCCTTGTATGTAAGAATAACATTCTGATTCTGGCTCCGCAGTTTTTTCATGAACTACATATTTGTTTTTCTCTTCTTTCTTTTTTGTTTGCTTCCTCCTTCGATGTATCTGATGATCAGATATGAACTGAAAAAACGCAGGAACTCAGATCCTCTAACCCATAACATTTCCTTCTTTTGCTGCTTCATTTTAAAAGCTTTAAAATGACGAAACAACAGGAGATATTTATTCTATTTTGAAGAACTTATAGAATATGAAATGTGTTTACAAATTAGCAGAGCTTCATTAGCAGTGCTATTCTACAATAAAAACAGGTCTACAAAACAAGATCTGGAGATATTTGGAGCTTCTTTTTCAGTGAATCAGTTAGAAATAATGCAGGGAGGAGTAGTACAAGAAATGGCCTCACTGAGATGTTAGATGAAGAGCTGTAGACAACAGGCTCTTACTACATTTTCTGAAAACAGCACACCTCTAGCAAGCAAACAACTTCTTTTACCTTGGTGTGCAATGGACATGCCAGCTCGACTCAAGTGCTCCCAGCATGACTCGGCAAACACTTAAAGAGATCGGTTTCTATTTTCTCCCACAGTCTTTCTGGTATTGGGCGTTAGATTGCTGTACCCACTCTCGTTACAAATAGCCCACTGCAATACCTCAGATTCTCAATATGTAAGGACATGTATGGACAATAAAGAATGTTTCTGGCTCTTGATGACTTGTGACTCATGGATCTGGGCTATTAAAAGATCCCCTTCAAATGTGCTTTCAATGTAAATGATGGGGGACAAAATCCACAGTGTGTCCACACAGTCATTTAAAAGTTGATGTGAAGCTTATATTCAGCTTCAGCAGTCTGAGTTAGTCACATCAAGTGGATATCTGACATGTTTACAGTCTTTTTAGCATCAAATTCCCTCTTTGTGTTTCCTCAGACAGTGTTTCCCTGTTGAGCTACTGTGGAAGTATAGTAACAAAAAGAGGAACTTTGGCACTAAAAAGACAACATTGAAAGATATCTACTTGATTTGACTCATTTGAACGGCTGAAGCTTCATATGAACTCCAGATAAACTTTTAAATACATTTTTCCCCTTGCTTACATTTTCTAATGGCCAGTATGAACAGGAAGAATGATTATGGCAAGAAAAACCTGTTTCAATGTTCATTTGGTCTCCTGACTATTGTTTAAGAAAGACTTGAGAAATTGTGAACCTGTGTTTTAAGATTGTATCTTTGCAGCCTAAGCAGTATCCTCTGCAGCCTCGCAGGAGCTTGGTGTAGTTGCTTTTTAAAGATGCTCTCAAGTGGCTTGTGGTCACTCAACATGAATTTCTTTTCCATTCTCACATCTTGAGATGACAGCGAGTAGCTCTTTCTCTACAGTCAGTGAGTGACCTTGACCCATATGCTACAGGCAGTATGAGTGCCCCAATGCCTTCTGAGCTAGCATCATAAAATAATAATAATAATAATAATAATAATAATAATAATAATAATAATAATAATAATAATAATAATAATAATAATAATAAGTGATACAGTGTTAAACACATGTAACAAATAACATATGGGAAATAACAAGCTTTAAGATGAAAAAGCCTTCCTGAAAAGAAAGGATTTAAGGCCTTTTTTAAGAGACTTGGGTCTGTGCTGCCCTGAGATGGTTAGGAAGGCTGTTCCACAAGTGTGGTGCAGCAGAGCAGAAGGTTCCATCCCCCATGTAGTAGAGCTTAGTACTGGGGACCCCATGGTCCAGAGCATAGTACTGGGGGCCCGGAGGAGCAAGCTGTTGGCAGATCTAATGAGGGTGCAGGTGAAGGTTTATGGTGTGATCAGTTCCTGTAGGTAGGAAGGCGGATGGATTTGTATGTGAGTAGCAGGACTTTGTAGTCAACCATGAAGGAGACGGGGAGCCAGTGCAATGAAAAAAGAACTGGTGTTATGTGTTAATATTTTTTCACTCTCATCAGGATCCTGGCAGCACTGTTCTGAATGTACTGGAGTTTCTGTGTTGGAGCGTTGGTGACAAGCTGTATAAGGTGTAAAAAACTCCTCTTTTCTGCTTTTTTCTAGAGTCACCCAATGTCTCCCTCAAGCAGCTTCCTTAATGGGAAGACAAGTTAGGTATGAACAAGTCTAAAATAATCCACCAAGAATGTACGTTTGCATGTATGTGATTGGCCAACACAGCGTGATGTCGGATTGCATTGTATTCTTGTTTTAATTGAATCTTGCATATCCTTGATTCCACAGATGTGACTTTTGCCAAAGAAGTGACAAAGACAATAGATTAAAACATTTCCTTTTATGCAAGAGCACCATCTTGTCTATCATCTCTTTGCATTTGCTTCCTTCTCTGGTGTCTCTAATTTGGCTCACCTAAGATTTCCTGAAAGAGTTCAAACTGCAATTTTTCTCAGCATTTCTCTATGTATTTGGTCTAGAAAATGATGAGAAATGTGCGCTTGCATGTATATGATTGGCCAATGCAGCATGACGTCGGATTGCATTGTGGCAAAAGTTGAGCCCAGTTCAACTTTTTGTCGGACAACCACAGTTTTTTGTTGAGCCGTATGTGTCCCCCCTTTCCCCCTCTGTGTAAACACACTGTGCCCATTCATATGAAAGGGATGGCTGTGTTCTTGTTTTAATTGAATCTTGCATATCCTTGATTCCACAGATGTGACTTTTGCCAAAGAAGTGACAAAGATTAATTGATTGGATTAAAACATTTCCTTTTATGCAACAGAACCATCTTGTCTATCAACTCTTTGCATTTTGCTTCCTTCTCTGGTGTCTCTAATTTGGCTTACCTATGATTTCCTGAAAGAGTTCAAACTGCAATTTTTCTCAGCATTTCTCTATGTATTTGGTCTAGAAAATGGTGAGAAATGTCGATCACAATTCACAAAGCTTAAGATACTTTTGTTTGTTTTTTTGTCCCGACCAAAAGTCCACAGCTCAAAGATATTCAGTTTACTATCACAGAGAACTTAAGAAACCAAAATGCTTCACATTTAAGAATCTAGAACAAGATAATTTTAGGTTCTTCTTTTTAAAATAATATTAATTAACCAGTTATCAAAATAGTTGCTGATTAATTTTCTGTTGATCGGATAGTAAATTAACCATTAAAATGACTTTTTATTCATTTATTTTTTATGTCTAACCAGTTAGTTGTGCCTCTGGTTTGTTCCATCTGGGCTGGCCCTCTGGCTGCTACCGTAGCCACACACAATCCTCAACATCCTTGGTTTTTTGTACTCATGGTATGCGCAGTATCTGAACCTATATAAGAGTGCTGTTACCTGCAGACTTGACAGTGTCACTGCATTCCCAGCTGACTCACTCCTCATCTCCATCCAACTTGAAGGATTCACATCACAGAGGTACTGAGGCCTGAACAGGTAATTTTGTTTTAAATGACTAATGTACATTTAAAGGTCTTTTCACACCCAAATTGCATTAAAAAAATCTTTTGTTTTGTTTTTATATATATATGTGTGTGTGTGTTTTTATATATATGGGTTAGGGTTTTATATATATATATATATATACACACACACACACACACACACATATATATATATATATATATATATATATATATATATATATATATGTGTACAAGAAAACAAAACAAAAGGAGGTTTTTGTCAAGGTTTTGAGATATCTCTGCTGCCTCACAGTGTAATTCAATTATTTACCTTTTTAAATTCATACCTTCATTGTATTACAATTTTATTACAGATTATTTTATTTTGAGGTACATGCACTACACAACTGATCATCAATAGCTGAAAAAAGCTGTGGCCAAAAATCACCATCATTCCTTAGCACTGCTTAATGTGCACGTCTTGTATTGACATGCAAAATGCCTGTTGTATCTCACCATAACTGCTTACATATCATAAAATCTATGGAGAAAAATTATGCAGATGAATAGAGCAATAGACAAATTACAGAATTCTATAGCATAACAGTTAAAGTAAAAATGTGTAATTATAGTAAAGTGTTGATATTATGACACTTTTTAGCTGTCAATCTCTTCTGCTTATCATCTGTATTTTTGGTGTTACTGAGAAACCTAGATATCCTGGCAAATTAAATACATACCAGATTCAATACTATTAAACTATGAACTGGCAGTTTCATCCCCATACAGGGTGATGAAAGTTCAAATGGAAACAGTCATAAAGCCTGTTTGCAGTTTTTGTTAACCTCATTGATAGTTACATTACAGCTGAAATGATACTAATATCCTTTTCCTTGTCTTTATCTGAACTATTTCGTGTCTCTTTGACTCCAGCCATGTTCTCCTTTTCAACCCTTCCCCCTCTCTACCTGAGTCTCCTCTTCTTTCTCTCGTACCACTCCCCTGTCCTCTCCTTTCAGACTAGGAAGGGCATTCAGTGTGTATCTGCTCCCTTTGTACCAGGCCACAACCTGGTGGGAGAGGGTTTTGATGTGGTCAGCTTGCGCCGAAAAGGAGCCTACATGATTGACGTGAGGACCTACCTCACTCCAAAGGGCACCTGTAATCTTGTTCCCAACCCTCTTCAAGGCAACCAGCTGCAGAAAGTAATTTAAATCAGAAAGGCACAAACACAGACTTACACTATCTGCAGCAACTTAAACACTTTGGCATACAAATATTGTTAGCATGTTGAGTATGGATTTTTCACCTTCATTTTCAGCTGCCTCTCTCTGCAGTGGACTGGCGCTCATTCAGCCGCTGCAGTGTTCATCTGTACAGCAGTGAACACACCTCCGTCAGGTATTCTGTGATATAGAAACATAATCACTGATAGTGTTGTAGTCCAGTACCTCAAGACTGACCAGTCAATACTTCCTAACATCCACCAGTTTTTAGAATACCTAAAAAGCAAGATAACTGAGGTTTGAAACAGTGGTTGGTCAAAAATGTTTACATCTGATTCGAGAGTTAATTTTAATGTCTGGCATCCAAATTCTTTTCTATAATCTGAGTAGGGCTGGGACAAATTATCTTTATGTTGTTGTGACAATTCAACTCATAATCCTTTGGCCCCATAAAATCAGCTCCCCAGTCATTGTTTATATTCCAGGCTCTGATTGTACACCACAACATCAAAAGTTTTCTTTGTCAGCTCTAGGAAAGAGTGGTGAAAGCTCACAGACACTGACTGAAATGTACTGACAAATATGAAATCTTAAAACTGGGTGTCATTCCCCTCTCATTAGCATTTATAATTGGGAGAAGTACCTTGTTACACACTCACACAGTCAGTCTCTTTCATACCTTTAATTGGCTCCATTGATAAAATTGATTGATGTGAATTATTTAATAATTTCCTTTTGTGTTGTCTGTTGGAAAAACTGTTTTTTGGAAATTAAACCGTTTTCATGGTGAGTATGTTATGTGTCCACAGCTCACTGCTTGAAACATATACCAACCAAGACAGCAGTGACTGGAAGGTAAGAAACATTTCACAGCTATTGTTGAGAGAAATGCACTGTACTATTATTAACTATATATAATATGTATATATATGTTTAGTCTGACTTACAGTAAGACTTGTATTTATGTACTTTTAGTGAATTTAACTTCTTAATGCTTAGCTTACAGGTCCAGGACTTGCATAGTACTTCCCATATTTTAAAATATTGTAAAACAAGTATATTAATGAAGGGTTATTAGTTTTGAATGATCTGTCCCATAAATGTTTGCTGTTCATATTCAAAAGGTCAATTCACACTTACTTAAAAGTATGTTTTTCATTTAAACATAGTGCTACGCAGCCATGAAATCAAGTTGTATTTGCAGATTTGAGATTTCAGTTGATTTCACTTTAAATCTTTGCTGCCACCCTGCATACAGTTTGGGGGAATGAAATGTCTTTAGTGCTGCTCAGTGCAGCGAAAATCTAAATATTGTGGGCCTGAATACTGTGGACCAGAATCATTGTTTGTATTCACTATTTTGCCCTTTAATTCAGCTTTGATGGATATTGTGGACCAAAACAGCGCCATCTGCTGGAGTTCTTTCTATATGTCTACACTCTATGACAAAGGCTCAATGCTGAAACACATCAGAGCTTTGTTTTAAAAGTCTATATGACCATGCCATGACAATAAAGGCATTTTAATTGTTCTAAAAGAGTGTGCCTTGGAGTTTTCTTGTATTTTTGTGTCTAAACAAGACTGATAGTCTACAGTCATGCCAGCGGCTTTGTGAGGCTGTGATTAGGCACAGTGGTGCTAAATGGAGCTAAATGCAAACTTGAGCATGCTAACATGCTCACAAAGACAATGTTAATATGTCCATGTCACACAAGTATAATGTTTACCATGATCACCATATTTGTTTAGCGTGTTGACATGTAAACATTTGCTAATTAGCATTAGAATAAAGTACATCTGAAGCCGATGGAAATGTCATAAGTATTGCAGGTGTTTGGCCCTGAACTTAAGTATTGGAAAAATGCAAATGTTGACCGGATGCTGCTTGACTAAAGGTTTATGGATTACCAAAGTGATTACAGTTCATCCTGAACATAAGCATCTTTACTAAATTTCATGGTGATCTATACAAAAGTTGTCAAAACATTTAACTCAAAACCAGAAATGTCAACCTCAAGGTGGCGCTATAGGAAAGGAAGGGGTTAATCAAAGTCATTATGAGTCATCCTATGAGATGAAACCATGAATGTCTTTGCCAAATTTCATGGACATGCAACCAATAGTTATTAAGATATTGAAGTCTGAACCAAAGTGATGGACTGAGCAACTGACTGGCTTTGCCACTCCTGGAGCCACACCATTAGTGTGGATAAAAACTCAACAGCAGTACAACTCAGTAAGAAATGTTTACAGTGAAGTCTGGTTAATTACCAGGACATTGTTTTTGGAAAGGCATGCTTGTGGTGGATAATTAAAGAAATCTTTTAATGCTTTGACCATATCAATCAAAAAACTAAAAGTAAGCTTATTTGTGATTTGGCTGAATTACGTCATGGTTATTACATTAGAACCTCAAGCAGCTCATGATCTCCTTTTCCATCTAGCTTGGACTAGATGTTAGAAGATGGAAGAAGGATTTCAGCTTGGACGTGGGGGGAACACGTTCCACTGCATATAACTTTGCTACAGCCAGGAGCAGAGAGGACCGCTACACCTTCAGCACACACAGGTCCACATGTATCCATTACAGGTAATGTATGAAGACCGTTGCATCACCACAGAACGTCAGGTAAGTTTGCATAAACAGGTAATTTACTTAGTTGTCTTTCTGTGTTTAGTTACCGTGTGTCAAACAGACCGCCCCTCAGCTCTGAGTTCCGTAACGATTTGGCGAGACTGCCCACTTCCTACAGCTACTCAACCAGGGCCCAGTACAGACGGCTCATAGAAACCTACGGAACACATTATATCCGCCAGGTTAATGCACACATTAGTTTTATTTACTTATTTCACTGGAATAAATGACACAATATTTTTTGTCTCAACATCATTCTATTCTATGTATTTTCAGGTTTATCTTGGGGGGCGATTCAGGCGAGTCACAGCTACACGTACCTGTTTGTCCAGACTGAATGGCTTCTCCTCAAACCAGGTATGTGGAGCACATGTCTATTGGCAGTAAACTCACTCTGTACCAAAAATAACATCTTACATCCCCTCCTGTCATATAGGTGCACAACTGCTTATCACTGGGTGTCTCCGTAGGCCTGGGAATGAAGGTCAAATCGTCCGCTAACCTAAGGTTCTGCACCAGGATCCTACAGAAACAGGCTGTCTCCAGCTCATACAGCTCTGATCTCAACAAACATTACACAGAGGTGGTAGGAGGCACTGGTTGGGGGGGGGAGTTTTCTCTCATCCGTAAAGACTCCCTGGGCTACCAAAATTGGCGGAAAACCCTCAAAGACCACCCTGATGTTGTCAAGTATTCCCTAAGACCAATGTATGAGCTAGTGCCATACTGGACAAAAAGGACTGGACTTAAGGCTGCCACAGAGCAGTACTTAAAAGACAACGGCATCAGGAACTCGGACAGGCAACCATACTGTGGCAATCACTCCCCCAACCTGGATTACAACTGCTGTCCTAAACAGGCCTGGAGGGGAACACTGGTGGTGACCATCGTCCGAGCCTGGCGTTTGAAAGGAGATTTTTGGGGCAAGACTGAAGGGTGCGGAGAGAACAAGCCAAGATCCAGAGGGAAGGCACAATAAACATATATTGATTCAGTTGTTTGCTTTTCCTTGTTTTTTGCAGGTATGCCAAGATGTGGTACGGTTCAATCTACCGCAAGACCCGTGTGATCCGCTCAGACTACCCTCACTGGAATGCTCGATACTATCTGGGCAAGGTCAATACTAATTTTCTCTTTACAGATAAGTTAAAAAACGTCCACATCTGAGAAAAAAATATATCACTGAGGTCTGAAGGAAATGTTTTGACATTGTGGCATATATACTTATTTGCTGTCTTGTTGAGAGTTAGATGAGAAGATTAATACTACTCTAATGTCTGTACAATACACAGCTAGCCTGACTAGTGAACTTTAGAGGTGCGGATAGGCAGATTTTTTTATTGTACAGACAGGAGAATGGTATAAATCTTTAGTCAAACTATCTGCAAAAAAGCAAATAAGAGTATTTTCTGAAATTTCAAACTATTTCTTAAAGCAATTGACTAATGCTACCTTTTCCAAAGTTCTGTCATTTAGTAGTGAAAAAAAGGTTTTTAAAGGGGATTTACAAGAATGCTAACAATAAAGATTGTGCTCCACAAAGTTGAATTACATTATAATTGTTTTTTTTCCTGAAAATAAAGCACTTAAAGTACATAAGTAATAAGTCTTTTGTAAAATACATATGAAGTATGAAGTATGAACCGAACTGTGTCATGGATCAACCTCAACAGTTAAGGGGTATATAATATTTTTTAATATTATTATGGTTTTTATTATGGTTTAATTTTTATTATCTTTTGTTATAAAGGTGAACACATACTCAGGTCTGAGGATCGAGGTCTGGGATGAGGACGTGGGCAGGGACGACCGTCTGGGGTCATGTGTGAAGTACCTGAGGCAGGGGACACATAGCTTCACCTGCCCAGCCAAGAGAGGTGGCGTTTTGATCCAGTACACTCTGACCTGCGATCGTCACCTGACTGGAGACAGGTGTAACCAGTACAAACCAACTCCATAGTGAGAAATGGATTCTCGTCGGCATATTCTATGCATATATTGTTTGCTTTTCTTTAATCAAGTGTGATATCAGATATTTGCATTACTTTCTTTAAATGCAATAAATTAGACAGGTCTGGAGTATTCTAATACACAGGTTAATGAAGTGAAATGACTGTCACACTATTCTGTTTCCTATTTTAATGAATCAATAATGTTCTGGGACTATGAGGTATAAGTGTTTGATTTATAAATGGATAATCAGCATTGAATGTGTTTCTGAATCAATTGTGTGAAACCACATATAAAAAGACAGATTGACAGTTTGAGAGTGATAGTATTCTTTTTTATTCCTGTTTTAAATTTTGGTCATGGGGCTACATTTAAGTCACAGACTGTGTGTTTGTCATATATACAGTAGCTGTTGATTATTTTCTGAATTCATGTCATTTTACCATACATCTCTGTACAAGGCAGAATGAGAGTGTTTCTCTGGGATCAAGGTAAAAAAAATAAATTATGTCAAAATTGTCATGAGTACCATTAAAGATACATTTTTTCGTGACTTTCTCATGCTAATAAAGGCTGTCAAATCATGTAAACTCCACTGATCAACACTGAGGACACTATAATAACAGTACAAAACACATGCTTAAGTAATGCATAACTAATACATGACTCATGATGACTTAATGCATGAAACAATGCAGGATGTGACATGAATTGAAGTTGCTCACCATTAATAAATGAACAAGTCACTATGAGTTAATGTGATTAGTTAATCATCAATAAATAGTTGTTAATTAATAGTTATTTCAAACTATATGCCACCAAATTAGTTACCATCCAGTTATTAAAAGGCAAGCTAAGCACACATTTTGACAAAAAGGCAATTCAGAGTGTTTTACATAAGACATTAAAGGCATTGAGACAAACAGCACACAAAACAAATTATAAAAGGACATTTTAATACAAGTAAAATAGTGATTAAAGATCTAAAAGAATAGAAAACTAAAACATGCTAAAATAGAATAAGACAGGTATAAAATACAAGAATAAAAGTTACAGTGCGGTGTAAAAAAAAAAAGATTTGTTACATATCTGGGCTTAATCAAGTGATGCTGACATTATTGTCTTATCTGAAACCCAGCTCGCAAAATCTATTACAGATAAAGTCATCTCTATTGGCGGGTATAATGTTTACCAAACTGCTCACCCCAAGAGAGGGGGTGGGGTATCTATTTTTGTAAAGAGCAAATTTCTTGTCAATGTTGCACTCTCTAAATCTGTCAGCAAACAAATGGGAGTTTCTGGTCCTAAATATTGAGGTATCCAAAGGGGTTTGTATTACTTTAGTCAGGTGCTATAGACCACTGTCAGCTGTTCCTGATGCACTTCCATCGCTGTTGCAGCTGTTTTCACAGGGCTGCTGTCAAAACATCTGCAGTGAGTTGCCTGTATAATGACAGATTGACCTCTGGTGGCGCATGTTGTTCATTACAATACATCACATCAATAGTGTCTGTGTCAGTTTGAAGGAACGCCCACATCAAAATGCAAGGTCCTTGTCCTTAGATGCCATCCTCGTTTGGGTCTCTTTATGTGTGAAACTGAAGGAAGCAGTTCTTTTGATCTGTGAAGCACAAATGAACATCACACTTGATGCATGCAGTTGACATATATCCATCCTTGCAGTGCCTACAGCGGCCTCTTTTTTCAACTTTCATTGGCAGGTGCCTCACATTATCCCTGCGAACATCAAGATGGAGAGCATTGTGGGACATCTCTTTCACACTGGGGCTTTGTGCTTTGCCTCATCCATGGATGGTCTGCCTCTCTTCAGGGTATTGATTTAGATGAGAGAGGTTGCCAGTTATGCCTGTTTATGAATTCCTTTTCAGGGATCTGCAGGGTTTTACAGTTACACTTGAATTGCAGCCAAGTATTGACCTCTCCAACGATGATAATGGCCATTCCTATAGGGGTATGCTTCTCACAATGTGGAGAACGGAGATTTATGATCATGATCTGAAGGGGAAGCTCGAGAATATAAGCTTTCACAAGCAAGTAAATGTATTTCTATGTCGTGTGTGTTAACCTCTCAGGAACTGTGATCAAGGTATGTTAATGAATCAAAATTGAGGAGGCTTACCCAAATACTAATACTGGCTTTGCTTTTTGAATGTGTTGTTCAAGTAGCAAGGCATTTGTAAATCAGATAGCTTTCTATTAAAAAAGCCTGCAAAGATATTTCTTATAACATAGTTACGTTTGTTTTGGAAATAATAAAATCAGTAAAACAACAAATAAAAACAATGCATTTTTACTCCTGTATACTCCTCATAGAACCTATTTGAAAACTACCTTTGTCCACCATATTTCTGCTGTCAGCCTGGTGAATATTTCCCTCTGAAATGTAGTGGAGTGGAAGCGTAGAGTAAAGTACAATTACCTCAAAATTGTCCTTAGGTACAGTAGTTGAGTAAATGTATTTTTCTGTAAACAAGGAAGTTACCATGAGTGTGTAATTTCCCCTCAAGTCTCACTGAGAGAATTCATCAGATTACTTCAGCTGAAGTATGCATATTGGGAATTTCCTAAAACACGGAAGTTACCATGAGTATGTAACTTCCCCTCAACGCTCACTGAGAGAATTCATCAGATTACTTCATTGTTGTCTTTCTGGCTGCTGACACAAATGTTGATGAAGCTTAAATGGCATGTTTTCAATAAAATACTCTCACCGTTTTCTTTATTTATTTCCTTCCATTTCAAGGGCAAACTGATCAATGTACATTACTGTTTTTTAACATAAAAAGCTTAAATACAACACTCAAGCTTTGGTTTTCGTACAGAGTAGACAAATAAGATACAAGGCCCTTTTTTCGTGAACCCAGCAGCACAGATCTCAGTCAAATGTTCCCTGTGCAGCACTTTTGGTATTTTTATGGCCAGGCACACCGTGCCAAAATGTGGCACACTTAGATACAGGGTGGGATCAGAAAGAATTTATCATCATCATAGGTGAGCATGTTGGACGTTGGCTACTTTCATCCCCTTTTAACATACAGTAGGGCTTTCCCTGTCATGATACTCTGACAGTTTGAGAATCCTGCAGAGTTTTCCTCAGAAGAAACGCATTATTGGCTGGGTTTTAAAGAGTTTCAAATATGAATACAGCAGCTCAAATATGCTGCCAAGAGCAGGTGATGACTCTTTTTAAGTTGAATTCAGTTTTCTGGACACGCTAACGATCCATCACCATGTTTTCCGTGTGTGATAGTTCGTGATTTTACTTGGCATCACAATGATCCACACAGTAACCATCTGCAGTTAAATACCACCGTAGAAGTAGAGTTTAAAAGGTTGTCTAGTATTTTTCATGTCGTTTTTTTATTTCAGAAATTGTTTTGAAAGTTTAAATCCGTTAGATTTGACTGTTTTACATGCAAAAATAACTGTTGACATTTTGGGAACAGTACAGTTGTTTATTTAATCTTCATTTTGCAACATAAACATGATCCTTTTAATGATCCACTAATAAAATTGGGATTTTTAAGATAAAATATTAACATACATACATACGTAAATAAAATGTAACCCAAACAATCTCTGTCACATGTTGTTCAGCGCAGCCACGTGTACCTGTGCTTTAAATAAAAACGCGGAGCTCCAGGCGACACTTTGGCCTGGCGACCTGTTGATTTGCATTAGAAATGCACGGAATAATTAATCATAACCAACAAGTTTGGTGTGCCTATAACCATAGAGGTTTGTGTGGTTAATTTGCAACGGTCTGGTGCTGATTGCACAAAACGTAACCCGCAGATCTGGCGTGCATAATTGTGCCATGGCGGTGCACATCATGCCATCAGAGACTACAGATAACGCCTTGAGATGGCTGTAAAGAGAAATTGCCTGACAAATGAATTTTTCTGATTTCAGGGAGGATCATATGGGCGCACATTCACCAAATAAAGTGACAAAATATCGTGAAAGGAAAACTGTTCTGTGACCAAGAAACCATACCGGCATAATGAGGTTATTATCTCAAGTGTACCGGTATGGTATCTTGGTGAAAGTGGGAAAACAGCAGTTTTAAGGATGCTGGTAGGCGGATTTTGTTACCTTTGGACAGAGCCAGGCGAGCCCTTTCCATCTGTTTCTGGTTCAAGCTAAGCTAACAGACTGTAGCTTCATATTATACAGACATGAGAGTGGTGACATTAAGGTTATAAACAATAATAATAATAATGCTCCAGAATGTTGCATTAATAAATAATAATGTTATACTCTGAAGGCTCATGTAATGTTTTTCTGCCATGGAGGAAATAAATTCATGTCAAGTCAAGAGCATCTTCCCACATCTTTACTGCAGAAACACACAGAGAACTGAATCATCTGTCAAGCAGTCAAGATTTACTGCTGTCTGAAACTGAAAAATACCAAAAGAACAATGCTTAACTACCAGAGAAAATCATTTTGATGCTCCAAAGAGCCTGACAGGACAGAGTTTGAGTGTGTGGCTCATGACAAAATATATAAATGTGGACTTTATGTTCTGCTTTAAAGGACTTTCCTCTCCTTGGATTAATAGTGTCTCAGGGAAACTTTCTTTGCGTGAAATTGTGTTGTATCCTCAAAAAGTCTTTTTCCAAAAACTGGTGTTGGAAAAGGGGGGGGGTCATCATCAATGCAGTACAGTACTTACAGTATGTAGAGGAACTACAGGGGTTCATGGCTGTGATGAGAACAGTTGTGCACATACTGTGCAGCACAACTGTTGCCAGAGATACAAAGAATGTTTTAGGGTCTGATTAGATGAAATCTGAGCTTTTGGCTATCTTCCTAAACCTACACACCCTCATTTACATTTGATAGAGCTTGAGCATTTTTCTGAAGAAGAATGCGGAAAAATGAACTGCTAGACATGTCAAATAAGACTCACGGATGTACTGTATATTCTTTTTGTTTCCTTGATGTCCCATGTGGGGAGGCCCCCCTGGCATCTGACATGAGGAAGGCAAGTTTTACATTCCACAGCCAAAGAACTCTGACAAGGTATAAAATGACCAACTGGTTTTCCTCCATGAAATCTGTCCTCTCCTCAGCTCTGCCAGTCAACACTAAAGCAAAAGGTAATATTTCAGATGTTTATTACCCACCTATTAGGGCTGTAACTAACGACTATTTTCATTATCAATTAATCTGTTGATTATTTCCTAATTTCTTAATCGATTAGTTGTTTGGTACATAAAATGTCAAAAAATGGTGAAAAATGTTGATGACTGTTTTCCAAAGCCCATTTCTTCAAATGTCTTGTTTTGTGGAGACCAACAGTCCACCAACAGTTTGTTGGATTTAATGTTTAATTTGTTATGTTTAACACAGATGGCATCAGGGTGTCACTTGGTTTTCTTCCTGTGTTTGATCAGCACATTGTTCACTGCAGGAACTGTAAGTAAAACTTACAAAAGTGTCCTTTTGTCTCTTTTTGGTGGTGGTGGTAGGAGAGAAAACCTAGATATTACTTTCATATACGACTTCATTATATTCCCATCACATTGTGGCGTCAAACGTAATCACCACCTGAATTACAAACACAGACAATGTTTTTCAAATTAATGAAGCACTGCATTAAACCGTGCAACATGAAGCCTACTTAAAACGTGGGGAGGTGGGTTTGAAAACTCAGAATGTTGTCACCAGAGACCGAGGTTTACATCTTGAGCCCCTCGTGTGTTTAGGTTTAGGCAACGAAAACACTTTGGTAAAGGTTGGTGAAAGATCATGGTTTTGGTTAAATGTTAAACACATTGTGTCATGTGCTGAAAGTATGGCTGCCCCCTAAGAGTCGACCAACCTTTAGTCGATGAGAAGAGTCTTAGTCGAGCAGGTTTTCATTGGTCGGTTGGCCTAAGCTCGAAAGCTGCACCTTGTCATAATAAGGTCAAAACCTAGTATGACTAGACTGCTTATGAAATGCTAGAAGGCTTTTCATTTGAAACAGCGAAAATAGGAAGTGGCCGAGGTGACCAATGGCATATTTTCATCACTTGGTTAGTGACCCTGTCCGCTGTGATAACAGAAGCACTGATTCCTCTGGAAATATCGGTTAGCTCCTGCACTTTCCTGCTGGGAAACCGCCTAAAATGAGAGACAGGAAGATTTAACAGAGCTAACTGACTCACAGGACTGAAAAAGGTAACTCCTTGCTGGTTGTTCCGACCATGTATGTATGATAAGACCTGTATATGGCGTGGCTGCTCAGCCTTGTTTCCAATGATCTCTGTGGCCAGTCGTGGTATTGCAGTGAAAAATTCCCCTGCCACCCAAAAAGCATTTTCCCCATAGACCACCAGTATAAGAGAGAGGTCTGTAAAACTGTTGACAGGACGCTTCAAACCGCAAACAAGGTCAATTAAGACTCTTTCTATTATGAATTTTTGATCCATGGAGGTTTTATGTTGATAAAAGTATCCTTGAGCCAAGAAAAGCGATTTAAAAAGCCATGAAGTCATAACAATGTAAAGTCTGTAGGCCGAGCAGGAACTCACCGGTGGGGCCAGCAGGAGAAACACTACTGAGCATGTTCAGTGGGCCACATACCTCCTGAAGGAAACGCGGAAGCTAAAACATTTTTGGGATATGCACCAGGCGAGCAATTCTTATTGGACTGAATGGGCGTCATCTTTGACACATTCGCACGTTTATCTAGTCAACTAGTTTGTCTAGTTGACTAGATAAACTAGGAAAATCTTCGGTTGGGGGCAGCCCTGGCTTCACTGTGGACTTTTTCTGTATTAAAGACCTTGGTGAAGTGATGCCAAGTGCCCAAGCATAACCATAAAAAGGTTTATTAATAGTATCACTACATTCAGATATTGAATTGCAAGATTAGATATTTTGTCAGGAAAAAAAAGAAAAAAAAAAAAGAAACATCACCAAACCCTTTACTCATACATTCAGTATCAACACTTTTGCAACAATTATAATTTGGGCGGCATTACGTTTCCTTCTAAACATATTTGCTGTTGCAATTCAGTAGTAGATAAATGTAATTTCTAGGAGACGGAGTTGCAGGGTTAACCAAGAGAAACAATTGGTCTTAAATTAGAACCATCCTGGGGAGATGCTTGAGTTGCTTTTACAGTGTCTTTTCCACATACAGCATGGACTACACATAATGTTAGTTTTCTCTTTATATTTACTACATAAAAATCTGTGGAGCTGCTGAATTAAACACTGAAATGTGCAGATTCCGAGCTTATTAAATAACCTGTTGTTTGTGTTCACAGGCCATAGATAACCCAGACCAGCAAGGTTGGTAACTGTGACTTTTATTTTTTAGATTTGTTTGGCTGTTGTAATCATTCCAGTTAATTATTTCAAAGAAGTACAGGGTATGCACTGACATTTTTTCATGAGACTATCCCCCTACCCACCGCTGCCTGTAGGGCTGCAACTAACTAATTTTCATTATCGATTATCATTATCATTATTATTATTTTCTTGCTTGACTGATTAGTTGTTTGGTCCATAAAATGTCAGGAAATGGTGATAAATGTTAATCACTGTTTCCCAAAGTCTAAGATGCAATCTCAACTGTTTTGTCCACAACCCAAAGATATTCAGTTTACTGTCATAGAGACTAAAGACACCAGAAAAATTCACATTTGAGAAGCTGGAAACAGAGAATTTGGAAATTTTTTTGTGGAGGATGTTATAGCAGCATATTAACACCCTTTTTATTGGAATGACATGTTCATCACTAATAAGTGTAATGTCCACATGTGCACCTCATTTCTAACATGACGAGTGTGTTGCAGTTTCTGGCTGTCCTCCTGGTTGGACTCAGTTTGGCTCTCGCTGTTTCATTTTCTTCCGCATTGCAAGGGCTTGGACTGATGCAGAGGTATCTGATGCAACAAAAACTATTATTCCTTTGTTTACACTGGTGCTATGTTGTCGAACAGCCTTCCGTTAAATATCTAGTTGTTAAAAGATGAAAGGGGCTTATAGAAGTCAGGTCAGAACTTATTTATGGAACTGGGCCACAGATTTAAAATAACATCTTCAAATGACATTTTTACTTTAGCCATCAAATTGTCTTTGCTCTACTGAGGTATTTTAATGCAGGTGTTTTTTGTTGTTTTTTTTTAATTGTGGTGATGTGCATTTGCATTTTACTGTTTAGTTTTATGTTGAATGTCTTGTGTTTCTTTACGTTTCTTTGGCTTTTAACATCTTGGAACCATGTTTGATATTACTGTCATTCCTCTGTAAGTCCTATATATTATGTGTATGTATATATATATATGTACTGCTTCTCACTCTCTAGCGTACCTGCATTTCGGCTGGTGGGAATCTGGCCTCGATCCACAGTGCTGATGAAAACAGCTTCCTCAGAAACCTGGTTATAAGAGTGACTGGCCATTGTTTGCATACCTGGATTGGGGGCTTTGATGCAGTGAAAGTGAGACATACAAACACACAGAATCTGATGCAGCTCTTTCTGCAATTAGAGACAGTGATCAATATTTTTCACAATTTTCTGACATTTTATGGATCAAAAAACTAAACAATTAATCGAGAAAATAATAGACAGATTAACTGATAGTTAGTTAGTTGCAGCCCTACAAGACATTTTAAGTTGCATCTTGGGCTTTGACATTTCAAAGACCAAATGACTAATTGATGAATCAAAAAAACAACAGATTAATTACACAACAACACAAAAAAACAACCAAACAAAAATTCACCAACACAAGACTCTCCAGGATATTTTGTGAGGCTTTGGTAATTATTGAGACAGCAGGTTGCTGCTTTGTTGTACTTGGTTGTATGATATTGTCATGTGTTCTCATTATTTTTGTGTTATATTATATTTCCTCTTTCAGGAGGGAACGTGGATGTGGACTGATGGCTCAAGGTTTGACTACAGACGCTGGGGTACCGGAGAGCCTAACAATGTTGGAGTAGAAAACTGTATAGAGATGAACTTTAGAGGTACAAATATCTTTTCTTCACTTCCTGATGTTGATTTTTATTGTGGAGAAATAATGATGCCTGAAAATATTTTTTGAACAATACAGTGTGCTGTATGGTCATGTGTTGCCTCTGTTGGTATATTAGTAGGTATACTCAAAGCATTCTTAAGATTTGTCTGATAAGCTTTAGAAAATGTACACATATGGACATTTAGATGTAATCTTATCCATTGATTTAGTTTGAAAAAAACTAAACTCTGTAAAACATTTATAATGGCTTTGCTTTGTTTGTCAATCTCTCCCTACAGGAAGCTTTTGGAACGATGGCAGGTGTTCCTGGACAAGACCTTTTGTTTGTGCCAAGGATCTGTGATACATCCTACCATGTGCCACCATGCCTGCCTTGATGAGGAATTCACTTCCTCTTTAATGTCAGGCTCTACTGACAGTCCAAGTAAAATCAAATACTTCCAGATCAGTAAACAATAGAAATTGTGTGATTATTAATTCTGATTTTAGATTGTTTGATAACATTGAGTTAATGGATTTAGAGGAAAAGCTGCTTCACTAAGATGGTTTAATGGGATTTTTTTTGTCCCAAAGCTGTATTTTCTTTTTTTGTTTTTACCAATTTTAACTTTTGAAATTATGTAATCAACCAACCAATCAGATACACATAAACCATGTTCTTCATTGAAAGCATATTTTTGTCTGGTCTTGATTTCTTGGCTTTGTTCACATTTGAAGTATTTCTTAAATAGTTAAAGATAAATGACGTATATTTTAAAGACAAGAGAAGAGAGACACAGAGTCAGAATTAAAAAACAGTTCTAAATGTTTTACTCAGACCAACACACCAAAACCAGCCACGTTTAACATTTCTGTGTGTGAGATTTATATAATCAGGTAATCAGTACATGTACCAAACAGATTCAAGATATTAATACAGATTTACTGTAGATCTGTGATGGAAGAAGTATTCAGATCCTTTACTTAAGTAAAAGTACCAATACAACAATGTAAAAATACTCCATTAAAAGTAAAAGTCCTGCATAAAAAAATCCTACTACAGTAAAAGTACATCAGTATTATGAGCTTGATGTAGTTAAAGTATTGTAGTAAAAGTACATAAGTATTATGAGCTTGATGTAGTTAAAGTATTGCAGTAAGAGTACATAAGTATTATGAGCTTGATGTAGTTAAAGTATTGCAGTAAAAGTAGTGGTTTGGTCCCTCTGACTGATATATTATTATATATGACATCATTAGATTATTAATACTGAAGCATCAGTGTTAGAGCAGCATGTTACTGTTGTAGCTGCTGGAGGTGGAGCTAGTTTACACTACTTTATATACAGTTAGCTAGTTTAGTCCAGTGGTTCCCAACCTAGGGGTCGGGCCCCTCCAAAGGCTCAGCAGATAAATCTGAGGGGTGGTGAGATGATTAATGGGAGAGGAAAGAAGAAAAAACAAAGTTCTGATACACAAATCTGTTTTTAGTTTTTGGACTTTTTCTCTAATCTTTGATTTTTGCTGAAATATTGGATCATTTGAACATTTATTGAAATGAAAGCATGTGAGAAGTTTAGAGGGAAAAATCACTATTTGGTGGAGCTGTTAACAACTCATAGACATGTGAAATGTGACCCCGACTACACACTGCTTTTTGTAAGACGTCAAAAGCCAAAAAGGTTGGAAACCACTGGTTTCATCTTTAACAATGTGTTGTATTTTAAAAGCTTGTTATATTATCCATTGTGTCAAATCTTCATCTGAAAAGTAACTAGAGTCCAAAATTAACACTCGCCATTCACCAAATGTGGGTAAATTTAGTCTTTGGCGAGTAAATTATGGAGACTACCCACCACTCTGGCCAGTGGAAGAAATGAATTTCCTACATGCACTGGAGAAAGCTGCTGGTTCACTGTTTGTTTTACATGCAAAAATAACTGCTGATATTTTGGCAACAAAATAGTTGTTTATTTAATCTTCATTGGGTAACATAAACATGATCCTGTTAATGATTCACTAATAATTTGGGATTTTTAAGATAAAACAGTGACATACACACATACATAAAATAAAACATTGACATACATAAATTCATAGTAAAATGTAACCCAAACAATCGCTGTCACATGTTGCTCAGCGCAACCACGTGTACCTGTGATGTAAATAAAAATGTGGAGATCCAGGAGACACTTTGGCCTGACCTGTTGATTGCCATTACAGAATAACAGAAGGAAAACTGCTAACTGACCAAGAAACCAAACTGGCACAATGAGGTTAATTTCCTCAAGAGCAGATTTTGTTACCTTTGGACAGAGCCAGGCGAGCCCTTTCCATCTGTTTCTGGTTCAAGCTAAGCTAACAGACTGTAGCTTCATATTATACAGACATGAGAGTGGTGACATTAAGGTTATAAACAACAACAACAACAACAACAACAACAACAACAACAATAATAATAATAATAATAATGATGTTACAGAATGTTGCATTAATAAATGATGTTATACTCTGAAGACTTGTGTAATGTGTTTTTCTGCCATGGAGGAAATAAATTCATGACAAGTCAAGAGCATCTTCCCACATCTTTACTGCAGAAACACACAGAGAACTGAATCATCTGTCAAGCAGTCAAGATTTACTGCTGTCTGAAACTGAAAAATACCAAAAGAACAATGCTTAACTACCAGAGAAAATCATTTTGATGCTCCAAAGAGCCTGACAGGACAGAGTTTGAGTGTGTGGCTCATGACAAAATATATAAATGTGGACTTTATGTTCTGCGTTAAAGGACTTTCCTCTCCTTGGATTAATAGTGTCTCAGGGAAACTTTCTTTGCGTGAAATTGTGTTGTATCCTCAAAAAGTCTTTTTCCAAAAACTGGTGTTGGAAAAGGGGGGGATCATCTTATAATCAGGGTTGTCTTATATTCTGGCCAATGCAGTACAGTACTTACAGTATGTAGAGGAACTACAGGGGTTCATGGCTGTGATGAGAACAGTTGTGCACATACAGTACAACTGTTGCCAGAGATAAAAAGAATGTTTTAGGGTCTGATTAGATCAAATCTGAGCTTTTGGCTATCTTCCTAAACCCACACACCCTCATTCACATTTGATAGAGCTTGAGCATTTTTCTGAAGAAGAATGCGGAAAAATGAACTGCTAGATATGTCAAATAAGACTCACGGATGTAACATATATTCTTTTTGTTTCCTTGATGACCCATGTGGGGAGGCCCCCCTGGCATCTGACATGAGGAAGGCAAGTTTTACATTCCACAGCCAAAGAACTCTGACAAGGTATAAAATGACCAACTGGTTTTCCTCCATGAAATCTATCCTCTCCTCAGCTCTGCCCGTCAACACTAAAGCAAAAGGTAATATTTCAGATGTTTATTACCCACCTATTAGGGCTGTAACTAACTATTTTCATTATCAAGTAATCTGTTGATTATTTTCTAATTTCTTAATCGATTAGTTGTTTGGTCCATAAAATGTCAAAAAATGGTGAAAAATGTTGATGACTGTTTTCCAAAGCCCAATTCTTCAAATGTCTTGTTTTGTGGAGACCAACAGTCCACCAACAGTTTGTTGGATTTAATGTTTAATTTGTTATGTTTAACACAGATGGCATCAGGGTGTCACTTGGTTTTCTTCCTGTGTTTGATCAGCACACTGTTCACTGCAGGAACTGTAAGTAAAACTTACAAAAGTGTCCTTTTGTCTCTTTTTGGTGGTGGTGGTAGGAGAGAAAACCTAGATATTACTTTCATATAC
This sequence comes from Thunnus albacares, assembly GCF_914725855.1. NCBI lineage: Eukaryota > Metazoa > Chordata > Actinopteri > Scombriformes > Scombridae > Thunnus > Thunnus albacares. The sequence continues at coordinate 32,574,285 of NC_058110.1, read as the reverse complement.
AACTTCATTATTTTCCATCACATTGTGGCGTCAAACGTAATCACCACCTGAATTACAAACACAGACAATGTTTTTCAAATTAATGAAGCACTGCATTAAACCGTGCGACATGAAGCCTACTTAAAACGTGGGGAGGTGGGTTTGAAAACTCAGAATGTTGTCACCAGAGACCGAGGTTTACATCTTGAGCCCCTCGTGTGTTTAGGTTTAGGCAACGAAAACACTTTGGTAAAGGTTGGTGAAAGATCATGGTTTTGGTTAAACGTTAAACACATTGTGTCATGTGCTTAAAGTATGGCTGCCCCCTAAGAGTCGACCAACCTTTAGTCGATGAGAAGAGTCTTAGTCGAGCAGGTTTTCATTGGTCGATTGGCCTAAGCTCGAAAGCTGCACCTTGTCATAATAAGGTCAAAACCTAGTATGACTAGACTGCTTATGAAATGCTAGAAGGCTTTTCATTTGAAACAGTGAAAATAGGAAGTGGCCGAGGCGACCAATGGCATATTTTCATCACTTGGTCAGTGACCCTGTTCGCTGTGATAACAGAAGCACCGATTCCTCTGGAAATATCGGTTAGCTCCTGCACTTTCCTGCTGGGAAACTGCCTAAAATGAGAGACAGGAAGATTTAACAGAGCTAACTGACTCACAGGACTGAAAAAGGTAACTCCTTGCTGGTTGTTCCGACCATGTATGTATGATAAGACCTGTATATGGCGTGGCTGCTCAGCCTTGTTTCCAATGATCTCTGTGGCCAGTCGTGGTATTGCAGTGAAAAATTCCCCTGCCACCCAAAAAGCATTTTCCCCATAGACCACCAGTATAAGAGAGAGGTCTGTAAAACTGTTGACAGGACGCTTCAAACCGCAAACAAGGTAAATTAAGACTCTTTCTATTATGAATTTTTGATCCATGGAGGTTTTATGTTGATAAAAGTATCCTTGAGCCAAGAAAAGCCATTTAAAAAGCCATGAAGTCATAACAATGTAAAGTCTGTGGGCCGAGCAGGAACTCACCGGTGGGGCCAGCAGGAGAAACACTACTGAGCATGTTCAGTGGGCCACATACCTCCTGAAGGAAACGCGGAAGCTAAAACATTTTTGGCGTATGCACCAGGCGAGCAATTCTTATTGGACTGAATGGGCGTCATCTTTGACACATTCAGAATCATTACTGCTTTTGCTGTTAGCATTGTCGTTAACAGGCAGCTCGCTTTGTGCATGTACTTAAAATTTATATTTTAAAGGCTTGTTATGGTCTGTATTTCTCTATAATGTAGCACAGTGTTAACAATATAACTTATAAGACATAATTAAATTAATATGATGAACGTGCAACGACTAGTCATCGCACATTTATCTAGTTTATCTAGTCGACTAGATAAACTAGGAAAATCTTCGGTTGGGGGCAGCCCTGGCTTCACTGTGGACTTTATTCTGCATTAAACAAAGACCTTGGTGAAGTGATGCCAAGTGCCCAAGCATAACCATAAAAAGGTTTAATAATAGTATCACTACATTCAGATATTGAATTGCAAGATCAGATATTTTGTCAGGGAAAAAAAAGAAAAGAAAAAGAAATGTCACCAAACTTTTTAAGCTCAAATTATAGTTGCCACGTCCGCTAGGGTCCGCGTGACGTAAATCTCGTCATCAGAGGGTGTGCGCGTGGGCTCTGTGCGGACATCCGTGTACCTGCAATTTGTTGTGTCCATGCAGACCTGTCCGCACCAGTCCGCGCGGTCACAACATTGTGTTCCTGTAGAGGGCGATCTACTGCGCATGTGTGGGGCACGTTTTCCGAACGGATCCCAGAAGGTAGTATAAACACATCAACTACCCGTCCGTGTCCGCGTGCGTCCGCTCAGGAGTATAAATGAAGCATGACTCATACATTCAGTATCAACATTTTTGCAACAATTATAATTTGGGCAGCATTACGTTTCCTTCTAAACATATTTGCTGTTGCAATTCAGTAGTAGATAAATGTAATTTCTAGGAGACGGAGTTGCAGGGTTAACCAAGAGAAACGATTGGTCTTAAATTAGAACCATCCTGGGGAGATGCTTGAGTTGCTTTTACAGTGTCTTTTCCACATACAGCATGGACTACACATAATGTTAGTTTTCTCATTATATTTACTACATAAAAATCTGTGGAGCTGCTGAATTAAACACTGAAATGTGCAGATTCCGAGCTTATTAAATAACCTGTTGTTTGTGTTCACAGGCCATAGATAACCCAGACCAGCAAGGTTGGTAACTGTGACTTTTATTTTTTAGATTTGTTTGGCTGTTGTAATCATTCCAGTTAATTATTTCAAAGAAGTACAGGGTATGCACTGACATTTTTTCATGAGACTATCCCCCTACCCACCGCTGCCTGTAGGGCTGCAACTAACTGTTATTTTCATTATCGATTATTATTATTATTATTATTATTTTCTTGCTTGATTGATTAGTTGTTTGGTCCATAAAATGTCAGAAAATGGTGATAAATGTTAATCACTGTTTCCCAAAGTCTAAGATGCAACCTCAACTGTTTTGTCCACAACCCAAAGATATTCAGTTTACTGTCATAGAGACTAAAGACACCAGAAAAATTCACATTTGAGAAGCTGGAAACAGAATTTGGAAATTTTTTTGTGGAGGATGTTATAGCAGCATATTAACACCCTTTTTATTGGAATGACATGTTCATCACTAATAAGTGTAATGTCCACATGTGCACCTCATTTCTAACATGGCGAGTGTGTTGCAGTTTCTGGCTGTCCTCCTGGTTGGACTCAGTTTGGTTCTCGCTGCTTCATTTTCTTCCGCATTGCAAGGGCTTGGACTGATGCAGAGGTATCTGATGCAACAAAAACTATTATTCCTTTGTTTACACTGGTGCTATGTTGTCGAACAGCCTTCCGTTAAATATCTAGCTGTTAAAAGATGAAAGGGGCTTATAGAAGTCAGGTCAGAACTTATTTATGGAACTGGGCCACAGATTTAAAATAAAATCTTCAAATGACATTTTTACTTTAGCCATCAAATTGTCTTTGCTGTACTGAGGTATTTTAATGCAGGTGTTTTTTGTTGTTTTTTTTAATTGTGGTGATGTGCATTTGCATTTTACTGTTTAGTTTTATGTTGAATGTCTTGTGTTTCTTTACGTTTCTTTGGCTTTTAACATCTTGGAACCATGTTTGATATTACTGTAATTCCTCTGTAAGTCCTATATATTATGTATAAATATATATATATATATATACACACACACACATCTTCCTTTCTCTTGCTCTATTTCTCTGTACTCCCATCCCTCCATCTAATTCTTGTACCTCTGCTTCTCACTCTAGCGTACCTGCATTTCTGCTGGTGGGAATCTGGCCTCGATCCACAGTGCTGATGAAAACAGCTTCCTCAGAGACCTGATTGTAAGAGTGACTGGCCATCCTTTTCATACCTGGATCGGGGGCTTCGATGCAGTGAAAGTGAGACATACAAACACACAGAATCTGATGCAGCTCTTTCTGCAATTAGAGACAATGATCAATATTTTTCACCATTTTCTGATATTTTATGGACTGAACAACTAATCATTTTAGAGACCAAATGACTAATTGATGAATCAAAACAAAAAAACAACAGATGAATTACACAACAACAACAAACAACCAAACAAAAAATCCAACACAAGACTCTCCGGGATATTTTGTGAGGCTTTGGTAATTATTGAGACAGCAGGTTGCTGCTTTGTTGTATTTGGTTGTATGATATTGTCATGTGTTCTCATTATTTTTGTGTTATATTATATTTCCTCTTTCAGGAGAGAACGTGGATGTGGACTGATGGCTCAAGGTTTGACTACAGACGCTGGAGTGTCGGGCAACCAGACAACCATGGAGGAGTAGAAAACTGTATCGAGATGAACTGGGGAGGTACAAATATCTTTTCTTCACTTCCTGATGTTGATTTTTATTGTGGAGAAATAATGACGCCTGAAAATATTTTTTGAACAATACAGTGTGCTGTATGGTCATGTGTTGCCTCTGTTGGTATATTAGTAGGTATACTCAAAGCATTCTTAAGATTTGTCTGAATAAGCTTTAGAAAATGTACACATATGGACATTTAGATGTAATCTTATCCATTGATTTAGTTTGAAAAAAACTAAACTCTGTAAAACATTTATAATGGCTTTGCTTTGTTTGTCAATCTCTCCCTACAGGAAACTTTTGGAACGATGGCAGGTGTTCCTGGACAAGACCTTTTGTTTGTGCCAAGGATCTGTGATACATCCTACCATGTGCCACCATGCCTGCCTTGATGAGGAATTCACTTCCTCTTTAATGTCAGGCTCTACTGACAGTCCAAGTAAAATCAAATACTTCCAGATCAGTAAACAATAGAAATTGTGTGATTATTAATTCTGATTTTTGATTATTTGATAACATTGAGTTAATGGATTTAGAGGAAAAGCTGCTTCACTAAGATGGTTTAATGGGATTTTTTTGTCTGTATAGTCATATACACATCTAGGCTAATATAAGAAACTGAAAGAAGAATATCTACTATTATTCCACTGACAAAAACAATACTCTGAAACAGCTTGTGCCTGTAGAAAAAAAGTTCTCTTTCTCATTTTACTTAAGTTAATGTTGACAAAACAGTAAGCGGACATGAGGCGTTTAGAGCTTCCATCAGCACAGAGACCCTTCTACTAAGACCGAAGGAGACGCACCATAAAAGTCGATATTTATTAAAACTCACAACTCAAGTAAAAACAGTGCAGATGACATGAGTTTGAACTTAATTGCAATATTGTGGAAGCCTTGCTGTACATACTGGATCACATGTATGTCTTCAAACTGTGTGCTTTGTTTAACAGCCGACTGGTTTGTTTCTCTTGTAAAATGTCCCAAAGCTGTATTTTCTTTTTTGTTTTTACCAATTTTAACTTTTGAAATTATGTAATCAACCAACAAATCAGATACACATAAACCATGTTCTTCATTGAAAGCATATTTTTGTCTGGTCTTGATTTCTTGGCTTTGTTCACATTTCAAGTATTTCTTAAATAGTTAAAGATAAATGACTTATATTTTAAAGACAAGAGAAGAGAGACACAGAATCAGAATTAAAAAACAGTTCTAAATGTTTGACTCAGACCAACACACCAAAACCAGCCACGTTTACTATTTCTATGTGTGTTAAACTTGAATCAAAAATATTGGTGTTATTCCTGTCCTTTAGAAGGGGATAAATACCATAGATTTATATAATCAGGTAAACTACAAAATTACACATTAATCCTACATAGCTTGAAAACACCACAAATTGTGGCTTTACAGTACATGTACCGAGCAGATTCAAGATATTAATACAGATTTACTATAGATCTGTAATGGAAGAAGTATTCAGATCCTTTACTTCAGTAAAAGTACCAATACAGCAATGTAAAAATACTCCATTAAAAGTAAAAGTCCTGCATAAAAAAATCCTACTACAGTAAGAGTACTATGAGTTTGATGTAGTTAAAGTATTGCAGTAAAAGTACATCAGTATTATGAGCTTGATGTAGTTAAAGTATTGCAGTAAAAGTACATAAGTATTATGAGCTTGATGTAGTTAAAGTATTGCAGAAAAAGTACATAAGTATTATGAGCTTGATGTAGTTAAAGTATTGCAGTAAAAGTACATAAGTATTATGAGCTTGATGTAGTTAAAGTATTGCAGTAAAAGTAGTGGTTTGGTCCCTCTGACTGATATATTATTATATATGACATCATTAGATTATTAATAGTGAAACTAAAGCTGTCAAATAAATGTAGTGGAGTAGAAAGTACAATATTTCCCTCTGAAATGTAGTGGAGTGGAAGTAGAAAGTAGCATCACATGGAAATACTCAAGTAAAGTACAAGTATCCACGTACTTGAGTAGCAAACTTAGTTACTTTCAACCACTGCTGCACATAGTAATACACCACAGATTTACTGTGTGTTTGATCACTATACATAGTCACACTTTCCCATTTTTTTTATGCAAAGGAAATATTGTTTATGAGAAATTAGCACACTTTACCCCACTGGTTCTCAAAATGTGGGGTGGGCCCCCTGGTGGGGGACAGAAGCATTGCAAGGAGGGACACGTGATGAGGGACGAGCAGAATCATTAATTAAGTCTGATTCATGTGAATAAACTAACAACAGTGAACTGAATATCTTTGGGTTGTGGACAAAACAAAACATTTGAGGACGTCATCTTGGACTCTGTAAAACAGTGATAGTCTGTTTTCACTACTTTCTGACATTTTAAGGACCAAACAACTAATCGATTAATTGAGAAAATCAAATTTATTGATAATGAAAATAATGGTTACAGCCCTAACTGAGACAGCAAAATGACATGTAATGGATCCTTCTTATATGTATTTTCACTAAGCAAACATGTAAAAACTAAAATATTAAAGCTTGTTGATTATATACCTTTATGGACTGAGTGTACAGTCACTGCAACAAACATTTGTGGTTTATTTTTTTCCACATGACAAAGTTTGTCTGTCCCTCAGGTTCAGTATCTGTGTAGCAGGAGAACCTTGTTTTTACAGTTTGGGCATTTTTACTCATACAGAGGTGATAGAAGAGACTTCTGTACACTAAGATCTATGCAGTGTTTCACTTGATCACTTTTTTTCAAAGTGAAACACTGCATTGATTCAAGCTTGCAGAAATCTCCTCTATCAGTTTGGACTCATTGATGCTTCCAGCGGCTTAGCAAAGACTCCTGCATTATACTCATAAAGAGGCGTAAGGAAACAGAGTTCATTTGAATTAAATAACATTGAACTTGGCTAGTTTTGTTAGTAATTTCCTTGATGTGATTAATTATTAATACAATTCTAGTTCTAATAATTAATACAATTCTAACAATTATTTTCATTATCAATTAATCTGTCGCTTATTTTCTTAATTAATTGATTAGCTGTTTAGTTCATAAAATGTCAGAAAATGGTAAAAAAAAATATTGATCACTGTTTCTCCAAGCCCAAAATGACGTTCTCAAATGTCTTATTTTGTCACAACCCAAAGATATTCAGTTTACTGTCATAGAGACTAAAGAAACCAAAAAAATATGGAATCAGAGAATTTGGACATTTTTTCTTTAAAAAAAAAGAAAGACTTCAAACGATTAATTGATTATCAACATAGCTGGAAATTAATTTAATAGTTGGCAACTAATAGATTAATCAATTAATCACTACAGCTCTAATCTTGTAAATTTCTTTTACATGTGTTTCCATTACTTTTTAAGAACACGTAAAATGCCATTACTTTCCATGGTTTTTCATGAACATAATATTAATAAATCAGTACACTCAATGCATTTATGTGTACATGGATGTTGAGTCCTCAGAAGCAAAAGTCAATAATCATGACTGGTAGAGCACATCAATTACATGATTTATTCATGCATGGTTGTTTCAGGCAGACACCCTTTCTCATCTTTGTTTATCCCAGGAGGCAATAAAGTGCAAAGATGATGAATCCAAAAACACTTTCTCTGTATTACCTTATTTTCACAGACTTCTTCAGCTATGGGAAACCTGAAGAACTTCAGTGACAACAAAGCTCATTAACATTATGATTTTCAGCACTGAAATGCCTGACTACTGGAGACTTTTTTTCAGCATGATTCATAACGGATTGTTTGTGTTCAAAAATCCTAGTTTTTAAATGTCATTATGGTTTGTCAAAATAAAACAGGAACAAAGGACATCTGACCACAGCGTTGGCAAAATATTAGAGTTACCTTCAACAATTACTACAAAAGGGCATTTTATTTAAAAGACTATATTGTAAAATTTGACACCAATGCATTTCCTGGCAAACATTCCCAGTTTGATGGAAGAACATCTAAGTAAAATAAAATAAAAGTGGTGTTAAATGTGAATCTGCCTTTGATGTAGAAGTTCCAGCCAGCTGATGAAGGAATGAAATGACTACCTCTGATCAGAAAGGGACACTGTCACTTACACAATTATGACAAGGATGTAACAAGGATAACTTCAATGTTTTGTTTACATTTTATGTTACCAAGACAGAACACTGAATGTGTGAACACAAATATTCCCATCAGAACCATGATCGTCAGTCTCCAGTAGCTAGACGAATGCTCATGTTCATAATGTTAATGAAAAAGTTTGACATAATTAGGTTCAGTGAGGTTTATTTTGATTGTGAGGACATACTTTACTGAGCATTGTTGTTTAGAGGACAGTTTCTCCTATTAGTTACATTGTTGCACTTAATTATGTCATAAAGCTCACTTGTGCTTGGTTGTAACGATGATAACAATGATGCATGTAACAATGTTTGCCTGCTTCCTATGGACACACAACGAAATAAACTCACATACATATGTCGCACATACTCACTGCCCATCCAGACCACCCTCCTGGACGAATGAGTGCAACATATGTAGGTAAGGTGAGGCGTGTTTTTGTATCAGTAACGGTTAACTTTCTGCTAACTGCTAACAGCTAACTGCTAACTGTCATTTTGACTGAAAGCTTCAGGTTCACAGCAACTACACTTTTGGCCCGGGATGAGCTGGGTACTTCAGAACAAAACCAGTGGTTCTGCTTTGATTAATTTCATTATAACAGTATTTTATATAACTTTATTAGAACAGTACTTTAACTTTATTGTAACATTACTTTATTTAACTTAACTTTATTAACTACTTTATTTAACTCTACAATAACGATAATTTATTTACTTTATTATAAAAGTACTTTATTTAACTTTATTAACAGTACTTTAACATTACTTTAACTGAACTTTATTAACAGTACTTTATTTAACTCTATTATAACAGTAATTTATTTAACTTTATTATAACATCACTTTAACTTAACTATATTAACAGTACTTTAATTAAATACATTATAACAGTACTTTAATATTGTAACTCTAGTTTATTTAGTAGTTTAGTACCTTAGCATTTTACATCAGTTTAGAGAAGATTTCAAAATATCGAGAATTAGGGCTGGGCAACATGGACTATAAATAATATCGTAACTGCAACGTGAAATGTTTCTGAATGATGATAGACGAAGGGAAATGTACCCAGCTTTTACTCTATTAGCACTTCCTCACACATACATTACCATTTTTAGACTCAATGTTATTGCTGTCAACTTCCTCAAAATCCATAGCATTTAGTGGGAAATATTTTACACAACCAGTTTGCTTTTATTTAGTTTTTTGAAGCTGATCAGTGGATTGTGAGAACATACACCTGAAGCAATAAATAGATAGGAAATTGGATACCATAAAGCACAATTCATAGCTTTTCTAAACTTTTCAGGATCCAACAATTTGTTGTTCTTTTGTTTTAATTTGATTTTAAGAGGGGACATCATACCTATTGAAAATATTACATTTTTCAAGCTTCAAATTTTAATAATAAAACATAGGCATATAAAATGGTGTGTTTCTGTGTATGAAATTTCTTTCTTGAATATTGCAGCACAAATCATATAGAGAAGGTCAAAATTTTTGGATGAGAGAACACTGTCAAACTTCTGATAAGTACATGTAACATACTTTCAAAACTAAGCTGATAGTAGCATTAACATATACTTGAACTATGTACATGAGCACATTTTTAAATGTATGATAATAGCACACTTTAAATGTTTACATATAGCTTCAAATCACTGCAGTATTTGTATAATTGGCAGGAATATACTATATAAGGGCATAAAAATTACCATGTAAAAATATTATTTTAAAGCATAACTTTCAGTTAAAATTTTACACTAATACAGACAAATAGACTTTTGAATAATATACTAAATAAAATGGAAAGCAGTACACTTTTAGTAGGTATGCTAATGGCTATATTTAAGTGAAGTTCAAATTTCAGCATACATTTTATAAATATAGTATAGTATAAATATAGTATTAAAAGCATAAGTAAAAATGTAAGATTGAAGAGTATTTCTTGGGTAAAGCTTTGCATTAATACACTTTGAAAAGAATATATTTATTCACATCCAGGATAACATTCTTAAATAGTGTACTTTAAATAAGTATACAAAAGCACAGCTTGCGTCGGTGTTGCCTCTGTCCACCAAAAATTTGTCTTTTTATCTAGTTTTGGCCTCTTTCTAATGGCATACTTTTGGTTTTGGATCGTCCTTTACCACAACGCCTGGATCGCAAATAACAGAGAAACTACTTGAGCACACACTCACAACCCCCGCACAAACCGCAAATCAAAAGGTGACCGCATATTTGCATTCTTAGCCCCAACTCTGTGGAATCATCCTCCACAATCTGTTCGGCTGAATCCTTGGACTGTTTTAAACAACGCCTCAAAACCCATTTCTATTGGCAAGCCTTTCTATAGACCTCCCTTCTTGTTCCCATGTCCTGCTTTATTTCATTCTGGTTGATTTATCTCTGTGTCATGTTTGTCTATTTTATTAATCTATGTGTTTCAATTTTGCATGTGTCTGTGAAGCGCTTTGTAACTGTTTGTTTTAAAAAGTGCTATATAACCACGTCGGGCTGCGGTGAAATCGAAGGGCTTCTGTCACAGGCATGTAGATGTCTTCAGACCCGGGCTGTTTTCAGACAGTGCAAGGAGATAAACATCACTTCCTTTGTCCACTATTTTGCCTGCTGCTGGGGCTGCTTCGCTGAAATTTTCTAGGGGGCGCTATTCAGCCAGTTTGCAACACTGATGGAATATTGTCATGTAGGAGTCAGGAGTCTTATCAATAAGGATGCACGATATTGGATTTTTTGCCGATATCCGATATGCAGATATTTCCAGCTCACTGTGGCCAATTGCTGATGCCGATACCAATATATGTGTATATTTTTTTCCAGCTGGCTGAGGAGACTATTATGCATGCAAGCATAAATTGTACTAAGTATGATCAAGAAAGACAACATATGAAGACTGGAGTTCAGGAGCTCAGGAGGCACACAATACAATTGTCATTGTGTCAGCCAATAAAATAAATCTACTCACCTCAGAGGTCGTCTCTGCATATGTTCGTGATGCCACGTGTAACTATGTATTTCTGATGATCTGAATAGAGTGAGACACACAAAGAAGCATAAGTTGAATACGGCTTTATTTCCGGCCGGGGTTCTGTCACATGCAAATACAATGAACAACAAGCCAACTTGAGCTGGGATCTTTTATACCTTGCCACTTCTTTAACATATGTTTTCCATTATCAGTGGACTTCTCCTTTGTATGATGAGTTATGATATGGACCTGTTAATATGTCGTTCCTATCAAGCCACTGAATTTACACCTAAGGGCCCCACACTTGATGTTGTTCCAGTTTGTCTTATTGACACATGAACATGGTGCCTCAACTAAAGGTTTCTTACATTCCTTAAGATGCATGAAGCACAAAGAAAATACCTACTATCAGCTGCATCATTGGGATTCCCTGTGGCAATGGGGCATCTCTGCCACTAAGAGAGGAGAGTTTGGGGCCCTCCCAGATTTCACACCAAAGTGTGAACTGCAGGACAGGCTGAGAGTTGTAGTCTGTGTGAGCAGCTTTTTGGCGCTCTTGTTTTGTTTCAGGGATTAAAGGACAAAGGTGTTCTTGTGGTCAGGCTTCAGAATTTATAGGTAGGCCTACCTTTGTCTGACCACATGGTTGAGGCCCAACAATACCGACAACCAGGAGTCCACTGGCTTGATTTTCTCCCTGTTATTCAACTATCTAATCAGACAATTGAGGCGGCTATGTATGAAAGCCTAGCAGTTCTACGTCTTAATAAAGTGATGTCACACACACACACACATAATCTCTCTCTCTCTCTCACCTTCCTGACACAGCTCTGTGCAACTCTGAAGTAGTTAACGATCGGGGCAGAGTTTCCCTACCGTCACAATGGTGAAAACCTGTCAAGAGACAATATGGTCTGACTTTAACACTGCAATACCTTTATGTTCAACTTTATGGAAATAAACAAACCCTCCTACCACCAAGGATTCTCTGATCAGAATAATTTCCATAGTGTACCAACTCTTATCAGTTTAGCAAGGTTGCATTTCCTCATAGTTGACGTATGTCCATCTTTGCAGTGCCTGCAGCAGCCTTTTTTAAAACTTTCATCGGCAAGTGCCCTACGTTATCCCTGCAAACATCAAGATGGGGAGCATTGTGGGCCATCTTTTTCACACTGGGGCTTTGTGCTCATGCATTATCAATGGATGGTCTGCCTCTCTTCAGGGTATTGATTTGAATGAGAGAGGTTACCAGCTGACTTTTCATGACTTCCTTTTCAGGGATCTGCAGGGTTTTACAGTTACGCTTGAAATGCAGCCGGGCACTGACCACTCCAAGGATGAATGTGTGCCAAAATATGTACAAATACCAGCATGTGGACCTCATGTGAACTTGTACTTGGCTGTAAAGGAATAAAGCAAATCGATCCCACCCATGAATCAGCTGTACGTCTTCACAGTGGTTGATCTGCTCCCTTAAATGGAGGACTTGGTGGATTTGTCCCACCAGTCAGCCTTGTCACCTGGGTGTAGACCATCACAAGTGGAGAGAAGAGTAACTGACCCGATGGTCATACCACCTCACAGCACAGATGTGACTTTGCTCCACCCTGAAGTCAAAGCTCCCTCTGCCCTGTGTTCTCAGCTTCTTCGTTTCTGCTAACCTGAAGTTTGGTACACTCACAGGGCATACTGTTCCAACAAAGTGGATTTCATGCTCAAGGAGTTTGATGAATAGAGGCACTCAGACTTGGTGCATTTACCCTGCATACTCCCTTGGTACATGTCAGAGTTTCAGAGTATGCCTGCATGCATATGTTATCTGATTCCACTGAACTTCCCATTAAAAGGAATCATCATTTCATCCACAGAGTTATGCTCCCCTGGCACTATCTGTAAACATTTATCATCCAACCATGGCCTGATCTTCCAATGTTTGTTTTTTCTGAAGCAGTGAGGTTGTTGACAAAGTGGGTGAAATGAAAATAAGTAAGGGAAATGGTCATGAGGCATAACATCGGCTACAGGGCCACAGCGCATCTTGGCTTCCCAGTAAATTCTGACATTAGGCATTTGTACTATGCCCATTCAGAAGTACATGCCTATCATTTGTTCTAGCTCTTTAAAAGATATGTCAGCATGTGTCCCATGGTTCTGGAGACCGTACTGATTGCTCTTGACAATACATGACATTCTGAAGCATCTATGAGGAGACAAATCTGTGTATATATATATAAAAACATATATATGAAGCACATAGGAAGCACAATTGATGAATTGACTCAGTGATGGGACCTTTTGTGTAAATAAGTGATGTTTTTGCAACATTAAAACAAATCCCTCCAGATCACATGTATTATACTTAAAAAAAAAAATATTAATCACTAAACATCTTTAGAATAAAGGAAAAAAATATTTCATGCCAAATACTTACTTGGAAAATAGTTGAAATTGGACCAAAAGAGAGAGCTGGGGGTCAGTGGGAGACAGACATGTTGTTTGAACTTAAAATGTGGTATGTCTTACAGTATTAATATTTTCTAACCCAAAATGTTGCTGTGACACAGTTCAGAGTCAGGAGTGTTGGGATATGTAGGGTTTGTCTACATTCAGTCAGGAATAGGTAATACTAGACAGTTTCAAATAGATATTGCAATTGTGCGCCTCTGGGGGTTAATAGAAATGCCAAAATGCATTTTTCTGCACAGTTTATATAGTTTGTTAATGTTCTTCACTGCACAGACTGAATGCACATGAGCCATTTCTACTGTTAGCAACACATTGTGGAAACTATCTAAATATCTCACATTAAAATTTCACCTCATGTGTCTAAAAAACAATTACAATATGTTCGTAACTGAGAGACACACACTTTTCCTCTTTGTTAAAATATTAATGATGATACAGGTTAAAAGGAAAAATAACATCTCATCAGAAGAAAAATCTTTCAGATGAATGATGGACATTTTAGGGCTCCTTTGCTAATCATAGTTAACAGAAATCAAATCAAAAAACAAATGAGTTATAAAACTGAAACAGATTGTGTCCCTTCAGTAAAAGACTTCTGTGAGGGCTGGTCTTGTGTAACTTTGCTCAAACTTCCTCCTCGGTCAACTGAACAGAGATAAGAAAGGTGGAATGACCATCATGATGGTGGACGGGGTCAAGAGAGGAACGATCAAATATGGGAACTGGCATGCACATGTAATCCTAAACTCAACATAACAGCAACACATCAAAATATTGTTAATATCAGGGTCACATTAAGATTTATAACAATTTATAATAAACATTATGGTATAACTTCTTGGTAACTTGGTAACTTCATAGTTTTTACTTATTGGGCGTTAACACGCCCAGTAAGTAAACATTTAATTTCCCCATGAAATGTTTTGTAGCTGATGCATAAAAGTCCAGGCATATTATATTTTTTTAACATTGTTTAATGAGCAGTCTAACATTTACTCAAGGCTGTGGCAATGTGTAATTCATTATTAAACTGTGTCCTGTGGTCAGTGAATGACACTTCAAGTTTAAATAAGCAAAGCATCCAGACAAAGGTATAAAAAGACAGACAGTTACCTTCTGCAAGACATCCTGCTACCTTCTACTGCAACTGCAAACTCATCTGATCATCACAGCAAGGTAACCTTTTAATTCTTCATCATAGCAGCAGCTTTACAGAGAAGATTCTTGATCTACTCTTCATTTTATTTAAGATTAGATTTATTTGTCAGTGATAATCTGCAATTAACCAGTCCTAACATACAATTATTTTACAGGTCCTTCAATTTTATTCTAATTTCCTGAAAATTTTCTTTTAGTAGTATGTAGTAGTATATTTAGTATTTACAGACAGATGGTGCAATTTTGGTATAAATTGTAAGAAACAACTTTAAAAGTTTGGTAGACATTTATGTACAGGCACATAAATGTCTATTTAATAAGAACAACTTTCACAGAAATGCTCACATGTGAATGTTTACAACCAGTCACTTGTGTTTAGGATAAGGACCATGCAGTAAATGTATTCTGTTTTTCCCCAGATGGCATCTGGTTTTCAGTTGGTTTTCTTCCTCTGTATGATCAGTGGACTGCTGATTGAAGGAACTGTAAGAAAAACTTTGTTTTAGGGATTTAACTTTTTTTTTTTTTTTTGCTAAAATGTTAGTAGTTTCAGACTACTGTGTACTGTTTGTCACTCTGTGAGCCTCTTTGTCTGTTTACATTAAGACAGGAAAAACATCGCTGACACTTAAACGTAGAGTCAGGCATGTAAAATTCAATCACAAATACTGTTTGCTGTTATTTGCTTCCATTAAAAACCACTGGCCAGATACCATGTAGTTATTTCACTAAAATTATAGTTTTATCGTCTTATTTACACACAGTTTTCCATGCACTTACTAATAAAAAACAAATGATTAAAAATAGTAATTAGCTATGCACATATGTGTTACTTCATGCATCTGCTTGTCGCATTTGTGGAACGTGGATGTGAGTGTTAAAGCACTTATTCTCAAAGGCCTCTCTTTGATCTACTGTGCCTTGTACTTAATTTGTACTTTGCTTAGGACAAAAGCATCTGCCAAATTAATTAATGCGAATGTACTACCTGTGGAGTGGAAAATGGCAAATAGTGCTGAAATGTTTAGTCAATAAATTGGTAAGTTGATTGACAGAAAACGTAGTTGCTAAGTTCTATATGATCGTAAATTAAATATCTTTGAATTTTGAACTCAGCTGGACAGAAAATGCTATTTGAATATGTCACCTTGTTCTCTAGGAAACTGTGATGGAAATTTTCTATCCTTTTTTTTACCATTTAATAGAAAACACAAATAATCTATTAATTGTAAACGTGATGGAGAAACATATAATTATTAGTTGCACGTAATTATGATTGATGAACAGAACATGTTAAGTGGCACAATATCATACCAGCCCTGGTTTAAAGCTATTGGATTGTTGACATTGCAGTTTTTCCAAATCAATATTTAGATATTTGTGTTATTTGAATTCCAAAAATCAGGATAGGTATCATTTCCAGGCAAATGCAATCAGGCCTCCCTCAGCTATCTACTTTTGAGGAGCTGACGTAAATCCGGTCCAGGACTCTTGTTGCATCTCACCCTTCCCCGTTTCCTGTTATCTCTCCACTATCACTATCTAATAAAAGCATGAAATGCTCCAAAATATAACACAAAAAGAAAATACAACCAAGTTATTCCATATGAAGACCTTTCCAAGCTTAGCGAACAGTAAAAGATGATTCCCAAGTCACAATTCATCAGTTAGCTCCATTAAATGGCAACAATGACAACAGTCACACAAATCAAATTGTTTACCAAGTGGGTATAGATAAGATGATAAAATAAAAACAAAAAAGTGCAAATTTCACACTAATTTAATGAATGTGTTGTTCATTTCCACAGTGGTCCACCAGAGTTAAACGCTGGTCAGGTTGGTCGATTTGCCTTGTTCAAACTTAAATTGCTTTGGATGTTCATACAGACACATGTTTCCTGATAGGACACTAATACACTGGGCTGCATGTTAACCCCAACAGGGGAAGCTATGCTTCAATTCAGTCCAGATTTGAGAATTGACTGACATTATTTATTAATTTATTAATTCTAAGACTGATTAATTAATTAATTATTCTAATGGTATAGTTGAGGTGGTTGGGGCTATTAAAGGTAAAAGATTTTAAGGAATTTATTTAAAAATCGAGTGAGTAGGATGTAAAACTTTCTCACTCTCTTATCAGATTGTGGCCATATCCTCTCTCCTTTCTGCCTACCGTTACATTTGTGTTGCAGGCTGTCGTGGTGGTTGGACAAGGCATGGCTCTCGCTGTTTCATCGTTCAAACCAGCAAACTGACCATGGCTGATGCAGAGGTACTTGGTTAATCATTCTTTACTGGCCTACACGTTGGCCATGATGACCATGTTTTAGCTATGTAGAGCCTGTATATATTTCTCTCTTCTCTTTCAGCTCACCCGTTATGTACTTTCTCTCACACGTTTTATATTGTTTTTCTCTTACTCCCTTGTCAGAGTACCTGCATTGCTCTTGGTGGGAACCTGGCCTCAATCCACAATTACGGGGAGCAATCGGCCATCAGGCAACTGATTTACAACAAGTGCCATTCACATGCACATGCCTGGATTGGGATGTTTGATGCAATTCAGGTGAGACATTTTTAGAACATTTTCAAACCTACATTGTTTAGTCCGGTTGATTCAGACGCTGGTGCAGACCGAAACAACCGCAAAGAGGCCCTTTAGAGGAATTCTTGTTACAAATGAATTGTTTGTACAAGGTGTACTCTGCAAATCTGTGCACGTTCTCGCTCCCACCCCAGACAGATCTGATCAATGAGCAGAGTGAACAGAATGTTCTTTTGTGGCTTTTTGTGATGCATTGTGGTTTGCTTGTGAAAAGAAAAGAAACCATCAAACCACCAACTAATGACTGAAACATCTGCCTCCACATCATCTGTTGAGTGTTTGATGGTTATTTATTTGTGCTTTAGAACGTAACCGCCATGAAACAATCACAAAATAATGTCTGATTTTGTCTCATTCACCGGCTTTGTTCTTGCGACTGCTGGTCCCTCTCTTCATTCAAACTTTAGCTTGCTCGACCACGATTGCTCTGAGCTCATTTATGCTCTCTTTTTCTCTCATTCTTTTTTTAAAATGAGTTGGGAAGCCGACGACAAAGCCTAACATTACTTTTAACATTAACAAACGAATAGAAATGTCCTCTCCTCATCCTAAACTGATACTAGAGTAGTTCCTTTTTGTGTGAAGCAGCCTTTTTGTGTGTGTTTGACCAAATAACAATAGTCATCTCAAACCCAGAACCCAGAGTTCCTGTACTTTTGGAAGGTAAACCTCCCCCAGCATGGACTTTTTGGGGGGTAAAGCAATCTCACTGGAGCTTCATTTAGACCCTGGTACCTCTGGTGGAAATGCCGGTTCTTAGTCCCCGGAGAAAGTCCCTGTGGTCAAAACACAGCTTTTGATGTGTAAAATCTGTGGAGTTTCCCTTTAACCTTAAGGTGGAAACAGCAGGGTCACTACATCACACAGCCATGTTTAATGAGTGAAAAAACCATAAGACCAGATGTATAAGGATCTGTCTGATTAAGCTCAGCAGGCAAGAATGACTAATAAATCATATTGTATGTTCACTTTACTGTAATCTCCTGTCAGTTCCTCCAAACATTCTGTGGGTGAATTTATCACACTGCTAGAATACAGGGCCTGGTTGTATAAATCTGCACACAACAGCTGAAAAACACATGGCCTGTATTTTCTTTAATGGGATCCCATAATATCTGTTCAGTAGACTGTCCGTTTTTTCCTTGCAGATTAAGGCAAAAAATGCTAAACCCTCAAACCCTGTATCCTCTAGCAAATCAAGAATCTGCAATTAGTGCAGTTGTTCAAAAATCAATTTTCTCTTCCAGGAGGGGAACTGGATGTGGACTGATGGTTCCAAAGTTGTCTTCACACACTGGAATAATGGAGAGCCGAACAATTACTTCAACGAACACTGCGCAGTGATCAACTGGAACGGTACAAATATTATTTCACAACTTCCCAATGGTGATTTTTTTTTTTTTGTTGAGAAGAAGCAAAACTGGTGAAGCAAAAATGTGTGGTATGTTTATGTGTTGTGTTTATACTACTGTTCATACTCTTGTCTGGATTTGTATGAAGAATAAGTATTACATTACAGGGTTCTATATGCAAATGTGAAAACTAATTTGGGCACCACAGAGTGAGTGACTTGGATTAGCTGAATCACAGTGCTAACCCATCTGTTGTCAAATCTGCACATTTAGGTAAAGAATATTCAGCCATGACTTTGAAAATCTTTCAGATAAAAGTAAGCTATACTTTCTGTACTCCAACACAACAAACTCCTCCAAGCACTCCTCTCTCCAACTATGTCATGGCTGAATATTTAGCTGATTTCGACAACAACTCAACTCTCGCGAGATTTCCTCGAGTGAGACTTGGTTAGACACAATAACAAACAGACCACATCAAGAGAAAGGCAAAGACAAATGTTTTATTTCTCTGTATGGTACTTTCCATAATGTTGTCAAACAGTCAGTGGCAAAAACAACCACTTTTAGTGGACATACATTGACGGGGCACTATTGCCCAAAAGGATTACATTGCAGCCTGTTTCGCAGCTGCCAGCTGAAGCCCTTTCACTTGATACTAGACCAATTTCAAAAAGTGTTGCCCCCATTAGTCACTTAGACACAAAATGATGGGAAAATAGAGTCCAGGTTGAAAAATAAAGTTTCCTTTAAATACACTCTGATCAGTAAAACAAGTCAAACTCAGATGTTTATGTTGTTGTACTCTTTTCTTCTTACAGGAAACTACTGGAATGATCTCTCATGTCAGGATCGGAAACCTTTTGTTTGTGCCATGAAAGTGTGAAGCCTCCCACCATTTGCTGTCAGATGTGCCATTACAACGCCACTTCCACTACGATGACCTTACTTCCTCTTTCATACTTCGATAATATTGATGATGATATCTGATGATTTACTTTCAATTTAATGTTTAAATAGCAATACCACTCTCCTGATTATTCATATCTTCTTTCATTTACTCTTATATTTTCCCAATTTAATCTGGGTGAAAAAAAATCAATTTAAAAAAACTGAAAAATATCTGAAAAATCAATAAATATGATTTGTGAGCATAGTGAGTTCCTGCTAATTTCTCCATTTTACCTGTGTGCATGTGTGTAGCAGGTATTCCTCATATTGTGCGAACATGAGTCCCCATAACGTAAATCATAAAATCTTAGGGGTAAGACTTGGTTTAAGGTTAAAAGATGTTTTCAATGGCTTTTGTGATCTCTTTTGGATGGCTTATATGAGGCTTCAGCAGTCTGAGTTAGTCATATTAAGTGGATATCTGCCACATTTGCAGTCTTTTTAGCATCAGATTCCTTCTTTGTGTTTCCCATTGAGCTGCAGGTGGAAGTATAGTAACAAAAAGAGGAACTTTGGCACTAAAAAGACTGTAACGTTGAAAGATATCTACTTGATTTGACTCATTTGGACGCTGAAGCTTCATATTAGCTTCAGATAAACTTTTACATTTTTGCACAGAAGGAGGACTGTGGATTTTGTCCTCCATCACTTCCATTGTAAGGTCATTATGAAGGGATCTTGTAATGGTCAGTATGAACAGGACGAATGATTACAGCAAGAAAAACATGTTTCAATGTTCATTTGGGCTCCTGACTGCTGTTTTAAGACAGACCTAAAACATTGTTAATCATATGCTCAGGGTCAGGGTAAGTCTCCAGGAATGTAAGTGAATGTAATATACTCCAGGCAAGGCAATTCTATTTAAATAGCACATATCATTACAGGTGTGCTTTAGAGCAGGGGTTCTCAACTGGTCTCACTCTGGGACCCACATATTCCCATAGTCATTAAGTCGTGACCCACTTTTATAGAATTCAAACCAAGCAAACTTATTTTTCAAAAATATCCTTCGAAAACACATAAGTCATCTTTTTTGAAACATAAATACATATATTTACATGTACAAAGGGCATTTCAGAGCAGAGGAGGACCATGACAACTGCATGTAGACTACAATAAATATCAAAACTGCTCAAAATAAATAAGAAAAAATTTTTCATTTATATACTTATATCTCTCCATCAAAGCTAAAACAGCCAGAATGCGCAATAGCTTCTTTCCACAAGCCATAAGACTCATGAACAGCCAGGCACCTTAAATGTGTACATGCAAATATACATATATATGTATGTGTGTGTATGTATGTATGTATGTATATATATGTGTATATATATACATATATATATATACACACACACACACACACACACACACACACACACACACACACACACACATATATATAAATGGCGCTTCAGTTTGGATGGTTTCATACTAGGGCTGCTCAATTATGGCAAAAATCATAATCACGATTATTTTGGTCAATACTGAGATCATGATTATTTAACATGATTACTTTTTGACTCTCATTTTTGCCGATTGCCAATGCTGATATATGTACATATTTTTTTCCAGCTGGCTGAGGAGACTATTACACATGCAATCATAGATTGTACTAATGATCAAGAATGACAATATATGAGGGAAGAACTTAGGAAGACTGGAGCTCAGCATTAAAACTTCAATGAACCTGCCAAGTGGGTGCAGCAGTAGTTTTCTTTGAGTTTATTAGACAGACAGGATTAATGTGTAGGATTTAATCTTTGGTCCACAGTCTGAAGCACAAGGTGGAGGTAATGCACCTAATCCGCTGGTTGCCAACCGCTGATATAAACCAAAAAGAAGATGAAGAAGAAAACGTTTTTTCGAACAGAGTGGTACATCCTGTCAGCCGAGGGATTTCCTATCTGTGCAGCCGAACACCGGAGGACTTCCACGGACTATCACATCCTGAAGGCCCCGGTGCTTCCCCCCCCCAGGCTCCACTTCAGCTGCTTCTTCCCACTTTAACCTGAATAACTAACCGGGGCTCGATGCGCCGGTTGGATCCAAACGGAGAGCTGGGGCTAACGTTAGCTGGGAGGCTAGCGGAGGCTAACTACTCTACAAGGTGTATCACAATAAAGGATAAAATTAAAAGAATATTATGATTTTTAATGCATTATGATGATTTATTGCACTCTTCCTCATGTACACGACAAAAACCAGATAAGTTGGGTCCATAAAATGTCAGAAAATGGTGAAGGATGTCGATCAATATTCCCCAAAGCCCAAGGTGACATCTTTATATGTCCTGTTTTGTCCACAACCCAAAGATATTCAGTTTACTGTCTTAGAGGACTAAAGAAACCAGAACATTTAAGAAAAATAGAATTTGGACTTTTTTTTTTTTTTTTTTAAAAATGACTCAAAATGAATGTTTATCAAAATAGTTGGTGATTAATTAAATAGTTGAAAACTAATCATTCATTGATTAACTGTTGCAGCTCTAGTAGTAGTATTATTTTATGATAGTGTTACAGTTCTGTTCCAGTCTGGCTCTATGTCCACCAGAGACCCATTAAAAAATATATTTTTGGCCTGGCAGGGGTTCTCGTTGTTATAATTATAGGACAAACACTGAGTCAGCAAACGTTAAGTACATTCAGTAAACGTTGAGTACATTATTTCATTACTTAATTAATTAGTAATGTTTTATTGATCTGAGCAGCTGAGAGCAGCTGTGGTCGAGCGAGCTAGAGAGTGAATGAAGAGAGGGAGCGCTGGTAGCGAGAAAGCCGGTGAATCAGATCAATAAAACGTTATTTTGTTTCACAGCGGTTACGTTCTCAAGCACAAATAAACCCCCCCACACCTCCATTCGACCCTGCAGCTGAACTCCGCACCACCTGATATGGTCTGAATACAGCCTTTGACCCAGCAGTCTCCATTAGGTTGGGTGAGTTCAAAGTTGTGAAAACATGGGGGGTGTTTTGAATACACCCCCATTGTTTTCATAACTTTGAACAGGTAATTTGTTAGTCTGTCCCTCCCTCCGCAGGAAATAATGGATTAATCCTGGAAAGCTATTGATGTAGCACTTCTCTCCTTATGAAAGTAACACAGCGATTATTCGACCAATGAGAATCTAGTCGGATGAGAGCATATAATCCACCAGTCGACCAGGAGACTACAGCCCTACTGCATATTAGGGATTTTCCTTAAACACGGAAGTTACCATGAGTATGAAATTTCCCTTCAAGGCTCACTGAGAGAATTCATCAGATTACTTCATTGTTGTCTTTCGGCTGCTTACACACATGTTGATGAAGCTTAAATGGCATGTTTTCAATAAAATACTTTCACCATTTTCTGATGGGTACTTATTTTATTTATTTCCTTCCATTTAAAGGGCAAACTGATCAATGTACATTACTGCTTTTTTACATTACTGCAGAGAAAATAATTTTGATGCTCCCAAGAGCCTGACAGGACAGAGTTTGAGTGTGTGGCTCATAGACAAAATATACAAAATTGGGCTTTATGTTCTGCTTTAAAGGAAGTATTTCACTTTTATGAGAGAAAAGCTTCCTCTCTTCTCCTTGGACTGATAGCATCTCAGGGAAACTTTCTTTGCGTGAAATTGTGTTATATCCTCAAAAAGTCTTTTTCCAAAAACTGGTGTTGGAAAAGGGGGGTGATCATCTTATAATCAGGGTTGTCTTATATTCTGGCCAATGCAGTACAGTACTTACAGTATGTAGAGGAATTACAGGGGTTCATGGCTGTGATGAGAACAGTTGTGCACATACTGTGCAGCACAACTGTTGCCAGTCGCAGCTTAATTCCAGAATGGCAGAGAAAAAACCACTATAGAAAAACACTCATGACATCTTAACTACCATTTTCCAGAGATAAAAAGAATGTTTTAGGGTCTGATTAGATCAAATCTGAGCTTTTGTTCATCTTCCTAAACCCACACACCCTCATTCACATTTGATAGAGCTTGAGCATTTTTGCAAAGAAGAATGGGGAAAAATGAACTGCTAGACATGTCAAAT
This sequence comes from Thunnus albacares, assembly GCF_914725855.1. NCBI lineage: Eukaryota > Metazoa > Chordata > Actinopteri > Scombriformes > Scombridae > Thunnus > Thunnus albacares. Next base: position 32,550,673 of record NC_058110.1, on the reverse strand, counting down.
CAGACTCACGGATGTACCGTATATTCTTTTTGTTTCCTCGATGTCCCATGTGGGGAGGCCCCCCTGGCATCTGACATGAGGAAGGCAAGTTTTACATTCCACAGCCAAAGAACTCTGACAAGGTATAAAATGACCAACTGGTTTTCCTCCATGAAATCTGTCCTCTCCTCAGCTCTGCCCGTCAACACTAAAGCAAAATATATTTCAGATGTTTATGACCTACTTATTAGGGCTGTAACTAACGACTATTTTCATTATCAATTAATCTGTCAATTATTTTCTAATTTCTTCATCGATTAGTTGTTTGGTCCATAAAATGTCAAAAAATGGTGAAAAATGTTGATGACTGTTTTCCAAAGCCCAATTCTTCAAATGTCTTGTTTTGTGGAGACCAACAGTCCACACCCCAAAAATATTCATAATATTATCATAGAGGACTAAATAAACCTGACAATATGCAACTAATAAATTAATTAATTAATCATTGCAGCTCTACTATCTATTCATTTATATACATTTAAATAGATTTTTTTTTTTAACCCTGAATGTCCCGCTGAACCCCATTCAAAAATCTGGCAGCCCAATAAAGCGTTGCTTGTTGCCACACATATAATGTACAAATAGTAAATGATTTAAAGTATTTTGCCAATCATGATCTTTCTAGCAAACTTGGCATTCAATTGAGACGCAATACTATGGATCACACCACAGATTTACTGTGTGTTTGATCACTATACATAGTCACACTTTCCCATTTTTTTTATGCAAAGGAAATATTGTTTATGAGAAATTAGCACACTTTACCCCACTGGTTCTCAAAATGTGGGGTGGGCCCCCTGGTGGGGGACAGAAGCATTGCAAGGAGGGACACGTGATGAGGGACGAGCAGAATCATTAATTAAGTCTGATTCATGTGAATAAACTAACAACAGAGAATTCTTTAGTCTCTATGACAGTGAACTGAATATCTTTGGGTTGTGGACAAAACAAAACATTTGAGGACGTCATCTTGGACTCTGTAAAACAGTGATAGTCTGTTTTCACTACTTTCTGACATTTTAAGGACCAAACAACTAATCGATTAATTGAGAAAATCAAATTTATTGATAATGAAAATAATGGTTACAGCCCTTACTGAGACAGCAAAATGACATGTAATGGATCCTTCTTATATGTATTTTCACTAAGCAAACATGTAAAAACTAAAATATTAAAGCTTGTTGATTATATACCTTTATGGACTGAGTGTGCAGTCACTGCAACAAACATTTGTGGTTTATTTTTTTCGACATGACAAAGTTTGTCTGTCCCTCAGGTTCAGTATCTGTGTAGCAGGAGAACCTTGTTTTTACGGTTTGGGCATTTTTACTCATACAGAGGTGATAGAAGAGACTTCTGCACACTTAGGTCTATGCAGTGTTTCACTTTATCACTTTTTTCAAAGTGAAACACTGCATTGATCCAAGCTTGCAGAAATCTCCTCTATCAGTTTGGACTCATTGATGCTTCCAGCGGCTTAGCAAAGACTCCTGCATTATACTCATAAAGAGACGTAAGGAAACAGAGTTCATTTGAATTAAATAACATTGAACTTGGCTAGTTTTGTTAGTAATTTCCTTGATGTGATTAATTATTAATACAATTCTAATTAGGGCTGCAACTTTCAATAATTTTCATTATCAATTAATATGTCGCTTATTTTCTTAATTAATCAATTAGTTGTCATAAAATGACAGAAAATGGTAAAAAAATATCAATAACTGTTTCCCAAAGCCCAGGGTGACGTCCTCAAATGTCTCGTTTTGTCACAACCCAAAGATATTCAGTTTACTGTCATAGAGGACTAAATAAACCAGAAAATATTCACATTTGAATAATGCACGGCAACGTACTGTTACGTAGAGAGGAATGAAAATATGAAATTGTTTGCCATCACACATTACACATTGAACAAGTAAAACTGATTGTAAAAAGAGTTTATAGAAATACCCGATGGCACAGAACACCAGATTCTGATTCTTGTCTCTAATAAATCCCGGTTATAGAGTTTGATTAGAACATGTTCTGCTACAGAATACGTGACTATATGATCATTAAGGAGGAATTTCTTTGTCATTTTATTCTTAGTCACTGTATATGCTGGAATGTATTTACTGACTATGTCCCATTAATACTTATAGGATATAGTGGGTACTTGTTGTCACTGTTGTTATTATCTTTATTAGTAGTTTTGTTGTTGTTGATTCATTGTTCATTGTTTTTTTGTTCCCTTTTGCTTCATACTATTGTTTTGCATTATGATGTAATGTTGTTTACTATCATGGACCCGAGGAGGAGTGGTTGCTACCTTGGCAGTGGCTAATGAGGATCTAAATAAATAAATTAAAATACAATGTAGAGAGCATCCCATGCAAATCTAACTTGAGCTAGTTTGTGTAATTACAGCTAACCAAATAAGACATATAAATAAGAAAACTTACAGCCAAATCATATCAGCCACTGAGTTCAGAATACATGATGTTATGTGTCAAGTCCAGTTAATGAAGTGAATGTCAGCTACAGAGATTAATACTCATGAGAAGCAGAACAAGCAGCCCTGCAGAAAGCCCGGTCACTAACACATATCCAGTCAGGTAGAGGTAATTAAATGCAGGTCTTACCTTACAGGAGCTTCTTTCTTGGCCTTGTGTCTGATTTATGAAGTCCTCAAAGTTAGTTGAGCTCACCCAGCAGGACCAGCAGGGACAGCGTTGAGTCTGGATGTTCCTCCTCTGTATCTTCAATTAAGTAATGAAAGATAATCAACGACACGATGCAGAGGTTTCTCAGTATATTAACTGCCCATTTTGTTGGCTTTTTTTGTATTAATCTCATCCTCCTCTTCCTCTATCATTTTAATCTCCTCAAGTGTCAGTTCCTTGTGTTGTTTTTCACTTGGTTTCTTTCTTTTCTTCTCTATTTCTTTTTCCTCTGCTGTGTCCCATTCTTCAAAACTTCATAATGAGTAAGTTTTGACAGCTGTGCTCTTTAATGTTAATGTTTAATGTTTTATGTGCTATGGTTACAGGTTGGGTAGCGGATGAATTTGCTTGAGCCGAACTATGTGTGCAATAAATACGTCTTTTTTTTTTTTAATCAATCAGCGGACCGAATATTTTTTCATCCAGATAGTTAGAAAAGTTGGTTACGATTTATTCTACAGGCCCTTTAGTTTTATACAAATTTCCTTTCATTTTTCTGAGTAATTTGTAGGTTATGATTTTTTTTTCATTTTACAGGAAGGGTGGTGCAAAAAAAAAAAAAACCCGGAAGAAAAGTGCTAGCTGTGCCTTATTTGTCTTGATTAATAGACTTTGTGATGAAAAGTAGCATAATGAAATAAAATGGTCGTTGGGGAAACAAAGAACCTGATAAAAACCTATTTCATAACAATTAGCTGAAATTTTTCACAATTCCATGCTTAATGTTACATTATATTTTTTGGTCTGTAATAGATTATTTCTGTCATATTTGACGTCATAACTAAGCCATCTTAACACTTTTTTTCCCCATTTCCTAAAATAATATGACCAATTACACCACCCTGTCCTGAAATTTAAGAGTTTTAAATACCTGCAAATTTCTCAGAACATTTCCAGGAAAGTAGTATAAAATCGTGAGACCTGTAATATAAGGCGTTACTGACAAGTCTGTGAGTTTTCTGAAAATATTGTTCAAACAGCGGTAAGTGTTTTGTTTTATTACCTTTTTAAAGAAACTGATGGTTAACTCTACACCGTAAATATGAACCTGCTGCACATCGCCGGCCATAAACTTGTGCCGCCGCCATTATGGTTATTGTAGTTTCCCTCCAAATTCCCGCTGTAGCCGTTAGCTTGATGATGATAATCCGTTGACTTCTTATTGTTCTCATTTCTGCTTTCTGCCCCTTTGAGCCATTGTCCACCAGCATTACCAAGTAATTACCAGCCTTATCTTGTCTCTAATGTAATGTTGGCGACGCTGTCTGCTGGAAGTGACCCTTACCTGATGCTTCTGCTGGTGGCTAATGTCGGCACTGGTACTTTCAGACTGAGCCGTTAAGTTACCGTTAGCAAAAGTTCCCGTTAGCAAAAGTTCCCTCCTGTTGACAGCACCTGCTGGAGCTTCAGCCTGAAACCTTCACAAACGGCTCTGGAAATTCTGTTTTGACACATTTCTTCACTTATCCGCACGTCTTTGGACTGTTAACAAGGATATAAAGACCTTAATGCAACCGTTTATCACCGTAATGCTGCGGCCGTTGGCATTTTTTTTTAAACCTGCTCTACGCTGCCTCTGATTGGCTTACACTGATCGTCTGATGCTGCATTCACTGCTCCTCGGATGGTCCTATCATCCTGAGCTGGGACGTCATTCTTCTGACTTGTTAAAGTGTGTTCATGAGCTTTTAAGTCATAATGTGGAAACAACACGGACGCTACAAAGATGTGTTGTATTTGGTCCCAGACTTGTTGCTGCACCAGTACATTCCCTAAAACAACTAAAATATTACTATACTTTTCTAACTAATCTAGGTCACTCTACATTGACAGCAACTAACAGTTCCAACCTGATGCCATATTGCAAATTACATGAGCAAAAAATTGATATGAAATGTGAATTAGTTTTTTTTTGCCATCAACTAAAACATTTACTTTCATCTGCCATGTTTCTGCATATATGATGTCAACTTTTTACAAGTCATGTGCCAAAATTTTCTGATTTGAGGGGGCATTCACATGAAATTTCCCAAGCAAGAACTAATTTTTCCAATTATTCCAACACCACATGAATGCCACATTACTATAACCATAACCAATCTCACTCCTCTGTTTTGTTGGTTTTCCCCTTTAATTTGTCACTAATTTGCTTCTCTGTACTTACTCATTATGCCTTATTGCTTTACAGCTCTGTTGCAGCAGTTTTGGTTAAGATTAGAAAGTACTGCCACTCACCCTGGTGGACAATTTCAGTGCTGCAGGTGCAGGGAGGAAAAAAAAAGTCCAAATCCAATGATTGCTGACATCTGGAGCTGACAGAGCGGATTTCAGAGAGATCTGAGGGACGTTTCAGAGACTGATACAGACATTATTGAATATGTTGAATTTCATTGCTCTTTCCATGAAGTTATACTATACTCAACTGCACAAAACTGTGAATACATAAGGGTTATTGTGTTCCTAACACACTCAGCCACCTGTATAAAGTCATACAGGTACATAAAGCTAAACATTACTCTGCGTTGAATAACAATTTGTGCCTGATCACAAGTTAGAATTTTTTTTTAAGCACATCTACTCCTCCTTCATTTATCTGAATTTTTGGACTCCTACATCCCTGGAGGCTTCAATTTCCCACATCACACTTGTGTAAGTTGAATACTGGACCACGATTGGCTCCAAACTAGTTGTTTGTTCACAAATCATGCTCCTACATCCTCGTGTTAAACTGAGATTTAAGATGAGCACAGAGAAACTTTCCTCCTTCAGCAGATGAATGTGAAAACAAAATCTGCACATACATCATCCTGCACAGAGAAGCTCAAACATCCAACTGAAGGAACAAGAAGACAAATAGTTTAGTGTGGAGGGGGCTCTAAAATAATAATACTGACTAATAATTTAATGGCCCAACATTGCCAACAACCAACATGAGGTTTGTAAATGTGATTTTGATCGCCATGACCCTTCAGGTACAAACAAAGTACTCCGTAATGCAGAAAGGAACAGCCAGAGACAGAGGATGAGAGGCAGTAGTCATGTCCATTTACTGTCATTGCATACACTTTGATACAAACAGGGAAATGAAAACAACACAAAACTGAGGATGAACAGAAAAAAAAACAAACAGCAAAGTTCTCTTTCCTTCATTAGAGATATTATACAGACAAAAAAAATGCTTTTGAATCAAATAAGCAGCTGCACTTTTTTTAAACATTAGATTATTATCTTTTTACACCCAGCTCCACTGTTATTTACCATAGGTTGGCACATTCAGACACAAACAGCAAAAAAATTTTAAAAAATAATAATGAAAAGCTGATGATAAATCTATACGGAGGTCCTGCTTCTGGTTCATCTCACTCAAATAGTCAGAATCAAATTCTCAAAACCACAGATGTCTACAAACCAAACTGAGAATAGAAACCGTTCAAGCCCCAAATTAGCTCCTAGTTCAGTTATTACGTTGATGCGATGCACTTTTGCTTGAAAGGTTGTTGTTTTGATCCACAAACAGGTTAACTTTTCTTTGATAAAGACAATCTTAAATACTCTTGTTTCCTCGAAATGAATAAACAAAAGCCATGAATAATGACACCAATGATGTCTTATTGACAATTGAGCCTTAGCTTTGATTTAAAGGAACATTTATTATTTTTTATAGTAATACCACTATCATGATCCATGCTTCCCTTCTATAATTACAGCCATTTGGAAGTGATTCTGGTACCTTTATTAATTAGAGACTCTTATAAAGTCTGAATGAAATGTGGAACTAAACATGGTGAAACCAAATTTGACTCATGTTTTCAGGTTTAGAAACAGTGTTTGGTCTTTTGGTGACCAGCAGCTGGTTTGGGGCTTTTGAGAGGAGCCAGATGTTTGGTGTCTGAGCTTTATGACGTCGAACACATTTCCCAGACTGACAGAAGAGTCTGATGGCTTTTCTACAACTTAAAGAAGAAAAAGAACAAACAAGCGTGCAGACATACTAACAAAAATACCCAACAAAACCTATGTCAAAAAAATCAGTCGAAATAAAAACAGAAAAAAAAGAGAGACAAAAATCTACATATTTGTTTAAAAAAATACAATAGAAATTAAAACTAGTAGAAATATTGAGCGTTCTGAGATTCAGCTGATCATCAGTGTACATAACAGTACTATGGCATCGAGCGAGGGGAGGAGACGACTTGTTATATTAACTACAGGGCAGTTAAAGGTAACACTTCATATGGGACTTATTCCAGTGTGTTTACTCATCTTTTGACCACAGAAAAAAAACTATTGTGTTGACAGATGACTCACTACTGTACAAATACTGAAACTAGATCTTTAGTTAGCAGTAGAGAAGTAGATATTGTTGTGTGTTATTGGCTTAAACACTGAAATAAACCTGAAATGAAGTGTTACCTCTCACCCAGAAACAACCCCTGGCTTCTCGCTCTCATAAAACATCACTGCCTTGTATTTTAACTGCAGTTTCAACGTCTACTTTTGATGTACTTATTAATTCCTAGACTTTGCTTCTGGCTGTTAAAATGATCAGTTAACTATTGTTAGCGTGAAGTTTCTATCAGTTACCAGACAGATGTTGGCAAACCTTATGATGGACAGTGGGGGTCATTTTTTTAAATACAGGCTCTGCTGCACTCGTCCTCATCAGGAGCTAAAAGGTTGTTTGCTGGACAAGACCAAGTTCTTGGAATTTCCTCCTCCTTTCTCCTTCCTCCTCCTCCTCCTCTTTTTTCTTCCCTGGTTGGATTTGTGGCCGCTGGCGTGCGGCTGCAGTCGGAGGCTCCCTGCGAGGATCTTCGAGGCCGTCACACCGCAGAGCAGCATCTGTTCTGGAAGAGCTGATCGACCACCGACGTGTCCGCCAGCGTGGAGATGTCGCCAAGGTCCCTTTCGTCGCAGGCGATTTTGCGGAGCACCCGTCGCATGATCTTTCCTGCAGAGAGCACGGGGCAGAGGTGACGGTGGGTTCGTTAAAGGACTTTTAGAGAAGGATTTAGAGAAAAGGTGTCCATGTTTATATCTTCAGTAAGCTTGATTACTGTCACTCTGCCTTTACAGGTCTCTCTAAAAAGACCACCTGCACCTGATTCAGACCCCTGCTGCTCAAGTCCTCACCAAGACTAACAAAGACCCCCCCCAAAAAAAGTCAGGAAGTAAAGTGAATATTTCTGTAAAGACATCAGTCAAACCTTTACAACAATGAGGTGTCCTGGTAACCCTGACGTCCGGTGTTGTATATTTAATTATTTAATAATGTCACTTCTCTTTCCATGAAGTTATTTATAAGTTATAAAGTTCTGCATGATTTAGAACGCACCATATGTCCAAGAATTTTTAAGTCCTGCTTCAACTCTCAGTTCTTTTAAAATCTAAAACATCTCTTTTCTGACTTTTATACATATCTTGCACTGGACTGTGATTTTTATTCTCCAGTTAAATGTTTTATTCAGTTATAGCCCATTTATGTGTCTTTTTATATAGACATCATCATGTTTCTTTTATATCTTGCCTTTCTATGTCTTATGTAAGGCACTTTGAGTTGACCTGTCATTGGAAGGTGTTTTACAAATAAACCTGCATCACCCTGTGTGAATGTTTGTTTACCTGTTTTTTTCTGCAGTTCAGGTAATTTATATACAGCAGATCTACTAAAACTGGCGAATGAGAGACAGAAGCTCCTAATAATGTCCGTAATGATCAAGCAGAAAAGGTTGGAAATCATTTAGAATTGAAGATCAAAGTTATTTAACTGCTTTATAACTGTAGAACAATTAGGATTAAAATTCACACTGTAACAGAGAAGAATCACGACGTTTTATTTGGTTTTTCTTCTCACTGGCTCGTATCAACAAATGTTTAAAGAAAAAGGTTGAATTGTCGAGTCTTGCAGCCGTACTTGAGCAGCAAACTAATTTTCAAAGAAATTATTTGTACTGTAGATTATCCAGAGTAACTAGTAAATTCTTTTTGCATAGAGATGTTGCTGTTTTAGGTTGGAAGTATAAAATCTTACAGATTTTTCTGAAAGCATCGACACCAACACATCAAACTAAATGCAGATTTTTGTCACAGTACTTGAATTTCAGTAAAAAGATAGAGAGATAAACTATCATTTATTTGAACTTCTTTCCACTTTCCACCATTGATCGATTAATCACCATCACAAATAAAACTTTTCAAAATATCTGCACATTAAACCAAAAACCATCTGCATGGTCTGATACCACAAAGGATGAGTGAATGCAGAGTTTTTTGTCATTTGGGGTGAACTGACCCTTTAAACTAAAATGAACCTAAATATATTAGTGCTGTATATCCTGCAGGTTTGGTTCCTTTCAAAAAGTATCAAACAACCTGCATTATTCTGACTTCAATCATTACATGTTTGTTTATTCGGTATCTTTACCAGATCTGGTCTTTGGGAGTCCTGGTGCGTTCTGGATGTAGTCTGGTGTAGCGATGGCACCGATCTTCTCCCTCACTGTTGACACACACACACACACACACACACACACACACACACACACACACACACACACACACACACACACACACACACACACACACACACACACACACACACACACACACACACACACACACACACTGAATTAGACTTAAGACTTTACAAATACACTTTTAATACCACATAGAATAAAATTTACTACCTTTTTCATGGTCAAACTGGTCAAAGAATGACAGAGAACCAGTAGGGACAATAAGGGCAACAAGTTATTGGTAATGTATTTAATCACTTAACATAATGAATAATTTAAGATTCTGCTAAAATCAGCTGGTCGATTAGTCCATCAACAGGGGAAAAAATGACAAAATTCTCTGGTTTCAGCTTCTTAAATGTGAATATTTTCTGGTTTGTTTGGTCCTTTATGACAGTAAACTGATAAAACAAGACATTTAAGGTTGCATCTTTGACTTTGGGGAAAAAGTTATCAACATGTCAGATCATCATTTTCTAAATAGATTTTATGGATCAAACAACTAACCTATGAATCAAGAAAATAATCGTCTGATTAATTGATACTGAAAATAATTGTTAGTTGCTAAAATCTTGACCTAAACATAGTGACTGGATGAGCTTCCTGCTACTGAAGCTACAGCATTGACAGTGACGGTGCTGACTGAAACTCATTCAACAGCTTCCTGCAGATCAGTCCACTGTAGTTTATAGATGATACAGACGTCTCATACGTTCAAAAAAAGTTGTAACTGAATTGAATAGTCTATAGCAAGCAAATCAATTTTGTCAATGTCATGAATAAGGAAAAACTCCCTAAAATAAATGGAGGAAACTTCACAAAGAGCAACAGGAGGGATTTCATTTTTTTTAATTAAATGCAAAACTTTTTAAACCTTCTGAGGCTTTTTTTTAACTGCACATAACAAAGAATATGATGAGATTCTTTTATGAGCAAAGCCTGAAAAACCTTCAGTGATCCCATTTGATTTATTGACACACTGCTCAGGAGGATCAGAATCAGAGCTGGTCGTTTAAAAAGTCTCCAGTTTGCTTTCCGCTGAGACTTTTAGTGTCCTGAGATGATTTAAAAGCCGTTTCAGAAATTCTTCCAAAAATTCTGAGTCATATAAAGTTTGTCACGTTTACTGACCTTGTTTTCGGAGCTCTGCCTCCAGCGTACGGTTGTACGTCACTCCCTCAGTGAGAGTTACGAAGCAGTAGAGACTTTCTCCTTTGACAGGATGAGGTCTACCCACCACCGCGGCCTCGGCGACGGACTCGTGCTCCACCAGAGCCGACTCCACCTCCGCTGTACTCAACAAGTGACCTGCAGGGAACAAACACAAGGAGAACGGAGAGAGTGAAGCGGCTGACGTCTGAAGGTAAAGAATAATCTTCTCAGTTTATCGTGGAGGGAATTAAATTCTCAGGAAAACAAGAGAAGCGACTCTTTAAAGTTCAGATCCATTCATAGTTGACATGTAGACTTATGAGATATTTTTCCATTTAGTAGGATCTTAGTGATTTTTAATACAAGAACATGATCTCTTAAAAGGTTAGGAACGGCCATTTTTTATATTTTTCTGTTGGTTCAGCTCTGAACACGAGATTTGTAAAAAATAAGAAAAATATCGCCAGTTATCCTTTAAAGCCCCTGGAAAGGCAAATCCATGATTGGCTATTAATTATGTAATTTGGGATCTAATGTGCATGTAGTAAACATCTAAAAAGTATGAGAACAGCCTTTGACATAGTCTATGTAGTTCTTTAGAAAGTTTCTCTCCCTTCCCTTGTTACTGGGTTGCAGTTAGGCGGGGCTAAACTAGGGAATTTATTACGTATTTATCATATTTAGGAGAAGGATGATTGACGTGGCTATCCAGCCAAGCTGACTTCACAACACTTACTCTGGTCTCCCGCATGAGAAAACAATGCAGTACACTTTTCTTTGCTTTTAGCTAGAATGAGAATTCAAATTAGCCTGATATGGTTTGAAAGTTACTGTGTTAAGCTAACTAGCAGACTTGGTTACACCATCCAAATCTGTATTAATCACTGAGTGGATAAGTAGCTAAAAAGTGTAGCATAGCAATGCTAATGCTAACTGTTTCATGTAAGTGAATGAAAGATGCTAAAATGATTAGCATCATACTCTTAAATAAAAACACAGATTTGGGTGGTTTAACCTGTTTTGCTAGTTAGTCAATTATTCAAGCTTTCAACCAAGTAGGGTCCATTTGATAGATTTGGTATTTTATTCCATATCAGCAAAACGTTTTAGTGAATGAATAGAAAATAAAACGGTACTTGAGCTGAAAGTGATCAAACGTGATCTGGACACGCCCACACAGTCCTGAGAAATGCTTTGAGCAGCCAAATCAGCTGTTTCTGAGCTCAGTTTTCTGATAGTTATGAATGTTTATTTTCATGCAGATTTTTGTGGATGTTTAACAAGACACTCAACTTTGATATCATATATGCATTTTTTAAGATCAGATGTTTTATGTATTGTTATTCCTTAATTTTTAAGTACATCCTTCTTAGCTTGTCATGTATGTGTTTGCATGTGTGTGTGTAGAAGTGTGTTGTGCCGTCTGTTCAATGTCTTTGTTTTGTTTTCTAATATTTAGGGAAAAAAAACATTAATATAGAGGAGGAGAAAATAGTAAAGACAGCTTACTAACAAACACACACTAGTGACACACAGGTGTGATGCTAATTTAGTTGATTTAAATCAAACAAGCTCAGCCAGTCAGTCTTACCTGAGACATTCAGCATGTCGTCTATCCTCCCTGTTATCCAGTAATAGCCGTCCTTGTCTCTACGGCAACCTGTAGATTAAAAAAAAAGAAACGTATGAGACTTTGAAAAATAAACAATAAGAGTGTTTTAGATGTAAACTCACAGCACAGTTGAGCCACAGTGCAGAGTGAAGGTGACTGGATGATTATTATTTTATTTTTCACTTTCATTTATACTTTATGTTGAATTTAAGGTGGAAAATGTGACACAGACACACTTTAACATCCCTAAACTATTAAAGCCTCTAACCTTGAACTATCCAGAGTATTTTCAGTTCTTGTGAGTAAAAAGCCAATAAAAGTAATTTATCAAAACATCACAACAAGCATAAAATTACATAAAAGTGATATTTTCAACTGTTACACAATCTCCCTCCACCTGTCAGTCAGACAGTGTTTTACATGACCGTAACGCCCTGATGTAGCTTAAGTGTTTCATATTCCTGTAGACGTATTGACTGAGAAGGCGGTTCCCTAAACCAGCAGCGAATCTGATCACTAGCTTCATTCATTAGTCTGTTGATTTTTTTTTTTTTTTTTTTGATCATTCGATCAGTTGTTTGGTCCATAAAATGTCAGAAAATTATAAAAAATGTTGATCACTGTTTCCCAAAAGCCCCAGATCAAACTAAAATGTCTTGTTTTGTCCCGATCAACAGTCCACAACCCAAAGATATCCCTTTTTTCTTAAAAAATGACTCAAAAAATAATCGATTATCAAAATAGTGCAGAATAATTTTCTATCAACTGACTAACCAATTAGTCTTCTATTTTTACATTTGTTTCCAGGGAAATATTATCCTATTTATGCTTTAAAAACAATATATAAAACATAGAAATAAATTCTAATTCTGTTCAGAATTCATTATTTTTTTGCACAACAATAAAACTGGAACCTAGAAGAGTATTGATTAAGTGCCGGACTGACAAGTAGCATTGAAAAGAAGACAAGTATCAATCAATCTAATATCAATAAAATCTTCCAACACAGAGAGCTGAAGACTGTGGTTGTTATCAGGAGACGATCGCAGTTCTTCACTTGAAACTACAGAAAGATTAATAAATAAATAAAACTTAAGAAGCATAAAAGAGAATAAGGAATTAAAACTTTAAATAATATTCTGATATATTTCATCGGGGTCATCGGTGTTTTATCTGAGCAGCTTCGTCTCACCGTCTCCTGTGACGTAGTATCCGGGGAACTTCTTGAAGTAGGTGGTTTCAAACCTCTGCTGGTTTCCGTAGACCGTCCTCATCACGCCGGGCCACGGCTGTTTGAACACCTGTTTGAAGCCGGAAGCACACGTGACGAGTTGAGAGGGTGAAACAAGGTTGTGTCGTAGATTTTTAATTAACAGACGTCTTCTTCTGTATAAAGTAAAGACAGTGTAAAGTTCCTGACCAGGTATCCTTCACTCGGACCCTCCAGCTCCTCTCCTGACTCATTCAAGATGGCCGGCACGACTCCGAAGAACGGGAACGTCTGACGGACAGAAAAAGACAGACGATAGAGTTAAACTTCATCACTGTATATACATTATATATACTGTTAGATTATTTATTTATTAAGACTTTAAAATTTGATTTTCAATTAACTAATTATCTGACAGAAGACACTGATTGTTCTCTTCAACAGTTTAATCTGTTTTATTTACATCTTCAATCATAAATCAAGATATTTTAGGAAGCAAAGGTTTGGTTCATTCATATAATTCAGGTTATATGAAGTAGTTATGGGATGCTCGCTTTGATTTTAAGTCTTTAATAAAAGAAATTAACACTTAATTCAGTATGTTTACTTAATCTTTGTCATTAGATTACATTACATTCAGCCTGAATTCACATCTTTAACGTGTTTTTAGGGCTACAACTAACAACTTTCATTATCAATTAATCTGTTAATTATTTTCTCAATTAATCGTTTAGTTGTTTGGTGCATGAAATGTCAAATAAATGTTGAAAAATCTTGATCCCTGTTTCCACAACACAAAGATATTCAGTTTACTGTCACAGAAGACTAAAGAACATAATATTATTTGAGAAGCTGGAATCAGAGAATTTGGAAATTTTCTTCCTAAAAAATGACTCAAAACAATTAACTGATTAATAAAATAGTTGGCAACTAATTGATTAATTGGTGCAGCTCTAGTTGTTTTAATCTACTGTTAATAGTTTATCATTAAAAAAGGAATACAGCTGAAAGTCAGCTGCTTACACTGTACAAAACAGAGACAAAGTCAATGATTCACATTCACAGTACAGTAATAAAGCCCTCTAAATAAAAAGTGATTAAACACTGAGTGTGTTTTCTTTCTTTACTCACTGCAGATCCTGGTTTCATGGGTGTGGCTGCAGGTAGAGGAGTCAACACATGTCCACCCTGAAAGTCAGAAAACAGAAACACCTTTTTAATCTCTCCACCAGATGGCAGCAGAGCCGACAGTCTGCGTCCTCTGACTCAATTAATGTTGTGTGTTTTAACTTCCCAAAGTAAGATGAAAGGATGAAGGTGAAGTGATTTCTTAATAAAAAAGATTGCAAAATGGAAAACTACACCATCTCTATTATTTATAGATGTCAGTGTTCAGACTACTGAAAGCTTCTCAGTGATGGTCTGAGAGTATAAATGTAACTGACGGTTTCTGTCTGCCAGAAGGTGTCGACGACGGGGCATCTCTTGTCTCCCACCACGTTGTAGTACCACTGCCAGGCCTCAGGGTTGATGGGCTCGCCGACCGTCCCCAAAACCTTCAAAGACTCTCGTTTATACCTGCAGAGAGAGAGAGAAAATGCACATTTATGCCATTTACCTAAAAAAAAAAAAAACAGTAATGCCGAAACATCACTGGAAGTCAACTTGTGATGACGACTGACTCACTTCTTCACCGGCTCGCTGCCGTACTTCATCAGCAGTCTGATGGCGGTGGGCGCTGTGTAGAACTTGGTCACGTGGTATTTGTCCACAATCTCCCACATACGGCTCACGTCTGGGTAGGTGGGAAGACCCTCAAACTGTAACACACACAAGCAAACAACATATTACATTCACTAAATCAAGCTTCAGGCTTTGTTTACTCTGTGAAATCAAAGTGGTATAAAGTGTTAGTGGTAAAATAATTAATACATAAATAAATAGTTTAACTACAGTATTGCAGTTATTCCCATTATGATCTAATTTTGATGTGGATTTTGTATAATTAATTCTGTTTTTCCAGTCAGTTGGTCCAGACTGAAACATCTCAAAAACTATTGGATGGATTGCTATGCATCCTAATGAGTTTGGTGATCAATTCACTTTTCCTGTAGCGCCACCAGCAGGTCGACATTTTTGCTTGTTATTGAAATGTCTCAACAACTATTGAACAGATTGGTGTGAAATTTGGTTCATTTGTGATCCTCAGAGGATGAACTGTAATAACTTTAGTGATCATGTGACTTTTCATTTAGCGCCATCATGAGGTAAAAATCATAATTTATCAAATACTTCAGTTCATGACAAAAAACGTAGCAAATGTTAGCATGCTAACATGCTAACATGACCTATTAAACAGACTTTATCATTGTGAGTATATCATTCCTAAATAAGCCTGATAGAGTCACTAGCATGTGGCTGTAGACTCTTATCCTTGTTAAACTAAAACTGAATATTTCATACACAATTGTTGTATTTTGTGCAAATTAAAATAATTCCAACAAACTGTATGTTACTGAAGAGCTGGTTTGAAAAATCATTGTTGTTTAGTTTAAATATATGACTTTTGTATATATACTTCTGCTTTTACTTAACTTTTTATTTTAGGTTAAGTTAGTTAAATTAGGTCTCTGATTTCATTACATGTGGGTTTGTCTCATTTCTGAAGTTAATCATTACTGACTCGACCTAAAAACGATGCAGCCAAGACTTTATCAGGAAATCCTGGTGTTAGCTCATTTCTAGGTAATACTCTGTAACGGTGACTCATCATAACGAGTGCAGGTCAGCTGAAGCTGTAAAAGTGACTGGCGGTAAACGTTGGCGTTTATGAGCTGAGGACAGTTCACAGGGCGGCTGTTAATCTCCTGTTTCAGCTGCGTTCGTTAGAGCACGATACCTCATCTTCATGAATCATCATCTCTAACTCACAGATAATACGGATCAAAACCTTTTCTATCAGTTTACTTTCTTTGCCAAGTTGAGAAAGAAAATTAAAAAATAAATGAAACAGCTGAGATGAATGATTTTCATTCTTCTCCTTCATGTTAGACTAGTGATGTAAACTCCCCTCAAAGAGCAGGTTCATCCAGTCAGAGCAAAGAGATTAAGGCTTCATTTACACCTGTTATATGTGTGAACATGTGATCTGGATAATAACATCAGGAGGTAGAGCAGGTCATCCACTAATCATAAGATCAGCGGTTCGATTCCCGGCTCCTCCAGTCTGCATGTCGATGTGTCCTTGGGTAAGATACTGAACCCCAAGTGTGTGTGAATGATTAGATTTCCTTAGATGGGCAGATTGGGACCTTGCATTGTAGCCCCTTGTACTCATTCGGCGTGTGAATGTGGGTGAATGTGATTCATAGTGTAAAAGCGTTTTGAGTGGTTGGAGGACCAGAAAGGTGCTATACAAGTACAGTCCATTTACCATTCATGGGTCTTGGCATTTACACCTGATCCATTAATAAACATTCACCTTCTCTCCATCCCAGGTTAAGTAAAGCAACGCCATCAACAGGCTTCATTTTTAAATATGTTTTGCAAAGGAAAACTTGCCGGCTGCTTCAGTTAGCAGGAAGAAGACGGAGTGAGGCGACTTTTCAACTTAGTGGGTGGATTTTTCTGTTTTTTTAAGAATCTGTCCGTGCATCCTGGCAGAGATACGATCATATTATGATGATAATGCCATTTGTGTGCATTAACACCTGCATTAACGCATGTTTTCTCTGATCCAGATACAAATTACATTAATGGCCTTTCCATCCTGCCTGAACAGATTAATCAACAAAAGCTGCTTCCACCAAACAAAAATCACAGAACAATAAGTCACCTCTCTGATGGCACTGAAGGAAACTCACTAACACACGTATCAGCTGAGAAAAAAGATTCAAACAGCAACATTTTTCACAATCGTCAGCTGTTATTCAGACAAACACCTGCGACCAGTCACGACAGACTGAACATCTGCTGAACTGGTTGTGTAAAAACAGGAAGTTCAGTAATCCCAGTAGTCCCTTCCGCCTGCACTCACCAGGACGCTGGTGGCTCCGTTGGCCAGCGGGCCGTAGGTGATGTAGGAGTGTCCGGTGATCCAGCCGATGTCTGCCGTGCACCAGTAGATGTCGTCCGGCTGGTGGTCAAACACCAGCTTGAAGGTGGTGGCAGTGTAGAGCATGTAGCCGCTGACGGTGTGAAGAACACCCTGAAGAAGAAAAGCAGGACGATGTCATGTATAAACACGAACGATGAGTGAGAGAAGACGCAGTTATTTGTTGGTCTGATGCACCAACATGAAATTCAATGGACCATTAATAATAATTTCCTGCTGGTTTTGGCCCAAATTCAAACAACTTCACACCTTAATCTGTATTATACTATATGAGGCGAAAAAAGAAAAAGCTGTGTTAAAGGTATGATATGGAGGATTTGTTGGCCACAAAACCACAATTTTGTAGGTTTTCTGAAGTTTTAGTAGTTTAAGCTTCAGAGTTTCAGCTCGAGCTTTTTCCCTTGATAATTAATAACTTCTTACAAATAAAAATATAGTTTAGCAGCCGACTCTGACATGTCAGATGTTTCTCAAAATCACATGAACTCACTACAAACTTCTAAAGAATCAGCCGAACATGTCGATGCACAAGAAGACAAGATGCAGAGTCGATAAACATCTGTTGACGTTTCCACTATGTACCAGTTGTGCTACAATGAGGAACAAACATCGATACGGTCCTTGAAAATAATCAGAAATGATAAAAGAAGTTGCTGCAACTTCAGAACAAAACACAGCAGATAAATGATGTTCGACTAATATATGAAAAATAATATTTACTTTTAAAGTCATTTCAGTTAAGGAAAATGCAGAGTTTGATCCTTTTTTGATAATTTGATTAATATTTTCATCTATACAGTGTCAAGAAATGGTGAAATGGTGAAACTAACATTTTAATATTTCAAAATATTCAATTTACAACGTCAAATCCTCACATTTGAGATGCTTGAACCAGCACGTTTTTGCTTGATAACGTGTTGACAAACTGTTGTTGATTGATTTTCTGTTGATTGATTAATTAACATAGATCATGAACATCTACAAATTCAAGTTTTCAACAAACAAGATAAAGAAAAATAGAATCATGAGCTACAACGACCAGTTAATCGACAGAAAATTAATCTGTAAGTATTTTGATGATCTGTTAATCTTTCCAACCATAAATATTAAACTTTCATTGGTTACAGTCTCTTAAATGTGAGAATTTGCTGCTTTTCATTGTCTCACGTTACAGCAAATTAATATCTTCAGGTTCTGAACTGTCGGTTGATAACATCACGTTGGGGTTTTCTCACCTTTTCTGATGTTTTATACACCAAACAATTGATCGATTGAGCAAATAACGAGCAGATTAGCTGATGATGTTGTCCTATTTGTGGAACGTGTGCAAAAACATCACAGCTCTGATGTCTGATGTTTGTCTGTGTTTGTGTATTGAAACGCTACCTTCGGTTTGCCGGTGGAGCCGCTGGTGTAGAGGATGAAGAGAGGATCTTCAGACTCGCACCATTCTGGTTCACACTCGTCCGACGCTCCACGCACCAGAGCGTGCCAGCACAGATCCACCTCCGGGTTCCAGGGGACCTGATACGACGTAACACACACAGACACAAACAGGACAGGACGAGTAAACACACATATTCAACTAGTTATTGATAAAGTCCTCACCAATCAATCACCAAACACTCAAAAAACAACAAACATCTCTACAATCTAAAAAACACAAAAGTGAAAAAAGGTTAGTTTGACAGACACGCCTCAGGAGAAAGTGCAAAGAGAGAAAAACAAGTGACGACTGTAGATCTGACTGAGTGAATGAAGCAAAACAAAGTTAGTAGTGAAGTTATAAACATGTACGTTTTGTTTTAACTTATTTGTTGTTTGTTCATCAGAACTGCGTCACTTCCTGCTTTATACTGAAGACCACCGAAGAAAAAATATGTTACTAAAAATACATATCTATTTGAGGGAATAATAAAAAAATCTAATTTTATCTGCTTTTTGGGGGGGTTTTTTGTTGTTTTTGTAGATTTTTTGGCGTTTTGCCTTTATTTGAGAGTCAAGTTAATGAGACAGGAAACAAGGGAAGAGAGAGAGGATGTGACATGTAGCAGGGGTCGAACGTTGCAGTTACACGATATGCGCCTTCGTCATTAGGCCACCAGAGCGCCCGCAAATTTAAAGATATCGAGCAACGAAGAGAGATAAAGAAGA
Organism: Thunnus albacares; assembly: GCF_914725855.1. Taxonomy (NCBI): domain Eukaryota; kingdom Metazoa; phylum Chordata; class Actinopteri; order Scombriformes; family Scombridae; genus Thunnus; species Thunnus albacares. The sequence goes on along the minus strand of NC_058110.1, from coordinate 32,531,175 downwards.
TTTAGGTTGAGTGAAAAACAGATTCAGTCATATAATCAATCACGACTCTAAAGAATCTTTCTAATTACTTAAGAGTGTTTCAGTTTGCCTACAAGTGATGAACGGTTGGTTTCGGAGGTTTTTGGATCAATTTCATTTGCCTTCATTTGCCAAAAGCAATCAATGAGTCCCGGAGAAGTAAGTGAGACAGTAAATCGACTCAGGTCTGACATCTGACACACAGAAATACATCTCCCATAATGCTCCTCTACAGAGCTGATCAACGTCATCAACTATTCTGATAATAGATTAATCGTTTTGAGTCATTTTTTAAGAAAAAAAAGTCCAAATTCTCTGATTCCAGCTTCTCAAATATGAATATTTCTGGTTTCTTTAGTCCTTTATGACAGTAAACTGAATATTTTTGGACAAAACAAGACATTTGAGGACGTCATCTTGGGGTTTAGGAAACAATAATCAACATTTTTCACCATTTTATGGACCAAAAAACTAATCAATCGATAATGAGAACAGTTACAGCACAGTAAGAGGAACTTGAGTTAAGATTTTTTTGGTCAAACTATTTGAATGTTGTCTTTATTGCCTTTAATCACACTGAGCGGTTTGGTCGAACACAGTATATATTGATTATCAATAATACCAAAGTGAGACAAGATGCTTTTATTACCAAGAGCCACAAATGGAAATTAACATAAAGTCAATGAACAGTTTAAAACACTTTGTAGCTGAATTAATATTGATACTATATTAATTATTAATATTATATTAATATTAAAAACAAATCAAGCTTTGCCTCCACAGAAAGTTAATGTACAATAAGTTTATGCAAACCAAGTATTAAACCCCCCAAACCTACAACAACAGACCTCTGATTCCTCCTGACTCGTGGTGTTTAAGTGAAGAAGAAAATTGTTTTATTAGTGTTTTTATTAGTAAGAAACACACACACACACGACATCGTTCAGACACAACAGCTCAAAGCTCCCGACACAAACTCTGTGAGTGTGATCGAAGGTGGAAGTTAACAACCACGACACGGAGCGTGTGTTCACAACAGATACAAAAAGATACAAAAGAAAGAAAAGTGTGTTAATACAAATCAATATCAGAGAATTTACATTTTTATTCCGATGAGTTCAGACAGTCAGGAAGAACATGAGTAACTCTGAACTTCACTACAGTGCTTTTATATCTATATTTATCTATTTATCTTCATTTATATTCATATTGAAGCTCAAACTTTCACTAATCCAATAACTCATTATTACAGCTACATTTAATTAGTATTTTTCTGTCATATAAGCTATAAAGATGATGGTTTTATTCCACTGCTGAGTGGATACGTGTATATTATTACAGACTGATAATCAGGGCTGGATATTGTTATTGATCTCCTGATTTGATTCAATTCACAAAGATCAGAATCGATTAATTTCAATTTAGATTAAATTAAATACTAATATTACATCCTGGGAAATTTAATCTTCTTCTATATTCATCAAATGAGCAACACTGCTGTTTCCTTCAATATAAAATACTGTAAAATGAACATTACAACCAAGGATTTTTTTTTTGGGGGGGGGGTGCAAAAAGCCTAAAACATGATATCTTTGTGCAGAACAGTTGAGTGATATTAATAAAACACCTGCACCACTTGCAAAGGCGTCAGTATTGTGTTAAAAACGCCATCACATACAGTTGCAGTTGAATTTTCGATACCAGATGCTTCAGTCTAATACATCACATCCAATTTTAATGATAAATGTGACCAAAGTTCACTCTTGTTTATAAACTCAAGAGATATTTTTCATGTTCACAAACGTCTGAACCGTCGTAGGAATAAAACTGCTGTTTCAGGGTAAAAAAAATAAATCATCAATACTAGTAAAATTTGAGAAATGTTTATAGAATAACAGATTGAAGTTCAAACAAGTCATGAAAGATAAATAAAATAAAAGCCTCTAAAGATTTAATTGATTTTATTATTTCTACCCTGCAGCAGTGATTCTGTAAATTCTGCTTGTGAGTGAAATTCCCTTAAAAAATAAAAAAAACAAAAAAAAAGAAGTTATGGGGTTTTAGTGGAGGGAGGAGGTTATGAAAATACCTGCGGAACAGGACGCGTTTTCTTTACTCTCCCTGTCTGTTTCTCCTGCTGGTCGGAGGGAGGAAAGGAAGAGGAAGAGGAGGAGGAGGAAGGAGAAGTTAATGAGGGAGAGCGTTTATTTTAGAAAAAAACTCAAAATGAAGAACACAAAGTTAAAAACAGGGTCCACAATGTCACATCAAGTTATGACATTGAGAGAAGTTTTAGGAATTTTTGCAGGAGTGATTATGTGTGAAATGTAGAAGTTACGAAGGTTTTAAAACAACAACAACAACAACAACAAAGATCCAATAAATCACTTTTACAAAGAAAACATACAAACAGGAAAAAGTTGACAGTTTAACAACCGACTGAGCGTCTTTATTAACATCAACGATGTTCACAAAGAAATAAAGTTATATTGAAAGACTGGTGATAGTTTATATTTGTGTTGTCAGTAAATCCCATGAAAAGACTAAAACCTTCAAATAAACACTTAGTGACTTTCCTTCCTCATCTGTGGTTCTATTAATCAATGAGTCCATCATCAGAGAATTAATAATCAATTATCAATATAGCTGACTAACTGTTTAAGTCATTTTTTAAAGGAAAAAAAGATTCATCATCAACAAAACAACCATCAGATTAATTAATTATGAGAATATTGTGATGCAGCCTTGATATAAACAGCTGGTCACTGTAGTTTTTAATCAAACACACAGGAAACGGTGTGTTTGAAGGAACAGGTCAGCCAGGTCAGCGATGTGACTCATTAATGTGTTTTTAATAGTTTCTGGGTGGTCCAGAGGAATAAGAATCAGGCTTTGATACTTGTTAGTAGATCAGTTCATTGCTGGTTTTGGTCTTTTCATGAGATTTGTTGACAATAAGAAACATATAGAATCACCAGCCTTTTTATTTCATAAATGAGTGTAGAATTAGTATCATTTAAATGTGTGTTTTACCTGATAAACATGAGAGAAGCAAAGCAAAAAGCTTAAATCACCTGAACATATACACCATGACACTATCACTATGTCATGGTGTATATGTTCAGGTGATTTAAGCTTTTTGCTTTGCTTCTCTCATGTTTATCAGGTAAAACACACATTTAAATGATACTAATTTATGAAATAAAAAGGCTACACATTTTAGTCATTAAATCTAAAATGCACTCAAACATTTCCCTTTTCTGAAGATGAACTACAACATTTCTCTGACATGTGAGCTGTAGACACAGTTTAACCACAGCTGATCAAACTAACGCTTCAATCACAGGTCACAGTGACTCACAGTTGTCTTTTGACCTGCGTGAAACGGCTCAGTTTAGGTTTTTAGTTTGTCGTTTACCTGCAGATCAGGACAGGGGCGTTTGGCGGGAGGAGACTGAGAACCCACAGGAGACTCTTCTGCGTCTTTGGACAAGTGTTTCAGCATGATACACCTCTGAACCGGAAAACCCCTGCAGACACAGAGAGGGACGTGGTTTTCATTACACTTTCATAAAGCGGTTTGAGGCTAGACTGAAGTTCATTTTATGGTTTAGTAAAGCTTGGAGTGTGTATGTGCTACGTGTGTGTGTGTGTGTGTGTGTGTGTGTGTGTGTGTGTGTGTGTGTGTGTGCAGCTTACTTGTCTCTGCATTTCTGCAGCGCTTCGTCAGCTAACAGCTTCAGGTTGATCAGCTTATCTCCTCGATAGAAGCCATCTGAACAAATTAGATGAACAAAGAGTGACAGAAATGAAAAGAGAGACAGAAGGAGTGAGAGAGAGCAAGGAGGGAAAATGTATCCTGCTGTCAGACCATAATGGTGCACTGGTATGTTTAAGCTAACAGCTTATAGGCCTGGAAATAATGCAGGCAGGTTTAATAATACTGCTGGAGCTAGCATGGCTAACAGGCTAACATCAGCACTATATATAGTATATATACAGAAATATATGAGTGATTCACTTTTTAATCAATTTTTTTTTTTATCATCTTTAAAGATCACACACATATTTCAACACATATAATAATAACTTGTATGTTTTTTCCCACAAAAAAAGTTAAATTACCCAGTTAAAATTTCTTAAAAGTACACGTTCATTCACCCTGAAGGTTACTTTAGTTTGTTTAGAAATGGCTCCAAAGACTATGTTCATTTTACAATAAATATAATCACTATTTTTCACACTCGTATTGATCAGACTCTGACCCAGACATTGTACATTTCTCAAAGAATTTTCTGTACAAAGTCAAGAATTTGTGATAGCACAACAAGCTAGCAGGGCGGCGTCGCTCATGCGCGCTGACCTCTTCCTGACACAGAGATACTTTCCAGAGAGTGAAAACTTGACGCCGTTATTAGTCTTCTGAGCCGTTTCTGAACAAACTGACGTGATCACGCTCTGTCACACAGTGCAGCGACGAGGCTCACTGACGTGTTTTTAATAAGTGGTTCATGTAGTTTTTGGACAATAACGGAGGAATAAGATATATCCGGCTTTGATTCACACACAATATTTGTTAGTAGATCAGTTCATTGTTGGTGAGATTTACTGACAATAAGAAAAATGTAGAAAATCACCAGACTTGTCTTTTACATTCCTACAAAACAGTGGATTTATTCTTTGTTAATAAAGCGTCTGGATGTGCAGCTCTACAGATAAGCTGTGGCCTCAATCCCTGCACCTTTATGAGCAGTTAAGATAGTTAACAAATCTTTATCTACTGTAGTAAAACTCAGAGATTTTAACTCAGTGTGCTCTCATTACCTTCTTTACAAGGTAATAAAACTCTCTGAGAACGCTGCCAGTCAGTCAGGATGAAAGGCCCCAACTGAGGACTCTATGATCCGCTTACAGGATTTCTATGAATGAGAAAAATGTGCATGTATGTGTGTGTGTGTGTGTGTGTGTGTGTGTGTGTGTTCAACCCAGTGGATTAACAGATTTATATCCCCAGACTCTAATCCAGCTAATAAGACTTTGATTACTGGTCATAACTCGTTTGAAGCGTTCAGTCCGACTAGCTGAGAGTCAGAGTGACGCTGCGGCATCGTGCAACAGCTGCTGCTGCTGCTGAAGTGTCCTTCAGCAAGACACTGAACCACCTCCTCAGTCACTGGGGTCTCATATTGAATGGAAAGTGATTGGCTTTATTTCCTCTGCTGTTGTACTATTGCAGGTATGTTTTAAATGAAACAAGGAGCATCCTCATGTGTGACGGCTGTCTTCATCCCTGCACCTTATTGTCTTTTTACTGTATCTGTTCTTATTGTGTGCACCGTTCCTCTGTTTACTGAATATTATATTGGAGAATCCGTTTTATTGTTTGTTTGTTTTCTTAAAGTGAAATATCTTCCTTCCAGAATCAATGTAATTGCTCCAATTAGTCATTAAAAGTATTGTGAATAATTGTTGTAAATATTAGAGGTGGGTGAAAAAAATGATTCTATGATTCTGAATTGATTCATAAATGTTAAAAATGTTCTAAAAGTTCGTCAATAATGTGATGTTGACAGATCTGAACTGTCACCCCGACGCTCTACAGCTCATATGTTAGAGAAATGTTGTAGTTCATCTTCAGAAAAGGGAAATGTTTGAGTGCATTTTAGATTTAATGACTAAAATAATCACCGTCACTCAGAGACTAACTAGCAGCGTTCAGCAGTAATGAACCAGATCAGCTGATCATCACACGCTGCAGCTTTAAGACGACTTAAACCAACTCTGGGAAAAAGAAAATCGTAAGAAAGAAAAACTGGAAGATGTTTTAAAAATCAAAAAAAGCTGCGTCCTCAGTGAGCTGCAACGTTAACCTTCATCAAGGTCATTTATCTTAACTGACAGTTATGTTTCATATTGCATTGCAGTGGAATAAGGACACTGATGAATTGTTTGGCACACAGTGTAGTGGAGTAAAAGTAGACTCCCCTTTTCTATTCATTCAACCTGTTTTGAATCAAACACCAAGAATCTGAATCACATCGTGAGATTCCCAAAGATTCCCACGTCTAGTAAATATTGACTCTTTTAAATTCAATCTATTATAAATTTCTTTGTACAAGAATTCCAACGCACATGTACTTTGTGCTAATGACAATAAAGCCTCTTGAATCTTGAGAGATTTCTACTTACAGTACGCTGTATGTTATTTAAATTATGTTGCTGTTGTTTAAAACACACGTCATCGACCGCAATGAAGGAATGTGTCTGATACGTCTCCTACTGTTGTCGGTTTGACTCTCTTCATGAGATTTATTGATGATAATAAAGAGATAAGTTGCTGTGATAAATACTGACCCGCTGTGATGAGCAGTGAACACTGTGAGTCCAGGATCCTCTCACACAGAGACTCAGCAGAGAAACCTGCAAACTGGAAACACCAGTGAATTAAATCTTAGATATCAGATATCAGAGACATTTATCTCCCTCTCCAATAATATCATTCTGAACGTACACAACATCACATATTTCTCTAACTCACCACTATGGAGTGAACGGCTCCGATGCGGACGCAGGCCAACATGGCTACCACCAGCTCCACCACCATGGGCATGTAAATGGACACACGGTCGCCCTTCTTCACTCCTGCAGACAAGAACAGACGGACAGGTGAGGGACAGAATATCCAGTACAGTTTCAAGGTACTTTACTCTGAAAATCCCAAGTTATGTTACTTCATATTTCTTCTCGACTACTCTGGAGGCAAATACTGTAGTTTTCACTCCACTACATTTACCTTTAGCAGCTTTAGTTACTTTGCAGATTCAAATTATTAATACAAAATATAATAATCAAGTAGCCACATTTAGTCAGCATCTCACCTTGATTGTCTCCATGTAACTGATTGAGGAAACGCCGACTTTTAAATTGACAAAAGACACTGATAGATACATATCTGGTGTATCAGATTGGTGCATCCATAGTTTTTGGTGTAAATCAGGTAGTTTTAACCTACCCTGTGACTTCAGGACGTTGGCAAACTGACAGACCCTCTGCAGCAGCTCTCTGTAGGTCACCGTCAACTCATCACCGGGCTCGTTTCCTTCCCTGAAAGAAAAAACAAGAAAAATACTTAATGTCTTGTTTTGTCTGATCAACAGCCCAAAATCCAACCAAAAATATATTCAGTTTACTATCATGTATGACACAGAAAAGCTTCATCATATCTGAGAAGCTGCAATATCAACAATCCAGCAAATGTTTAGTATTTTTGCTTCATCTTATGTTTCTCTGATGCTGTTGAAGTGTGATCTGAGGGTAACATTTACTTCTGAAGACTGGATCAAGGTTTGTGATGGCATTTTTTCAATTTCTATACATGAACAGTTTTAAATGATTCTACACATTAATCCTGTCTGTCTAATAAACTCAAAGAAAACTCTTCTGCTCCTCCAACTTTAAAGTTTTAATGCTGAGCTCCTGAACTCCAGTCTTCCTGAGTTCTTCCCTCATATATTGTCTTTATTGATCAGACTTAGTACAATCTATGTTCATATATCGGCATCGGCAATCAGCCACAATGAGTTGGAAATATCGGCATATCAGCTCATTTTTGCCCTCGGGCCACCGAACAGGTTCAAGCAGCCACTGCCAGTCGTAGCTGAAACGTTTGAGTCGTTGTCACCACATGTCTCAACCACCAACACAAAAACAGCAGTTACAAACCAAACAACCCCAAACATTTAAACGTCTCTCTGCCCTTTGTTTGGTAAAAGTGCATCCCAGTTGTGAAACATGATTCTTCTAAACTTTCCCCTTTTTCACAACAGAGTATTATCTTGGGCGTTTGAGGAACTGTGTGCTTGCAAAAGCTTCATTTAAGGTCACACACCCATATACACACAAACACACACACACACACACACACACTCTCTCTCTCGCTCAATTTGTAGGAGTTAGATTAATAAAAATGTCTCGAGCGCAGACAGAGACGTAAATGAACTGTGACAGCGGTGCCTCTCTACATTATCAAACACAGTCACGGTCTTAAGTGAGCCTCGTCCGGCTCGTCTCTCCGCATCAAAGTCTGCAAACTGAAAAACGTGACCGACAGTTCGGGACGGGAGGAGGAATCAGGGTCCGAAGCTGCGTCCCAGTTTTCTTCTACAGATCAACAGTTTTTGTTTTTTAGGAGGAGAGAGGAGTCACTACAGATTACTTCCACTGTAAATTAATTTGTCATTTAGAGCTGAAACTATTAACGGATTAGTGGATTAAAAGGTAATGAACCTGCAACTTGTTAGATAATTAAATAATCAATAAAGTCTACTGCTGCAGAGTGTAAGATCATCACTACGGGCAACGCATTACACACTGACAGCTCATATTTGGGTGTGTGTAAGCAAGAAATCACTGTATTCATTTCCTGTTAGTTTCATTTTCTATTAACAGGAAATGATGCAATACATATTCTGATGAATCAATCAAACTGCTTCATTGGAACGCCGCTGTCAACTAAACTTTGCCAAGACTGAGCAAAGTTTGTTTCCAAAGATGTCGTATTTTACAGTCTTACTCAAGTTCTTACTGGAGCTGTTTGGACACCTTCCACAATTTATTACGAAACTAAGCATCACCCCTCCAAGAAAATAGGATGCAGTATAGACGCTGGACGACAACAAGTTAAGAGATCTGTAGTCAGTAAAAGAGAGAAGAAGAAAGAGGGGAAAAGACACAAATGAGGAGAGATTAAGAAAGAAAAAACAAGGAGTGAGAATATTAGAAAGCATGAGGGAGAAATAAAAAAAAAAACAGAGAAGAAGAAAGTCAAGTCAAGCTTGAAAGGAAGGAAAAAGCCGTTTGCAGCCAGGAGCTGTTAAACAAACAGATATTTGTACATATATGTGAAGCTAACTGCTAACGACCAGCACAGATAAACTGACTGACATAAAACAGGCGTCAGATTAATGAATGATAATATAGTTTATGAGCATCATTCAGACATTTACAAGCTGGTAAATCTCCTGGAGCTCTCTTGATATTTTGTTCCTAGTTGAGTTTATTGTGTGTTGTAGCTACCGCAGTAGAAACCAAAGGCACATTTCTTTCTACACCCTCTGGACCATAAAGTTACCACACTGACTCACTATTCCAAGAAACCACATGAAGAGAGGGAGGAAACAAACTACTGACTGTACAGAATAATAAAACTATCCTAGCACACACAAGATAAGGAAGAAACTGGCTTTTTTAAGAGGACACATATCATGCTCTTTGTGATTTTCTGTCCTTTTTATACTGTTATGATGTCGGATGTTTATGATAAACGTGGTCTAAGGTCCAAAATTTGAGGTTAAAGTGTGTTAAATGCAGAAGCCAGAACATTTGCTCTGAACATTTGCATTTCATTTGAATAACCTCAACTTCTCCTTTTAGATGAGGTGAGAATGTTAGTGCCCACACACAGCTGTCGTTTCTGTAGCCTTGGTTGCTAAGGCTGTTGCTAAGGTCGTTCCACGGGTTGTTCGTTCGCATATTTCAGATCTTATTCGGGCTCGAACATGTACGGATGTATTTGAGAAGTTTATATTTCGAGTAAAGCACGAGAAGAAGAAGTGAAGCCCTACTATTTGTTTGTTTACGTAGCCTTCCTGAAGCTGACCAATCAGAACACAGTAGGCTCATCAGGAGGCGGGCCTTAAAGAGACAGGAGCTTAAAACGGCCTGTTTCAGACAGAGGCTGAACTGAGGGGCTGAATAAAGGGCCAGTAGAAGATAAATAAAGAGTTTTTTGAACTGTAAATCATGCAAAGATATTCCAGTAGAGCCCCAAAATATAAATATAGACCTGGAAACGTGCAGAATATGTGTCACCTTTAATACTTGATTGGGTCAAAATTCAAAAAGAACTTTCATATTTTTATGAGCATTGAGATGTGGAGTAAAATTCCTGTTAGATATGTCATATTTAGTCAAATATTTGTGTGTTTTTCTGCTCCTTCTGTCCTTTTTTTCCCCAAACAGAGAGACACAAACACACACACACACACACACAGAAATAAAAGATTGCAAAATATCTCTCTTTCAGGAGCAATGTCTTAAATCTCATGCAAGAGCCGAAGTGGTAAAACCAGAAACACCAGCCAACGTTCCTCCCTCAGTATGTGTGTGTGTGTGTGTGTGTTTATGTGTGTCGTTGGTAGGAGTGGAGCCTTCGCAGCTCAAAGGTCTCTGTGACCCGTTTGGCACCGACGACTAATGGGAGTTGCATTCACAGAATAACTGACACCATGATAAAGCTTTGACCTTGATAATCATTCCCAGCAGGATATCTGAGCTGTTGTATGTGTGTGTTTACAGTTAGGTCCACATGATATATCCAGTCAGCCTTCTGTCACGTGTGGAAACATTCTGACTGTCCCACAGGAAAAAAATTTACCAGTTGTACACACATCTACTGCATGCATGGAGGGAGGAGGTAACCTTGTAACCCTTTATAAGACATTTAACAAGTTTATTTTCTAAAATTTCCCCCATTTCAACACTGTTTATATAACTAGACAGCAGCACAAAACGCTTCTCATTCACCCAAGTACACATAAAGTGTATACTAGCATGCTGACACTGTAAACATTAGCAGCTTACATGCTGCTATGCTAACTTTATGTATGTTAACCACTGATGTATAAAGAGAGGTGTTTATTGATGATGTGTTGGTTGTTCTGTACAGGAAGTAAAGACTACACACTCAATACAAAATTTTAAAAAGGTTTTCATGCAGATGGAGATGTTCGCTTGCTAATACTACCCACAAAAACAAAAACACGTCAGCTTTGGATATCTGCGCTTCCAGAACGACGAACACCACGTCAGCGTCAATCTATCAGTCCTTCAACCTGCGTTTCTCCTCGTTTCAGCTCTTTCCCTGTAAAACGTCATCCTTTCAGTTTAACTGGTCCTGTTTGGGGTTCGGTCTGGTTGGTAGCGGCTGCAGGATCATCCATGAATAGTCTGTCTGGCGGCTGTTTGAATCACGCCACTTTCTAACCTTCGCTAGATGGCGGCGGGGCGGAGTCAACAGTCACAGTACTGCTCAGTGATACCACAGATATTCATTTGATCATTGATAATGCATCTTTAAAATAACTTATATTGAGTAAAGAAACCTCTAATAACTGGATTAAGACATTTTAATAAATTTATGGCCATTAAATTGAGATAATTTAAGATATTTTCAGATGCTTTAAGGGCCAGTGGGAAAGTGATGCAGAAACATTAATGCAACTTTTGTTTGTCGTTGCTGCTGCATTTTGTAATAAACTACCTTCTCAGAATAACTTCATGAATAAATGTTTCTTGTTTGATGCTTCATTTTGTGTTGGTGGAGTTGAATGATGTTTATTGCTCTTTTATGACATGTTAGTGCAACATGCTTGCATGCTGGAAACACTTCAGTAAAGGTCATCAGACATGTTTCTTCGCCCAGCTAAGAGCGATAATAGCACATACACTGATATAAACACACACACATGTAAAGTCAAGCCCTATAAATACACAGCAACAGTCAAACACATTATCAACACCGTGGCTTTAAATATCAGTGTGAGACTCAGAGAGGAGACGTCCATCTCTCCAACAAACACACAAACACAACACAGAGACACCAGGACACTTCAGGAACTAGAACAACAATCCATGTGAAAGTGTTCATTTCCTCCGGCTAGTTGAGGGGATTTTACTACTAATGTACTTTGATAATGTTCCTGTCGGTTGGTGCTGTACGACCCGGAGGCCCCGATGCAACAGTATCAGCTTTGTGTTTCAGTCTGCTGAGGTCAAAGTGAATCCATTTATCACTGCAGTCAAAAAATACTGTTTTTTTTTCCCCATTCTGAAGGTTCTGATATGAGCAGATGAAATATAAGATGTAAAGCTGCAACGATTAGTCGTTAAATTGATTAGGTGCCAACTATTAAATGAACTGCTAACTGTTTTGATAACCGATTAATTGTTTTGAGTCATTTTTTTTACGGAAAAAAAAGTCAAAATTCTTTGATTCCAGCTTCTTAAATGTGAATATTTTCTGGTTTCTTTAGTCTCTATGACAGTAAGCTGAATATCTTTGGGTTGTGGACAGATTGGAGGACGTCATCTTGGGCTTTAGACCATTTTCTGGCATTTTAAAGACTAATCAACTAATTGATTGATGAAGAAAATAAACAACAGATAAGTCGCTTTATAAACAGCCATTTATCATTTTTAACTTTTCACTGAACAAATGATTAATCAAGACTATCATTATGGAAATAATCTTTAGTTGCAGCCCTAATAATAATAATAAACTTTATTTATACAGCACTTCTCTTAAGTGCTTTACAAAAGAAAATAAAACCAAACAAGGCAAATGAAAGTTTTCACAATCACAGTCATGATTTAAATCCGACTCACACACAGTTTAATGTGGCTGAATAATAATAAAATAATAAACAGACAGGAATGTTTTTATGCTTCAAGTCTATTTTCTGCAGTTTTACGTGCAGAACAACGACCTTGAAAACTGCTGCTGAAGTTCTGCTTTCACTCACCCAGACTGAGTAAATGATGTGTAACATGTACAAAACAAAGACTTCTGGATGAGAACTTCTGAGTGATCTCTCTTTCTTTTCACATTTTCTGTGGAGAAACTAATGTTTTTGGAGTTGCAGCTTCTTGGATTTGAGGACATGATAGTAAACTGAATATCTTCTTTATTTTGGACTGTTTGATGGAATAAAACAAGACGATTGAAGTCGTTTCCTTGATCTCTTAAAAAATGATAACAGGCTTTTTTCACTATTTTTCAACAAAAAAAACAGCAAATTTTGTAGCATTTTTGATTATAAATTGACTAAAACAATGATTCAATTATCAAAGTAGTCGCCGATTAATTTTCTGTTAATCGACTTATCAGTTAATTGACTAATCGTTGCAGCTCTAGTGGAAGTTTGCTTGTTTAACACTTGTTGACAGCTGAGACTGATCAGACTCCACTGACCCAAATATTTACTGATCAATACTATTGACACACACAGGACACCCAACATGACCTCAAGTGATTGGTTTCCCCTCTATGAGGATTTAAAACACACACACACACACACACACACACACACACACACACACACACACACACACACACACACACCACAGCGATCTCTGTGGGTTCCAGCTCTCCGGCTCATATTTCAGCTCGCCTCTGTGCCTGTTGCTGCTGCTGTTGAGCGAGTCAGTTTTTGTTTATATATTTCAGTCTGTTGTCGGCAGAGACGGACGGATTTAACAGCCAACGTTACGTCACTCTGACAGAAATGCACAAAACATTACTGTGTTTTTAACTAATCCACGTTTTCCCCTTTTATCTAACAAATCACCCATACCAGCAGGAGTCTTAAATAATTACATTAAAAGAATAAGAATTATGTATTTAAATGTTTCTTTTGAATAAATTCAGTTGGGAAACTATGTAAGCTATGTGTAAGGACGCAGTAAAACATGATAGATTTGATCATTGTTAAAGTTAAACAGGCAAAATCCCCTCTGTCAATAATCCAACACTCATAAATCTATCATTCAGTGTGAATGGAAAGATTTATAATTCTTCGTCGTACAGCAGAAAAAATTCAGTCGAACAATTTGATCAGATAAAGAAGCTTCCTGACCTGCCTGTTAATTTCCCCCAGACGAGAGCCAACAAGGTCAGCCAAGATCTGTTGGCTGCTGCAGCCTCTTCTGCTTTACAGGCAGCAAGTAACCCAGATACAATATTTACTGCTTCAAGCTTCTTAAAAAGGTGAAAGTTTTATGCTTTTCTTTGTCACGTATTATAGTAGAGAGCTGCAGCTAATGATTAATTATCGATTCATCCGTTTATTCATTTGATGGTTCCGTCTATGAAATGTCTAGGGCTGTAGTCAACCAAAGGAAATGTTAGTCGACTAAAATCGTATATAATCTTCAACTAATTGATTAGTGGTGGTGGTGGTGGGGGGGGGGGGGTGGTGGGGGGGGGGGGGTGTAACGGGACAGAGTGCACAGTAAACTTGGCAGCCACACATCTCTCTGTTTTGTGTCTTCAGGTTATGCTAGCCCATTGTTGCTAACTTTGGAGCTAACCTGCTTTACTTTTCCAGCATTTTGGGGAAACAACAGACGTGACTTTTTAGCATTTATTAACTGACACACTGTAGTTTGTACTGTACATTTACTGCCAGACTGACAACTTACTACTAACCTTTTCCTCTGCTCCGCTCACATCCACCGTCACTTCTCTGCCCCTCGCTCTTTCCCGCTTGCTACGCAAACACACTACGCAATGACGTATTCCTTAACGGAACCACGCGACCAGTGGTTTCCCTGGCAACGACACAGAGGTTAACTCACGTACCGGAACAGCGCTGCACAGAGACTCCCAAACGCTATTGATATTAATAAATATCCATTAATTCGGATATCAAATATTAAAAAATATTTTTTTGGGCTGGCGGGGGTTCTCGTTGTGTCATTATGGAGAAACACAGATTCAGTAAATGTTGAGTACAGTTATACCCAGCAGTCTCCGTTAGGTTGGGCGAGTTCAAAGGTGTGAAAACAACGGGGGTGTTTTGAATACACCCCCGTTGTTTTCACAGGTAATTTGTTAGTCTGTCCCTCCCGCCGCAGGAAATAATGGATTAATCCCGGAAAGCTATTTAATCGGACGAGAGCATATCGACCAACTAATCGACCTGTCGACCAGCAGACTACAGCCCTACAAATGTCGCCTTCTGTCCCGACCAACAACCCAAAGATATTCAGTTTATTATCATAGAAGACTAAATTTTAAAAAAAGCTGGAATTAAAGAATTTGGATTTTTTTAATGATTCAAAACAATTAATTGATAAGAAAAACAGTCAATCAATTAATTGTTGCAGTTCTATATTATAGTTAATTAACATCTTTGGGTTTTAAACTGTTAAAGATGTTTAAAGATGTCACCTTGGACTCCTGGAAGTTGTGATATCAATTTTTCATTTTTCTAACATTTTATAGACTAAATTGAAGAAATAATCTTCAGAATAATTGATAACAAAGACAGCAGTTAGTTGCAGCTAGTTGTGTTTTGATCTCAGCCGTATCCATAGTAACAGTGAGGAAAACTTCCTGGTATAACTGTTACATTTAATCAGCTGTCTAATCATTGTCTCTCTGGATAATTCCGCTTTAAACTCTCCGTGTCATCTGATTCCTCTCTGTGGCTTCAGCGTTCATATCAGGACACATCAGTGACCGCAGGCCACAAAGAGAGAAGAAGAGAGAAGAAGACGAGGCTGAAAGGCTTGAGAGGAAAGAAAAGGAAGATGATGATAAAAAAAAAGAAGTGATGCTGCACACGGAAACAAGAGCAAACAGGAAAAAGTGCAACGCTTGATGAAAGAGAGAGAAAGTGAGCCGAGAAAAGTGGAACGAAAACAGAAGGAGCAGCGACATGAAAGAATAAGAAAGTATGTAAACAGAGAAAGGAAATAAGCCTGAGCCTGATGCTGCAGAACAAATAAACTCTACAGGACAGAAACTATTTGTCCTCTTTGTACCTGTTTGTTGCATCATGTTGCCTTGAAAACTCACTTCTATCAGATAGAATTTTCTTAAATCTTAACTAATACTTTTATACTGAACGTCTGAACCAGGAAGTTCAGTATTTGGATTAATTTGCTCGAGGCTGCAGCTGTTATTGTGTCAGATATATATTAAACATCTGGTATTAAGGACTTTTTTGACTCATTTTTATAAATAATGAGTCTATTTTAAACAAATCTGTGACATTTTATTCACCAAAAGTTGTTTAGATTTCTTTAAATCCATCTTTCCTCACAGCCCAGGTTCCCTTCTGTCCTCCAGCAGGCTGTTACATAAAAATCTGCATTATTAACGAGCTCCTACTCTGATTGGCTGGAGGTGTGGCCCCCACCTTCATTCCCAGCCAATCAGAACACGACCTAATGAATAATGCAGCATGTTTGCCTGGAGTAACGTGTGCAGCTGGAGCTGTAAGACATATACAACGTCTATGAAGCGAGTCTAATTGAAGGGAAGAAGCTGCTGTTGAGACTCAACAGGAAGTCATCCGGCTGAAATGCAAACTCAAACACAGAGGTTACGTTCACGCTCGGCTGCTGCTGGGCGGCGGCGGCAGCCTCGTACTGAAGCTTCCTGTAGATTTGATTTTTCTGGTGTGACGTAATAACGGGTTCCACCTCAACACCGCTCGTTCTTGAGGCTACGAATTTCAAAATTTCAGATAACTTAAAAAGCATCATCACTCTGATTCATCCCTTCCAGCAGACCAGCCCTTTAAATCAACACTGAACATCTTTTATTGCTTTGTAAATATAAAAGTTCAGATCTGACTCGTTATCTGCAGGATCCTGATAATAAAGCGGTCAGATCAGAGCCAGAAAAACCTCATCAGGACATTTTTATTTCTTGTGTGCACTAGTGTCAATTCTTTTTTCCTGGTTTTACAGTCTATCAGCTTGTGAATACACCAATCTGTATGAAAGCTGTTATATGAATAAAGTTTGACTGATTGATTCCTACTATTTCCAGAATGTCTGGTATTTACTTGTAAACCGGAGATGTTGTGAGGGAGACAGAACGAGTGGGAGAGAGACGGAGACGAAGCCGGAGAGGGAAGGACGGAGAGAAAAAGGAACGAAGGGAAGAATGTGAGAAAGAGAGAGAAAGACAAAGGAGAGAGGATGACTGCGGCTCCATTCATACGATCTGTTGGTATTCAATCCTATTATTGTGTTCACGGAGGCGACGACCCCCACACAAAGAGCCTCTACACACACACACACACACACACACACACACACACACACACACACACACACACACACACACACACACACACACACACCAAGCAGAGACAGAGAGGAGGCTTTAAATACATGAGTAACCCCCTTAAAAACACACACACACACACTCTTTCTCTTGTACTGGGAAACACAAACACAACACTCATTCTCACACACATGAATGACACAAACACTCAAGAATCATCATCATTACACATTTTTCTATATTAAGATCATGACCATCACAGTTATTCATCCATTAATGGAAGCAGAACAGCGTCCGTGTGTGTTTCAAGCTGCAAGTAACGATTCTTTTTTTTGAGCTAATTAACCTGTTGATTATTTTTACAATTAGTCAATTAGCTGTTAAGTCTATAAAAATGTCAATCAGTTGTTTATTTCCACATCCAGTAGTTACGGAGCAACATTATCATTCATCTGGAGTCGTGTTTCTGTCCAATATTCACTCTCTTTTAGCTGTTTTTGCTCTCTACCGACTCCTGAGGGAAATATCTGACTCTTTAGCTGCTAAATGCTCCACTATGTTCACCAGCTAGTCAGTTTGGTGCTGAGCAGGTAGTGTACAGTGACTCTTTAGAGCTTTTTCTCTGAAAACAGCTGCCTGCTGCAGCCCAAAACGACACAATGAGAGCGCTGAGAGTGAACCAGAACAGTGAAGTTATTTACCTGCAGCGACAGAAAGTTCATCCCAACATGCTCAAACACCTGCATGAACAGATTAACTGTCACTTAACTCTCTTCTGTAGTGTTTGACAGCTTTCTGAGCCTATTTGTGGCCTTTATGACACCTCATAATTTCAACTTGGGTTGAAACTAACAATTATTTTCATTATCAATTAATTCACAGATTATTTTCTCGATTGATCGATTATTCATGTGGTCCACAAATTGTGGAAAATGTCCCGGAGTCCAGTCTCACTTTTTAAAATGTTGTTTAGTCTGAATAACAGAAGAAAATCCAAAGACAATCAGTTCATATCATCACAGAAGACAATTAAAACCAGGAGAGATTCAGATTTGTGTAGCTGGAATTAATTAATCACCAAAAAAAAATGACAATTAAAATTGTTGCTGATTCATTTTCAACTAGTCTTCTAGCTGGTTCAATAAAGAAAAAAAGAGAGAGAAGAGGAGAAACGCTCCGACTGGTCAGACAAACCGGATAAGGAGCGCTTGTTTCATGCACCAGAAGAAGACTCTCTACAAACACTAAACTTAATCACTCACATCTGATGAAGT
Source organism: Thunnus albacares (assembly GCF_914725855.1). Lineage (NCBI taxonomy): Eukaryota > Metazoa > Chordata > Actinopteri > Scombriformes > Scombridae > Thunnus > Thunnus albacares. The sequence continues at coordinate 32,513,022 of NC_058110.1, read as the reverse complement.
TTAATAAGCTGCGATCGTCACTCTGGATTCATTTCCTGCTCTTATATTTCATATCCAACAAAACGAAAGCGATAGCTAAATGAAACCCACCCGAGACACTCTGAGCCACAAGCAGGACGTCACCACCAACCACACACCCATTCTCACTCTGACTAAACACCACAGGGGAAACTTTGTCTCCCTGTTTACAGTCAGAGCATTTAATTACTGAGGAAACAAACACTAACCAGTAGAAGGCCACTCTGTCTCCTAGTTTCTTCTCGTGGACGTTGCGGTCGAGGACGTTGTAGCAGATGTTGGTGGAGGCTCCTTCCATAAACTTGATGAAGATTTCACCTTTGGTCACGTCGAAGTTGTAGTCGAGGAAGCGGCCCGTGTGTTTGGTCTTCCAGAAGAAGTCTTTGGCGATGTCACCCCAAAACTCTGCAGGACAGCAGGAAACAGATCATGCATCAGTCACACAAATATGTTTAGCTTGATGAAATGTGTCAAATTCAACAGGACAGGAAATGATCTCACGCAGGAAGTCGTAATTTGCATGTTGAAAGTGAAACAGAAACACCTGCAGCAGTCAAAGTGTGAGAGCTACTGATAGTTTATAGTTTTTATTAAAAGATGAAACTCTTGGTTAGTTTTTGCAAATGAATCAATGAGTTGTTTAAACTTTTAAAATGTTCAAAATGACACAAAAAGCTAAAAGAAAGTCAACAAAATAAAGTGAAAATGTTTTATTTGCAAATGATATAAATCTACTAAAAGGAGGGAATCTCTCTCTGTCTCTTTATTTTATTTTATTTTCTATTTATTCGGTTTTCGCTGCTACACACAGAGTTGCTGCCAAACTGTATTTCATTGTGTATTAATACAATGACAATAAAGTATTTATCCATCTTTCTCTTGAACTGTTTATCCGATCCACACTTGGCGGGTAAATTACTGGAGAACAGTTTGACATTTAAACTCTGAATAAACAAGCGATCAGGGAGCTTCTGGGCTCTGACAAAAGAACGTGACCCGCTCAGTTAAACCGCCCGAGAGAGAAAAACGAGCACACACGAGAGAAACGACAGAGGCGGAGGCAGTAAAACTAGCCAATAGGAGCACAGACACGTTTGATTAGCAGCAGAATCAACCAACGTAAACTGCTTCTACAGTTCCACCTAAAAGGATTTAATAAACCTAATTTATTATTATTAAATCCTTATAAATCCTGATATAATTAACTCTAAATCTAAAAACAGATACATCTTTCATTATTCCTAATGAGGCTTTTTAAATTGAGCTCAAAGAAGGTTCACCGAATTCAAAAGCAGGAAGTATTTTTACATTTCAGATGAGGTTTATGGTGTCAGTTTAGAATATTTAAATCGATTCAAATGCCAAACATTTCCAGCTTCTCAAACGTGAAGATTTTGCAGCTTTTCTTTTTCTCAGCTATAACTGATATATTTTGTAATATATCAAATGTCAGTGTGTAACGTGTTGGTTGTAGTGATGAAGCTACAGCTCCTCTGCAGCTCCTCTCGGCTTTACGGAGCTTAAAACGAGTTTCAGCTCGTCGTTTATCTGTCCTGCTGCAACTTTACTGTTTCAGTTCACTCTCTGGGCTCTCATGCGTCGTTTTTAAGCGGCGTTTAGCAGCTAAAGAGTCAGATATTTCCCTCAGGAGTTGCTAGAGAGCAAAAACATCTAAAAGAGAGAGAATATTGGACAGAAACACGACTCCAGATGAACGATAATGTTGCTCGGTAACTGCAACTGTCTGCTAACAAGTTGTTGTGTTTATTACTTGTTTACGCTGAAAACAGGTTACTGCTGGTTAAACTATCTCATCTTTTAATCTTCATGCACACAATCAGATTTTATTTATTAGCAGCAGCACTGACCTCATAACCTTTATAACAGCTTCATTCACACATTATAAATAATTAACAACCTCATTTCAAGATACAACAATGATTCAACTATGTGTTTGCAATCCGACATGATTAATTATCTCTTTGTATAAACTCTTTCTTATCGTTATGATGTCCGACTTCCTTCTGTGAGGCCAGAATCTGCGGTTTATCATGAACTTACGTAAGTGTGTATTACAACAAACTCATATGGTTACTTCATCCTGACACAATTCTGGTGGATGTAATAAATCTTATTACTGAACTACAGAGAGACAGAGTTACACTGCGCTTGTTGCCCTGCAGCCAGCTTCTACCTGCAGGAGAAACTTGTGCTGTTGCCTCTCTAATTACACCTTGAAGCACTTTATACACCCGTCAAACTTTACAAGTCAGAGATATTACTGTACAGATAGAGCATCACCACCCTCCTGCCTGCTGAGTTTAGTGGAGACACAAATACTGAAGGAATAGACTGTTTTTGAAGAGTAACGCTGGTCGGTTGCAGGGCTCAAACTAACTAACATTACTGATTAATGTGCCAGTTATTTTACAGAGTAATCGTTAGTGAATAGAGCTGCAACAATTAGTCGATTAACTGAGTATTTGAAATTAATCGTCAACTATTTTGATAATTAATTCATTCATTTGAGTTATTCTCTGATTCCAGCTTCTCAAATGTGAATGTTTTCCGGTTTCTTTTGTCCTCTATGACAGTAAACTGAATATCTTTGAGTTCTGGACAGAACAAGACATTTGAGGACGTCATCTTGGGCCAAACAACTAATCAATTTATTGAGAAAACAATGACAGATTAATCAATAATGAGAATAATGGTTAGTTGCAGCCCTACTTTAATAACAGCTTGCAAAGAACAAAAAGCAGCTTGTATTGTTAAATACTGAGCACATAAAGAAGCATCAGGCTTTACAGGCAATTAAAATTTCTTATTGCGGTGCAGAAACTTATTCTGAGAGATGAGTCATTTAATTATATGTATGGCAGGGATCTGTCTGGGTTGTGTCTGGTTGACTTTTACAAAGCTGTGACAACATTTTTAGAGGGATAAATGATTATTTCTACTGCTCTAATGGTTAAAGGGCAGGTTCATAATTTTTCAAAGTCTGTCTTAAAACAACAGTCAGGTGTCCATATGAACAGTGAAAGAGGATTTCCTCGCTGTAGTCATTCCTCCTGTTCATACTGGATATTAAAAGATCCTTCAAATGTGCTTTCAATGGAAGTGATGGAGGATAAAATCCACATTTAGTGCAAAAATGCATTTAAAAGTCTCTGTGAAGCTTATATGAGGCTTCAGCAGTCTGAGTTAGTCATATCAAGTGGATATCTGACACATTTACAGTCTTTTTAGCATCAAATTCCCTCTTTGTGTTTGTGTTTCCTGCAGGTGGAAGTATAGTAACAAAAAGAGAGACTTTGGCAATAAAAAGACTGTAACGTTGAAAGATATCTACTTGATTTGACTCATTTGGACGCTGAAGCTTCATATTAGCTTCAGATAAACTTTTAAATACATTTTTTGCACAGAAGGAGGACTGTGGATTTTGTCCTCCATCACTTCCATTGTAAGGTCATTATGAAGGGATCTTGTAATGGTCAGTATGAACAGGATGAATGATTACAGCAAGAAAAGCATGTTTAACGTTCATTTGGGCTCCTGACTGTTGTTTAAAGACACACTTGGAGAATTATGAACCCGCCCTTTGATGCAGATCTCCGCTGATGTTTTATTACATGGTGCAGGTGCATAACTTGACTGAATAAGATACCAGACTTAACTTACCATCGGGATTCTCTACGGATTGCGTGTAGAGCTCTTTATATTTCTCAAAGTTGGGGATGTGAGCCTCCTTCTTCAGCTCCCCGGATCCGTGGAAGACGTCTTCCTTCGGCGCTTTATCGGGAATCATCTCTGAAGCGAAGCACGCTGCTGCACCACCAGTCCGGTTAACGTTAAATTGGATCGAAATGCCGATTGATTCGCTTTCACGGATAATCAGTATGAGCACCGCAGAGCTGACAAAGAGGCTCTTCAGCTGCACAATGAATCAAAGCAGCTACACGGCTAGCGAGCAGGCTAGCAGCAAAGTTCATTCAGACTTCCTTGTTTCGCACGGTTGAGCTAACAGGCTAAGCTAGCTCACTCCAGCAGAGGAGGGAAACGAGCGAGATGGACTTTTTTTCAGCTGTATAAACTTAATATCTCATTAAGTGTCACATTAAAAGCTTCCTCTCAGTCAGCAGAGTTAGTTTCATGCTGTCTCGGAGAGCTGGAGGTGACAGTTTGTGTCCTCTTCTGCTTCCTCGTCTTTAGTCCTTTTTGTTTTTGACAAGAAGAAGAGCAACTCCGACAAGCAGCCAATCACAGCTCAGGGCTACTTCACGTACCCCTCTAAAAAGCTCCGACTTCACAGTACTCCACGTGGTAAATGCGACACCTCGTTGCGTTCAGTTGCTTGTAATAATAATAATACTATTTGTATATATTTGCACTCTCTACTCTCCATAGCCAGCATTAAAAAACAATCACTAATAGAAAAAGAAAAAACACAAGAACATCATAATAGAAGCACACAATTAACAAAGAATGTATAAAAGAAATTTACAAAGAATCATCCAAAAGGTAACCATTAAAATAAGCTTAAAGATCCCCTCCAGACATGTTTTAAAATGTATGTAAAATACTTCACTTTGAATAATAATTGAGTCTGATATGTTGTTGTTTTTTTTTTTGTTTTTTTTTTTTTTTACAAAAAAAGTCAAATTATCTTGTTAAAATCCCTAAAATGGCTGGAATCTACTCGTTCTTCCTCATTAAAAATTCAAGAATCTATGACGATGCAAATATATGTTTTTAAGTTTTCCTGCTGGACACAAGATGTCTCCTTCTTCACTGTGAAGTAAATTCTCAGTGTTTGTGCACTGGAGGCTTCAAGTTTAATAATACTAATACAAATCTTTCACACACTAATGCAGCTAAAATTAAAAGGAAGTAAAGGATTAAAAAGAAGAAAAAAGCACACAATTTAAACAAACATTAGAGGTTTAGTTAGTATATTAAAATATGGAAGTATAAAGTAGTTTATGGTTTATCGAATTCATATTCATCTTTGGTTTTACATTTAAATCTCTCAACGAGATCTCGTGTGTGCATATGTGTGTGTGTGTGTGTGTGTGTGTGTGTGTGTGTGTGTGTGTGTGTGTTGTCCAATACTGCCCTCTATGGACAGAAGTGTGTATCAGTTATTTTGTGTGTGTTGGGTGCAGAGTTTCATACTGTTTGTGGTCAGATTAATTTATTAGAAGCTTCAGGGACAAGTTTGATAGACTTCAAAGAAAGTAAATGAATATAATCACAAATTCCCATGAACCAAAATAAGATTGACAAACAGGTTTTATATAGACAGGCAGGTACAGGACCAGCATGCACCTGGGCGAGTCTGTGGTTTCTTGTTGGGTTGTTTTTTTTACCAGACCAGGAGAGGCAGCTGGAGTTATGATTTCTTTGTTCTTCTGTTTGCATTTGATAAATAAATCTCCAGAAAACACAAAGACTTTGTTTGCAGTGGCTTGCGTACATCACACTCCCATGATGCATCAACAGTCACGTTTACTCCCCCATTTGAAGGATTTTTTAATATCCAGTATGAACAGGAGGAATGATTACAGCGAGGAAAACCTCTTTCACTGTTCATATGGACACCTGACTGATGATTTAAGACACTTGAAAAATTGTGAATCCGTCCTTTAAACCTTAAACTGAACTTGCATCTACCTACAACCTTGAAACAAATTTAAAAATTCTCATAAGAAAACATAATTTTAGACAAAGTTTGCAGTGTGATGACACTGTTTGCTAACAGTCAGCTGATATACTTAATTATCTGACTGGGGGTCTCTAGATGGTGGTTTAATCTGACAAACAGCAGGTGGTGATGATGTTCAGTTTTGGAAGGAAGCAGATCAGCAGCATGAACAACCTCGAAGAAGAGCAGCAGGACAAATAAACAGAGGAAGAGAGAAGGATGCCCTTTTCTTTACTACGGTCAATCCTGAAAAGATTAAGAGACCCTGTGTTGTTGTTGTGAAGTCACACATCATGTGAGTTTACACTGCGACACTCAGATCCTTTAACTAAGTAAAAGTACCAATACAGCAATATAAAAATACTCCATTACAAGTAAAAGTCCTGCATGAAAAACCCTACTACAGTAAAAGTACATAAGTATTATGAGCTTGATGTAGTTAAAGTATTGCAGTAAAAGTACATAAGTATTATGAGCTTGATGTAGTTAAAGTATTGCAGTAAAAGTACATAAGTATTATGAGCTTGATGTAGTTAAAGTATTGCAGTAAAAGTACATAAGTATTATGAGCTTGATGTAGTTAAAGTATTGCAGTAAAAGTACATAAGTATTATGAGCTTGATGTAGTTAAAGTATTGCAGTAAAAGTACATAAGTATTATGAGCTTGATGTAGTTAAAGTATTGCAGTAAAAGTAGTGGCTTGGTCCCTCTGACTGATATATTATTATATATGACATCATTAGATTATTAATAGTGAAGCATCAGTGTTAGAGCAGCATGTTACTGTTGTAGCTGCTGGAGGTGGAGCTAGTTTACACTACTTTATATACAGTTAGCTAGTTTAGTCCAGTGGTTCCCAACCTAGGGGTCGGGGCCCCTCCAAAGGGTCAGCAGATAAATCTGAGGGGTGGTGAGATGATTAATGGGAGAGGAAAGAAGAAAAAACAAAGTTCTGATACACAAATCTGTTTTCAGTTTTTGGACTTTTTCTCTAATCTTTGATTTTTGCTGAAATATTGGATCATTTGAACATTTATTGAAATGAAAGCATGTGAGAAGTTTAGAGGGAAAAATCACTATTTGGTGGAGCTGTTAACAACTCATAGACATGTGAAATGTGACCCCGACTACACACTGCTTTTTGTAAGACGTCAAAAGCCAAAAAGGTTGGAAACCACTGGTTTCATCTTTAACAATGTGTTGTATTTTAAAAGCTTGTTATATTGTCCATTGTGTCAAATCTTCATCTGAAAAGTAACTAAAGCTGTCAAATAAATGTAGTGGAGTAGAAAGTACAATATTTCCCTCTGAAATGTAGTGGAGTGGAAGTATAAAGTAGCATCACATGGAAATACTCAAGTAAAGTACAAGTACCTCAAAACTCTACTTAAGTACAGTACTTGAGTAAATGTACTTAGTTACTTTCCACAACTGAATGTTACAGCTGTTTTTTTAAACAAAGAAACTGTAATTTTGTCCACTGACAGTTTGACAGTTTGTCTTCACAGCTCAACCTTCCATTATTTGACATGTTTTGACAATATTTTCATGACAACAACAGATTCAGTGGAAACAAACAGGACAGCGTCGACGTGGAAATACTCTTTTTATTGTCTGTACGAAACTTGATTTAAGAAAATCGAAGTTCACCAGAGTATAACAAACACACCAAACTCCAGCAGAGACAGAAGACAAGAGAAGAGACAGAAGCCTGGACAGACAGGAGAAACTCAGTCGGCCCCACAGTGAACACGCTGATCGGCACTGATTGTTGAGAGGGGGAAAAGGTCAGAGGTCAGACGAGCACCACCGTTTTACCTTTAAAGCCATATTTCAGTTTTCTCAAGACATTTTTTTCTGCAAACACACTCAAACACACACACCTGCATGATGCTCCAGGAAAACTGGGGATCTAAAAGAAACAGATGTTCCTTTTAATTGATGAATCTGATAAAAGGATAACACTGTAATTTTCTATATTTTTCTTGTCAACAAACCAACAATGAACTGATCTACTAACGAGTACTGCGTGTGTATCAAAGCCTGATATATCTTATTCCTCTGTGCTGTAGACCTCCGTTGTTGTCCAAAAATGATTAAAAACACGTCAATGAGCCACATCGCTGCACTGGGTGACGTAATCTTTCATCCCCAAAGAGTTTGGTTACCATAGAAACGTCTCCAAAGACTAATAGAAGCATATTTACTCTCTGGGAAGTGTTTGTGAGTCATGAAGAGGCCACATGGGGATGCGGTTACAGTAAACTATCACCATTTTTCTTGACTCTGACCCAAATTGTTCAAAGATCCACAACACAACAAGCTATAATCTCATCTGTTATTAGTCTGTGGAGACGTTTCTATAGTAACCAAACTCTTCATGATGAGGGAACACGTCATCCAGTGCAGCGGTGTGGAACACTGACGTGTTTTTAATAGTTTTTGGACAACAACGGAGGAATAAGATGTATCAGACTTTATACACACACACACAATCCTTATTGGTTTGCTGACAGGAAGTAAAAGAGAAAATCTTCAGCTTGATCCTTTAAGTTTGGAGATATTAGTTACGGATCCCCAGAGTGGTGAGCGACCATGACCTACCAGGAGTGTGTCAACTTAAAAAATCTTGCACCAAGGTTAAATATCAAACAGCACACACAGTCTTTTTTTTTTTTTTTTTTTTAAAGTATCACTTACAATTACACATTTTTACTACGATCATTAAACCAAACAGGAGTCAACACACTACTTCAAAACACTTTCAGTTACTTGTCAGGAAAACTGCTCTCAGTGCAAAAAAAATAAAAATAAAAATAACAGCCGATTGTCAAAACCTTTCCACCCATAATGGAAAGAAGATAAAGACAAATCACACTGGACAAGTAGACTGAAGTGATTTCAGTTGTGACTCGTTAGATACAGACCTGCCAACAGGGAGTCAGTGGAGGGAGGAGGTTACATTGGCACTGGGTTCAGTACAGAGGCCACTATGTAAAGGGGGGGGACGTCGGCTCCCCTTTGACATTGCATAACAAAAAAAAAAAGCACTTCTTCACTAAGGCGCGACGACACTCTGCGGAACTGCTGGAGATGCCCCAAAAAAAGTTGCTGTTTTGTCTACAGTATCAAGTGTTCAAGTGTCCTGCATTGAGGAGGTTAACAGTATACAGAGGAGGAGGATGTCGGGCGGGGGGGGGGCGTGGGTGTGTTTAGTCCTGCAGTGTGTGTCCGTCCTCAGTGTGCTACGATTTGTCTTGGCATTAACCGACTTTAGTTTTAACATTTAAACATGAATAAGTTTCACTAAAACTGTTTTCACTGCCAGGATCCCCAACATGGAGTCCCAAAAGGACAATTTCGCAATTTTTTAAGTGTCTTAAAACAACAATCAGGAGCCCAAATGAATATTGAAACATGTTTTTCTTGCTGTAATCATTCCTCCTGTTCATACTGACCATTAGAAGATCCCTTCATAATGCACTTACAATGCAGCTAAACAGGGAAACACAAAGAGGGAATTTGATGCTAAAAAGACTGTAAATGTGTCAGATATCCACTTGATATGACTAACTCAGACTGGTGAAGCCTCATATAAGCTTCACATCAACTTTTAAATGCATTTTTGCACTAAATGAGGGCTGATTTTGGCCTCCAAGCACAGTATGAAGGGTCAGTATGAACAGGAGGAATGATTACAGCAAGAAAAACCTCTTTCACTGTTCATATGGACACCTGACTGTTGTTTTAAGACACTCTTGAAAATTTGTGAACCTGCCCTTAAGCTCTAAAATCAGTCTTCTGCAACAAATAAGACCCTCACATGTACGTGCATTTAATTCGGAGCATTTATTTTCAACCTGCTCAGAGCACCAGACGACTGAAGTTTAATCTTATCAAGACAAATGAGAAACTGTTTGCTTTTGTCGCGTTTCAGCTTCCACTGATCACATCTGTCAGATTCTTCTCATGAAACCTCACATTAGGTCTCTGACGACTGAATTCATGTGTTTTCTCACAATAACGATCCTGGCAGTGAGCAGCGTTTAGGGAAACTCTGCACATCATCTTTATTCTGATGTGTTGTCTCTGTACTTCAGCACATTCAGAGATGAAATGACAATGATGAGGTTTAAGTTTGGACCTTCAGCTTTAATTTGATTGGGGGTCACATCCATATCAGAAGAGGAGTGGAGGAACTGAAGCCCCTTTTTGAACTCTTCACCCCAGTACAAATAAAGTCGTCCTATTTTAAATATATTTCTTGTTTGTTTTAGGAGCCAAAATACATATGTTGTTCATTTACAATATCACTGTAACAGCTTCTCTTGCTGCTTGTTTCAAAGGTTTTTAACCTTCAAGTTTGGTTTCAGCAAAGATCACTCAGACTGGAGATGTGACAAACTGACCATCCAGAACTTTTCCAGTTTGTTTAGGATCATTTTCCAGCTGCATTGTCAAAAAATCGGAGGACTATGAATGAAAAAAGGCAACTAGTCCTGGACTGTTCACCCAAATATCGATGTGAAAACTCAGATTTACAGGTAACAATTGAACCTCACAGTCAGTTTCATGTGAAATGCTGCAGATGTTGGAGAACAGAGACAAAACAACAAAATACAAGTTACTGCACATGCACATCACCGCACTACAAGGTCGACTGTGCTTATAAACAGGACTCTCCCTCCTCCAAATCACTCTTTGGAGTGTTAAAAAAAATTTTACATTCTGAAAAATTAGGATATGGAAATTATTCCTAAAAGGTCAAAGAAGTTTTTTTTGTTGTTTTTTTTTTGTTTGTTTTTAATGTGGTTTTTACTGAAGGCAGCGACCAGAAAAAATACAGACAAAAAAAACCAAAACAATCAATCAATCCAGGCACCCTCTGATTTAGTGCAACATTCAATCTTTCTACTCATGGCAGTGTTTGTTAAAGGCTCATAAGCTCTGTCAACTATCAAATCATGCAGCTACAACACTTAAAAATGCTAAACATCTGTATGTCTGCTCATCTGTTTGTTCAAAGAAGGAAAAAAAAAAAAAAAAAGCTGTTTCCTGTATAATCTGTCAATCTGCGGCTGTGATACTAATCTAACAATCTACATCCTAAACTGGAGACGAACTGTCATCTAACCGGTGGCGACTAAAACACAACAAATATAGTTCACCAGAAATCCTCAAAATTCCACCCGACTAAATGTGAAATATTCATATATTTCTCGCTTCATGAGCGTTTTTAAAAGGAAGACCGGCAGTCGGCGGCACTCCGACACATCTGAGCTTTTGTCCAAAATACCTCCAATGTTGTTTATTTTTCAGACCACATTAAAAATATTACTGTAACAGTACAAACATTTGCCCAAAACAGCAGAGATGTACATTAAAGTAAAAAAAAAAAAAAAGTTATGAAAAATGTTTTCTTATGGGGAAAAAAAAAAAGGTGTTTGTTTCATGAATAAGGCCATTGATTAAGTTAAGTTTTCCAATAACAACATGCTGCTGTTAACAGGGTTCGTTAGTTTATGGGTTTCAAATATGTCAAAAAAATGACACAGTACAGTGGAAACACTGGTCTCAGATTAGATCCACAATATACATTAGTAGTAAAGTTGGTCAATCAGGGTGTGGAAATACAAAAAAAAAAGGTTTTTGGTGGGGGTGGGGGGTGGGGAGGAGGGGGGGACACCTGTCTTGCACTCAGGAATATTCCTTCAGTGCGTTGAGTTTATAGAGAACTCATTGATCCCACGTTACTTAACAGCTTCAGGAAAAAAAAAACTAAATCCAACATCAGTAATCAGAGCAGAAAGATTCATTAATCCGCCTGACAGGAGCCACTTTCACAACTCAACCAGGCAGACGGTAGAAGATCGTCTTGACCGCGGATCAGCCGCACGTCAGAGCTCACAGTGTTCGTTACGTGACTGGTCTGAAGAACCGTTCAGAAATGATGTTTATTGACTAAAAAAGGGGGCTGATTAATGGCCACGGGTACAAAAACAAAAACAAAAAAAGACAAAACCACCACTGCTGATCACGCAGTCCAAGTTGGGTTTTTTTGCACCTTTTTTTTACTAAACACTGGCATGTTGATCAAAAGGCAGAAAGCTTCGTCTCACAATGACGAAATGAAATTAAGAGCTGCACATTTAGGATTCATGAAATGTGAACACCGAAGCTGAGCGGGAGCACGAGAGTGGTGCAAAGAATAAAAAATAAAATAAACTGATCTGCTACAAGACCAGAGACCACTTTAGATATTTAAACACCCTTTTTTCTATTATTGTAGCTGGAAAAAAAAAAAAAAAAAGTTTCTGCACACAAGTGAAATCATTCCAACAGAGTGATCATTAAGTCAGCGTGAGAAGAAAAAAAAACTAAATAGAAAACAAATGTATAACAGCATGAGTGACAGGTGCCCCCAAAAAGAAACAGCATCAAAAATAAAACAAACAAACAAACAAAAGGGGAAAACAAGACAAACAAGAGAAAATGGAGTGAGGGGGAAAATAATGTAATAAAACAGTAGCATACATTTACAAAAGCTCTTCTGAAGCTTTACAGGACAAAAATCAAGATGGTCGTGAAAATGAAAAAAAAAAAAAAAAAAAAAGGCCAAGAGAAGACCCGACTGTCGCCTTGTCCCAGACAAAACCCCGAGCCCTTCAGTCTCCTCACTTCATTTGTTTTATCAGCTGTCTGGGTGCTAGCAGGTTACATCTGACTCATTCATTATGTTAGAAGTGTTTCTGAAAGCTGCTATTTACTTATTTTAAGCTCACAATTCGTAGCTGGAGTGACTAAAATTGGGACCAGTTGACCAGATTTGGTTCATAAAGGTGTAAAAACGAAGGCGTCTAGCTGGGAATGTAACAGCTGGGGGGACGAGTGTGTACGCTTTTTCTCATTTGTGTACACGCGTCTTCGTCCAGCTGAAGGGAAACAAAATAATAATAATAATCAATCGGAGGCACAAAGTGGCGGCAGCGCCATCGAATGGAAGAAGAAAAAAAAAAACAAACAAACAATGGGGGTTAGTTTGGGACAAAGTGATTGGTAAACTGACAGCCGGATCTTCAGAGGAGGTTCGTCACGTTTGATTTATTTCAAATTGATCTTTTAAACACATACAACACACACACACACACACACACACATATGTATACACACTCTCACACACACACACTCACACACACACACACACACACAGAACATCACCGTGTTTTTCACACTGAAGTCCATTACAAAAACCAGATATGTTCTGCATGTGACACCATCTGGTTTTGGGAAGGATGGGATTACAGGTGGGGAGGAGGAGGGGCGATTGGGGGGGGGTGGGGTAACTGGGGGTGGGAGGGGTGGGGGGGGGGTCTGGCAGACTGACAGGTGTGAAGGAAGAAGATGCAGTAGTGACCGAGGCTTTGTTGATTATTGGTAAAGACGTCATGTTTAGGAAAGAAGGAGCTGTGCTGTTTGGCGGTTCAAGGCTAGAAGAAGAAGAAGAAGAAGAGGAAGAAGAAGAAGAAGAAGTCCAGCAGGTTGGGTTAAGGTTCAGGAGAAGGTTGGGGGAGGAGGGGGAGGGGCAGGGATGGGGGGGGGACCACAAGTCGAAATCGGGTTTGGTGTTGGATATAAAACCAAACAGGCTTCTTGGCTTGAGGAAGGATCTCGAGGTGTGGAAGTGAAACCAGGGTTTGTAGACCAGGGCATCTAAGTGAAGGTTGCTTGCAGTCTTGAATATTAAAACTCCTCCTGCTCCTCAGCGTCCGGTATCACGAACCCCTCCTGCAGAGACAGACATAGTCATGTGACCAGAGGCTCAATGTTTGTGATGTCACTCATGAGTTTTAGCTGGAGCTGCTGCGACTAGTCGATTAGTTTCAATAAAGTCCAAATTCTCTGATTCCAGCTTCTCAAATATGAATATTTTCAGGTTTCTTTGATTTTCTATGACAGTAAACTGAACATTTTATGGACCAAAAAAACTAAATCGATTAATCGAGAAAATAATCAACAGGTGAATCAATCATTAAAATAATCGTTAGTTGCAGCTTTAGATTTATCGTTCAACATAAAATTAAATCAGCAGGTATTTTAATAACAAATTAATCTTTAGGTCTTTATTTTTAGTAGAAATGCTGAACATTTGATGGTTTCAGGTTCTCATATTTGAGAATTTGCTCCTCTTCCTCGTCTTACATCATAGTAAATTACATATCTGAGTTTTGGATCGTTTGTAGGACAGATTAAGTCATGTGATGATTTCCCTTTGGGCTGTAAGAAGGTGTGATGACACTTTTAACACTTGATGTTTTATAACCAGAATGATTAATTGAAATAACAAAGATTAGTAGTTGCAGTTGGAGCGTTTTGAAGCGTCTCGTCTGTAGTTTGGAGCCAGATAAGGTGATGTGGGTTGAAGCTCGTTGGGAGTGCGTGACTGAAGGCAACGAGAAACGAGGTGAAAATCTGGATTTATTACCTTTGTGGCTGCAACTAATGATTATAATCATTTGAAAAATAAAAAATTACCTGGGCGGGCCGCCTAAGTAGTGCCTGTGTTTAGGAAACGCTGTAGTGAGCTGATACACATAAACAGGAAACTGCTCTTCATGTGCGACTAGAACAGTTTGTCCTTCAGATAACTGAGGAGCGACGATAACAATCTGATTCCTGCACTAGACTCACTAAATATAAAACATCTATTTCTGTAGCATCAACATTTAAAACATTGAATAATGAAATACAGGCGAGTGAGATTATATCATGAATCATATTATATAGCTTTCTTTAAAAAGGACCAGTATGTAGAATTTAGTGGCATCTAGTGGAACAGACTTGGCGGAAATGGAAAATAATATTCATAAGTATGTTTTAATTAGTGTATAATCACCTGAAAATAAGTCGTCGTGTTTTTGTTACCTTCGAATGAACCTTTATATCTACAGAGGGAGCCCGCCATGTTTCTACAGTAGCCCAGAATGGACAAACCAAACACTGGCTCTAGAGAGGGCCTTTAGTGGGGGGGTAGGGGGGGGGGGGGGGGGGATATTCAGTTGGTTGCAATCTACAACCTCCCCACTAGATGCAACAAAATCTTACACACTGGTCCTTTAAACTTTATTTTTAATTAACACTTCTCCAGACAATTTTAACAAGAATCAGGAAAAACGCCGCAGTCGACTATATTTAAAACACACGCGCTCAGAAACGTTGCGTATCGTCTACAGATGAAATGACACTGAAGACTTTGAGCCTCAGAGAGCGAGCTGCATGCCATTCCTCTGCAGGAATTCAACATGGCATCAGCAGTTGTTAACAGCACAGCAAATGGGCTTTAATCCGGTGCAGAGCTGAGAACATGCTGGTTTATAAAACAAAGAGTTCTACAGAATAACGCTGGAAACGTTTGATATTTTATCAAAGAAATTCAATGAAAAGATCGAATTCAACACTTTCTGACTTCTACACTTCGTCTGTAGCTCTCAGCTCCGAGACGGCTGTTTCCTACTAAAATCACAAATCTTAAATAAAACAACTCACATAAAGTTTAATTTTAAAAAGGTTCAGTAATTTGTTAAAACAGCTGGTAAATGTATTTTTTAGAAAACAAACAGGAGGATATATTACATTTGTTGGGGACTATTTTCAGTAGCAGATGAATCTACATTTGGTGCTCTGGTGAGTATTTCTGGCAGCAGGACGGCGTGTGTGTGTGTGTGTGTGTGTGTGTGTGTGTGTGTGTGTGTGTGTGTGTGTGTGTGTGTGTGTGTGTGTGTGTGTGTGTGTGTGTGTGTGTGTGTGTCCGAGTCAAAATAAACTACAGTATGTGTGTGTTGATAGTAATGAAGGAACATGTCACCCAGTGCAACAGCTTTTGTACAACAACGGAGGAATAATTAGTAGATCAATTAATTATTGGCTTATTAATTTCCTAGTTTGGCTCGATGACGACATGTTTACATCGACACTCTCCACCTTAAAAATCAACCTGTTTGGAATCATAATAAATAAATCAATCAGTGTCGTTAAACTTCATGTGAAAGTGTAAAAGAAGTTTGATAAAAACACAGATTTGTACTCACATCTGTGGCGTAGAGGATGTCTACGATCCTCTGCAGCGTCGGGTCGCCTTCGCCTTCCTTCTCCTGACAAATCAACTCAATGTTCCGCAGCTTACCGAAATAAAAGTCTCTCTCCTTCTCGATGTCCTGAATGGTAGATTTCAGAACCTCCATCTGGGGGAAAAATGGGCCAAAAACAACATTAAGTTTCGTTTCTACTTCGACAGATACTTTATATTTCAAGAGTAATTGTGTGCATTTAGTTGGTGATTCCTTCCACAGAGGATACGAAGGATTATTTTGGTGATAACGATGGTGTGCTGACCTCGTTCAGGAGCTCTGCCCTCTCCTCGTCGGCTCCTCCCATACCGGGCTTCCTCGCGCTGCCAGGAGCCATCTTGGGTGCTACCTTGGCAACAGGTGGCCTCTGAGGAGCTGAAGGGACGAGAGACAGAGGGTCATTAAAAAGAAGAAAGCGTGCCAGCAGTCCTCCACCCTGTTCATAAATCATCCTTCATTTTCATTCGTGTTTGACCCAGCAGGTCGCTCGGAGCTCTGACCTTGACTGAGAACCTTTTTAGGGGGTTTGTTGAAAGCTGAGGTGGCCGGGTTGGGTGTGGGCATGGCGTCCTGGCCCTGTCTCGCCTCCACTGGGTCGTAGTCCTTTCCGTCGTAGTTGGCGTCAAAGAACTTCTTAAACCACTGGACAAACTCAAAGTTGTCCTGGAACTTCCCCTTCACCAGTTTGTCTACTGGAATGATCTGGAAGCAGAAAGAGAAACAGAGAGAGAGAGAGAATAAAGACCATGTTTGGACAGACGTCTGCTTCGTGCTGCAACGTGTGCTCAGTGTCATAAACATTTGTGTTCATTTAATGTAACAAAAGAAATCTAGAAATATCTGTGCTGGTTATCATTAACATTTAATATTGCTGTCAGTACTATTCATGAGTTTTTACTGCACTTTTTAGATACAATGAACTGTTGCATGACACAATTCCTACAGGAAGTTCAGCTGCACCATCGTATCTTAAAGAGCTCATAGTTCCCATCACCCTGCTAGTCCACTGCGCTCCTAGAATGCAGACTTATCTGTGGTTTCTAGAGTCTCCAACAGTAAAATGTGAGTCAGAGCCTTCAGCTATCAGGCTCCTCTCTTGTGGAACCATCATCCAGTTTCGGTCCGGGGGGGCAGACACCCTCTCTACATTTAAGAGTTGGCTTAAAACTTTCCTTTTTTTAATAAAGCTCATAGTTAGGATCAGCTCAGGCTCACCTTGGACCAGTCTTTAGTTATGCTGATATAGGCCTAGACTGCCAGGGGACTTCCCATGATGCACTGAGCTCCTCTCCATCTGTACACATTCATGTACCATTAATGCATGCTACTAACTTGGCTTCTTCCCCTGGGTTTTGTGCTTTCTCATCTCACATTTGACCTTTGCCTGCTGTGCACGTGGTCCAGCTTGAAGCCCGCCACTGCTGCTATTATTATCATCATCATCATCATCATCGTTATAAAAATGATGATTACACTGTGTATGAGTGTTACTATTTTATTTAGATTATGATAAATTGTTCCTGTCTTGTACTGCAACATCAGCAGACTCATCAGCTGAGGTTAAAGGAAGTTCAGCATTATATTTGTAAAGAGGAAGATGTAGAAATTAAAATTTGTTGGAGACATGGTGAGACGTGTCATCTGGGGGTCAGTTGGGCAAGAGGAGCCTTTTTCTTCGTAACCTCATCCTGTGTGTTGCACTGCGAAACTCTCCTTCTTGTACAAGAAAACAAATTCTGTTAAATTTGGATACTTCTATTATTTAACTTCTATTATTTAATGGTCATTACGAAGAAATTCTTTCAACAATTATTATTATTATTATTGTGTATTGTTATCATTGTTGTTTTTAATGTTATTATTGTTGTTGCTGTGCATCTCTGTCTCCCAGCCGGTCAAGGCAGATGGTCGCCCACTTAGAGCCCGGTTCACTACTGATTCATCTGTAATTATTTTCTTTAGTAACCAATTAGTTGTTTGGTCCATAAAATGTCAGAAAATGATGAAAAATGTCGATCACCGTTTCCAGAAGCCCAAGAAAACGTCCTCAAATGTCTCGTTATGTCCACAAGCCAAAACACATTTAGATCATCATCATCATAGAGGACGAAGGAAACCAGATGGAGAAAAACGTTGATATATTTGTTTGTTCATCACCTGCGTTACAGCTTTTTCTCTTTTTAGGCGGTGCCACGCTCACGTTAGCTAACCTGCATCCCATATGCTCTCACTCTGCAGTAATTTAACTCTACAGTATTTTTGGCATTCAAAAAAAATTATTTTGGCCTGGTGGGGGTTCTCGTTGGCCCGATGGCCCACCAAGTCTGTGCAGTTTATAGGGGAAACACTGCTGTGACTCTGTCAAAGTCAGCAGCTACTGATCTGCTGGGACAAAATCACAATGTATGGATTGTGGGGCTGCTCCCGACCAAAGATTTTCCTAGTCGATTAATGGTTGTTAGTTCAAGCTATTATTCAACTAGTCGTTGCACGTTTATGATGTTAATTTAATTATTTACATGTTTTGGGGGAAATCAGAAAATGAGTTCCAGGGCTGAGAAAGATGTTATAAGTGACACTTTTAACACTGTGTTACATCACAGAGAAATACAAAACCGCAATAATGAGCCTTTAAAATATAAATTTTACAAGTACAAACACGAAGGAAGCCGCCTGTTATGTACTGAAACAACCAGCAAGGAGACCGAGTTATCGTCTTCAGGCCAGTGGGTCAGTTAGTTCTGTTAAATCTCTCATTTTAAGCGGGTTCCCGGCAGGAAAACGCCACAGCTGACAGATATTTCCAGAGGAATCAGTGCTTCTCTTATCACAGCAGACCAGGTAATCGGCTGAGTAATGAAGTTACGCCATCGGTCAGCTGATGGCGTAACTTCATTGGTCACCTCAGCTGGGTGTTGCCACGTCCTCTATCAATCGTTTCAAATTAAAAGCCCTCTAGCGTTTCATACACAGTCCAGTCATATACGAGGTTTTGGCCTAACTTTGGTAAAGCTAACCACTAACCAACCAACGAAAAATTAGTCAACTAAGACTCTTCTCATCGATTAACAGTTGGTCGACTATTAGGTTGCAGCCGTAATAGATTGAATAGCAATACTATGCCCAGAAAAAAGCCAGTCTGGTCTACTTTACTGGCACACACATGAAATATTAAACTGGTCAGAGTCTGAGCCACTGTGAGGAAAAGAGAGCAGCAGTAAAGCAGTCATCAGGAAAGGCTCAGCACTAAACCTAATTACTCAGCAATGGAGGAAGCTGACATCATTAGACAATACACACTCACAAAGCATGAATGGGGGCAAAGTCCACATCGCAGACACAAAGCCCGGGATTATAACCCTGAACTAGTATGAATTCCTCCTTCCCCTTATCTCCTTCTGCTCATTCAAATGTCTGTGCATGAACGTTGTGCAAGCGTTTCAGACAGCACATAGACGAGAGTAATGAGTTAAAATAAATGGACGGCAGGAAGGAAGTTGGCTTCATGAATAAATTATAACCGCTTTGTCAATAGTCCTGCAAGCTGCTGCATGCCAGAAACAAATGATGAATCACAGCAGCGTCTGCCTTCTATAATCTCTCTCTCGACAACAAATTCATGAAGTGTCCAGATCTGAAGGAAGTACTTTAACAAATGTTTCCATTTCATTTGTATTAAAAAGCTTTTATAGTAAAGAGGAAGAACTCACTATATTTATCCACACAGTAGCAGCTAAACAAAAAGGTTTTATTAGAACATATGATCATATTAGGTTGACTTAACCTTGATTTTTAAAACCAGGGTTTAGAAAATACTCTGCCTGTGCGTTGGTGTCTCATTACTTTCTGACAGATGAAGACATTACAGAGGAAATAGTATCCAAAAGACTGACAGACGAGCTAACAAAGAGCTAAGAAAAACAAAATGACTCATGACCAGATCAGCAAAGGCAGCTCAGCTGGTTGGGAGAGAATGACGAGAGTTTCAGTTTGCATATCAAGGAACGAATAGTGAAGTTACTCTTAAACCAGTTCATGATACCAGGCAGCGATCAAAGAGTCACAACATGTTGTTTCTTGTTCTCGTAGTAGCAGAGTTGTTGCGCAGTTTCAAGCTCAACTCCACTTTCATCTACATTTCTTGCACTTTTTTAAAAAAAATATTTCTATAAATGATTATTCTTTAAAAAGGCCAAGTCATGCTTTCCATGTTCTGCATTCGCGGTTCTGTTCAAAGTACAATCAGCGTTTTGCGGACTAGTAAACAGAGCTGCAGCATGATAACTTTCAGTGTTTTCAAATCCAGTCTGTGAGTATTACAAACCACCATGCAGTGTTTTCCTGAACAAACTTTAAAAACACAATAATCTATGACTCCAACCGGACTTGCTGGATCATATTTAAACAACACACCCACACAAACACACAAGGCTGTTTTCAGTCTAAACGCAGCTTCCTGCATGTTGCTGAAAAACAAGAAAAAGTGGAATTAAGAAAAGTGACAGCTTAATGAGAATAGGAATACAGTATACACATACAGTAGATGGGATATTGTAGCTTTTCTAGCACAGTACAGTCTGCGCGGTCACAGATTTTGAGCTGCGAGCGGACACGGGCGAATGACGACGTTTACATCATGTGGACCAACACGACCACGCAGATGCGGAAAGCAAGAATCGGCCATTACAGTGACCGAGAAGTACGCGAGTACAAGTATAGTTGAAGTGTTTCCCCACCGCAGGAAAGAGTGGGCAGGTTGCCCAGTAATCTAGACCGAGTCCTCACTAATCCTCAACAATCTGGACGCATTATTCATGTTCTCTCATTTGCAGTGATGCTGATCAGAGCTGTAAAAAAAAAAAAAAGTCCACTGCTGTAAGGATACTGTTACTGCCATCCAAACACTTGCTGCAGCTGCTTCACTTTAAACCTTTTGTTTGTTTTGTTGGGTTTTTTTGTTTTTGTTTTTTTTAAAACCAGCCATCTTCTCACTTTTTTTCATTGTGAAACAGGAAATGCAGCCTTAGAGAGATTAGCAGAAGTGCTGACTTACTGTTGAATGCATATCAGTCTAAAAATCAGACATTTGACATTCCTCTGCAGTTTTTGTGTGATTTTCTTTTAAAAATACTAAAAGAAGATGGTAAAAGAGCTGTTCCTGTTGTATAGAAAACAAACTTGTGGCACAGACTCTTATCACTGTTGCTCAAGGTGTGACGCAGCTATCCTGTCTGTGTTAACATTTAACATATGTTAAAGTAAGTTATGAAAATTAGTTGAAAATTGTTCTTTTTGTCTCCTAAAGCACACACTCAGTTTACAAAGCTTAGCTGAACAAACACCAGACCGTCTACTAACATCAGAAATTGCTTCATACGTTTCCAGACTTTCTGCACGCATGTTGGGCAAACCGTGTAATTTGTAGCTGACACAGTGTAGAAAGCAGTAAATTCTGATTATTACTCACTTTGTCGACTCCCATCTTTTTGAAGGAAACCTGCAGGAGCTTGAAGTTATGGATGTACTCGTGCTCCAGTTTGGCACCAAATTTAACTTTCTTCAGAGGCACAGAGTTGGGGAACAGCATGTCCATGAACTGGCAGTAGGCAGCACCTGCACATTAAAAAAATTTTTTTTTAAAAAGAAAATTACAGTACAAGTCCTCCTAGTTAATCTGGGAAAATAAACCTTCACAGTGAATAAGCAGGTAACACATATTCAAAAAACAGTGGGTCCCTAAATAGAAAAGACCTACTGCAGAGAGGCAGAAGAGGATATAAATAGATCTGATTTGAAGACGCAAACCCACAGACATTTTTCATTTAAATGTTGGTTCGTTCATAAATCGTCTGACAGCTTCACGTCTTTTAACATTTTTCTTCACACACTGGATTTGTGATTCCAGTTTTTTCATATTGTTGGCCAGTGAACAGCAGCTGTGAGTTGATTGTCTGATTATCTGAACATACAAATTGAAATTTCTAATAATACCAATCATAATCCATTTGCACTACTTCCTACATTATTACCGATGCTTAAACACTGTTCATGTCTCATCAGGTTTTGTTATTGTGGTGTACTGCAGCTCAGTTTTTATTTTGAAATAAACTGCCTTAGGTGCATCTTTCGCTGTCTCTTACATACAAAGGATCCAGGCTGCAGATGGGAATTATACTCAATTATCTGAAGAGTAAAACCAATGTACTTCGCTTTAATCTTGTCACAGTATGTAATGTTGTTCCCAGTGGTCCAATATTTCATTTTGAATCTTAACTCTTTGACCGTAGATTAATCTGTCCACAAGGGATTAATGCGAGCTGTGCCGCTTTGACACACCTTTTAATAACAATAAAAAAAACTTTGGGTTTAGATATCAACATGCCAGACAGACGGCGGTACAACACATGCACGCACAGGCAGATGGGTGTGAAGCAAATAAAGGATATTAACATGATATTCAAAGACGGCAGGTTATAGGGTTCAGGCAACAGCACAAAATGTTCCTACTGGTGTCCTCCACCTTTTCAAGAGTCTTATCCACTTGTCACAGGGCGGCAAATGAAGGTGGACGTCCCGGCCGCCCATTGATCGGAAAGTCTGGCTAAAGTTATTGTATGTACTTGCTTACAGTCAGCTAACTATAACTGTTATTAAAAGGGGTAAAGACATTAATGCTGACATACTAAATCAGGATATCTCTCATCTGTACAATTTTTAAATTTTGCAAGTTTTCAAACAAAAAATGTGTTGCTAGTTTATCTTTGATGAAACAAATTATTATTGGCTAATACGATAAAGTGTTCTACGTTCACATTGTTGGAAGTATTCAGCATCAGTGGTGATTGACATGACTGGAGTCACACAATCGTGCAAAATATCTCGCGTACTAACACTCATCCGTTCGTCCAACGTGAACACTAATCCTGGAACCGTTTCAGGAAATCTGACACCTCTCTGTTAATGAAACGGATCTGGTCCGCTCATAATAAGAGAACGATTACACAATTCTTACCTGAACACAACATTTCAATCTTGGTGAGGTTCATCTGTAGAGACTCATTGATCCAGACCAGCATGTCGTGACGACTTAGGTTGTCACTGGTCACTGAGGTTGAGTACACGTTCACAGCCATCGTTGGTCACCTGCTGACACAAGGAGGAGGAGACGGGACATTTACATCAGACATATCAGTCATAAAACAAGGACGAGTGTGAAAGGAGAGAAACATTTGCACAATGGCACGATGATGTAATCTGTCAGAGTGGCTGGTAGATCACAATGACTGACCGCAACTGGTGGCTTTAAGCTACTTTGCATCCGTGTTGCTGTGTCATCATTATTGGGTATTTCTTGCTTTAAAGTTGTTTGTGAGTAACATCACTAACGCTGCATGATGCAAAGAGACTACAGCTGCGACGATTAGTCAATTTGCTGCAAACTATTAAATTAATCATCAACTATTTTGATTATCGATGAACTGTTTTGAGTCATTTTTAAAAAGGCAAAAATTTCCAAATTCTCTGATTCGAGCTGCTTAAATGTGAATATTTTCTGGTTTCTTTAGTCCTCTATGACAATAAACTGTAAACTGAATATATTTGGGTCATGGACTGTTGGTTGGGGCAAAACAAGACATTTGAGGACGTCATCTTGGAAATTTTTCACCATTTTATGGACCAAACAACTTATCAATTAATCAAGAAAATAATTGACAGAATAATCTATAATGAAAACAGTTTGTCAGTTGCAGAGACAAACAAAGCAGCTGCAGTTATTGCTCCATAATTGATCAGATAATTTTAAATGATTTTACTAAAATAACAACAAATACATATCGCTTTTATATTTATCGTAATATAATCACATGAACACTTGTCTGAACTGCTAATTTTGGCATCTAAGCTGACATCTCACTGTGGATTTGCTTGTATGTAGAAACTTAATACAGCCTAGTCTCTGGCGTTTTGACAGGGAAAGTGTTGCACCCATCCTTCAATGCATAGTTTGAAACTGAACACATGACTGCAGTCACACCCCGATATGCCGGCATCCAAAACAATACTCTATGATAAATGATATCTCCACAACCAACCGAGTCAAACCAGAGTCATACTTTACTGGTTGACCGCAGCAGAGACTACAAAGAAAGTCGTCATGTGTACACTATAATCATACAAACGGTACATATATGTAATGACAGTCACTATAAGGTCTCTAGTTACAGGAGAAACCCGCATCCACAGTCCGTGCTGTGGCTCTTCTCCAGGTCAGGCCAGGCCAGTTATTTCCTCAACAGATGAATGTAATAGCTGGGGGCTTTACAGGAACAACAGTTCCCTTAAAAATGTAGTCAACTATTGTATTTGCACAGAACAATCTGATCCTGGTAAACAATTTCACTTCTAAATGAGCGATAACGCAAACATTCAGTCATGTGTTAGAAAATATTCAATCATATGAGCAACTTTTACATCAAGTGATTCTTAATACAGGCTGTGTAGCCGTTTTATTAAATAAAACTTGAACTTTTACCCATCATTGCTGCTGCTTTTTGATATTTAGTGGCCAGTTAAAAGTTTCTACATTACACAGAGCTGTCAGATAAATGTTTCACAACTGCCGATTATTCTCTGGCTACAGCTTTCTTAAATGTGAGCATTTTCTGCTTTTTTTCATATGTACATATATACTACATATATTTATAAAGTCATCTTGCACACAAAATGCATTTAAAAGTTGATGTGAAGCTTATATGAGGCTTCAGCAGTCTGAGTTAGTCATATCAAGTGGATATTTGCCACATTTACAGTCTTTTTAGCATCAAATTCCCCCTTTGTGTTTCCTCAGTCAGTGTTTCCCTGTTGAGCTGCAGGTGGAAGTATAGTAACAAAAAGAGGGACTTTGGCACTAAAAAGACTAACGTTGAAAGATATCTACTTGATTTGACTCATTTGGATGTTGAAGCTTCATATTAGCTTCAGATAAACTTTTAAATACATGTTTGCACAGAAGGAGGACTGTGGATTTTGTCCTCCATCACTTCCACTATAAGTGCATTATGAAGGGATCTTCTAATGGTCAGTATGAACAGAAGGAATGATTACAGCAAGAAAAACATGTTTCAATGTTCATTTGGGCTCCTGACTGTTGTTTTAAGACAGACTTGAAAAATTGTGAACCTTTAATCCGAGAAAATAATCGGCACACCAATAAATATAGTAACCAAAGTAATCATTAGTTCAAGCGTCACTACATATTATTTCTGGTGACAGCCGGTAACGGTTAGCTTAATGCAACAGGCCCCCGTTAGCTACTTAGCTTCTTAAATGGTGAATTAGCTTAGCTGCGAGGCTAACCATTAAGCTGTATGAACGGCTAAATATGAGCTAATGTTATGCGGGGCTAATAATGTAATATGGAGCTAATGTTAGCTACGTTTTTTTCCGCCGGCTAACGTGAGCCCGTTTATCTCACTGGGCGTTAAGACGGTTTCCCCGCCCTGAACTCACCGAGCACCCCGTTAGCTTCAGTTAGCTTGTGACCGTTAACGCGACACGCTTGTGTTATAGGAAAGCGTCCGTAGTTTGTTCATTTTAACCGACACTGACAAGGGCGGTAGTATCTCTATAGGGAGCCTCGCCCCGGTTGGTTTGCTCGGGAGTGAAACCGGCGCATCCCGGTTCTTGCTCTTGCTCGTCACAGGCTAACATCTCAGCTAACGGGTTTAGCATTAGCCGGCTAAATAAACGGTACCGGGCGTCACAGCCGGTAAACCCACCTTGAGTCGGTTGGCTTTCACAGTTCCTGGACTTGAAAATGTATTTTTCTCGGCTGTGGCTGTGTCATAAAAAACCAAACTGTGCTCGTTTCGACGTTATTGCCACTTCTGCTTTTTCTTCTCAGCAGTTCACGTTCACTCTACCGGCAGCGGAAGGAAAGACTTTATGACGTCAGAGCAACCGGGGTAACGCCTAAACGTGTCGACGGCGAGACGCTTCATTGGCTGGAGGGGACATTTTCACTGTCTAGTATGGTATAAATACAGCAGTTAACGGGCTGGAGAGGAAATACATTCATTTACGATTCAGATGTCCCTAAAGGACGGTTTCACCATTTTTCAAATCAGTCTTAAAACAACAGTCAGGGGCTCAAATTAACACTGAAACATGTTTTTCTCACTGTAATCATCCTTCCTGTTCATACTGACCATTAGAAGATCCCTTCATAATCCACTTACAATATATGATGCAGTACTATTACTATGAATTTACCCAAAATATATAAAATCAGCTCCACATTGATGAACTAAAGCATTAAAATGCTCTTATGTGTATTTGTTAGTAATAAAAACAATGTATTATATTATAACAGTATAACACTCTAAAATAAGTGAGTCTGTAGTTCACTGGTACCAGCAGATTTGAAACCAAAAGCAAAACAAGGAGACAGACAAAGTTGCAAGGAGAGTTCAGTTTACAAAATCAGCAGATCAGTCACTCAGGTAAACAAATCCAACAATGGGCAGGCAGGGAATCCAAGTAGGGATGTCAGTTTCGGTTAATTTTGCTTTTGATAGACCAACACCCATTAACTGGTTACTAACCAGTTCATTTTTAAGAAAAGTTGTGATGTAGCTCTTATTTATAAGAGCTGTCCAGCAGTTGGTGGTCAGAACTAATTTGTCTGCCCTGGCTAGCTTGACTTTTGGCTCATCATTGTTCTCCTCAAAGCATTTAGTCACGGTAGAAGAGTGGTGGTTGGTAACCCAGGGAGCATTGGAAGAGAGAGAGACCAGTGGCTGAACTGGGCAGGGTGTGATGGGTGTACCCAATCCAGAGAAGTTGTTTGGATCAGGAGACAGGGTTGTAAGAAGCAAGACAGCACAAAGCTGTCTTCATCTCCTGGTTCATGCACTCGGCCTGACCATTGGATTAGGGGTGGAATCCTAATGACAGCCTGACAGTGGCCTCCAGAAGGTTGCAAACCTGAGACCAAAAACGAGAGGTTGACTGTGGCCCCCGGACAGAGACAACATCACTGGGAGATGAGTAATGGGCAAAGGATAACTTGGGTAATGGAATCAACTGGGCAGTCTTAGAGAATCGTCTCACAACTGTGAGGATAACAGTGTTACCGTCAGAAGATGGCAAGCCAGTGACAAAGTCCAAAGAGACTTGGGACCAGGGGTGACAAGAAACCGGTGGGGGATGAAGAAGGCCAGAGGGAGCTTTGTGAGTGCTCTTATGTTGGGAACAGATCTGGTAGGCGGCGATGAATCCCTCAGTGTCCTCGAAGCGTTGTTGCAGCAACACCAAGGTGCGCCTCACCCTGGGATGACAAGTCAGATAGGAGGAGTGAACCCACTGCAGAACCTGAGTGGAGACTGGCAGGGACAAGCAGGTGGTCATTTGGACAGGCACTGGGAGCAGGGTGCTCTGAATGGGAGCATTTTACCTTGTCCGCCACCTCCCAGGTTACCATACTGATGATGCATGTACTATAGGAGGAAGGATACCTTCAGTTGAGTGCTTTCTGACTAGAACTGATGGGACAAGGCATCAGTTTTGATGTTCTCAGAGCCTGATCATCAAGAGAGAGAGAAATCAAAACGGTTCAAGAGGAACAGAACAGATGTACTCCAGATTTTTGTGATCTGTCCAGACCACAAATGGCTGCTCCACCCCCTCTAACCAGTGCCTCCACTCCTCCAGTGTAAGCTTCACAGTTCCCAGTCCCCAATGTCATAATTCCTCTTCACCAAGGACAGCTTCCAGAAGGCAGCACACAGGTGAACCCTGGTCTTGGCCTGATCCATCTGGATGTTACCAGCATTGATGACAAATCCCAGGAAGGACACTTCTGAGGCATGGATCTCACATTTTTTGGCCTTTATGAAGAGCTGGTTCTCCAGGAGCCTCTGGAGGACTCGATGTATGTGCAACACATGTTCCTGTTTGGAATTGGAAAAATTAGCATGTCATCCAGGTACACAAAAACACAAACACTGAGCAGGTCCCAGAGGACATCTTTGACCAACCCCTGGTGGCATTGGTAAGACGAAAAGGCATAACTTGGTATAATGTCCGGTAGGAGTATTAAAGGCTGTTTTCCACTCGCCCCCTTCCCTGATCCTCACTGGATGATAAGCATTCCGGAGATTGAGTTTGGAGAAGATAGTAGCTCCTTGTAGCAGTTCAAAAGCAGATGAGATCAGTGGGAGTGGGTCACCTGTGGTCAATGCAAGGGTGTAGGGAGTTGTCCTTCTTCCTCAGAAAGAAAAACCCAGCTCTAGCAGGAGGACAAGGAGGAGCGAATGATCCCTGCTGACAGGGAATCATTGATATACCAGAGTTGGCTGGGTTCATCTTGGCCAGATTGTACTGTAAAGTTCACTGGTACTGGCAGGTTTGAACCCAAAAGCAGAACAAGTTGACAGACAAAATTGCAAGGAGAGTTCAGTTTACTTGGTAAAAAGTCAAGGTCAAAACTGGGAGATCACTCAGGCACTCAGTCACTCAGGCAAACAAATCCAACAAGGGGCAGGCAGGGAATCCAAGATCCAGAAAGCAGGCAAGCAGGGTCAAAACAGGCAGGCCAGGAAAACACTGGAACAAAGAATGCTGGAGAGCTTTGCGAAACACACAAGACAATCTGGCGGAGAACAAAGGGGAGTGGACTTGTATTTATGCTGAGGGACTAATGAGGGAATAAACTGGAGGAGATGAGATGGGCGGGGACACTGCAGCCGCAGCCAAAAGTAGTCAAATTTAAATAAAGTGAGTCTATAAATATTGTAACCAGCCTATAAAATATCCACCACTTGTTTACATAACCTCTGTACACTGGTAACTGTTTGTGAGTTAAAAACAGCAGATAACAAATGTCAGACAAATAAACGTCAAATAAGTTTAAATTATTAATTTTATTGGTCTTGTCAACACTTCCAAGTACAAAAAATATCAATTTCCATTCAATCACTACCTGAATTATACAGCAATATGCAATAAAAACAGATAAAAACAGTTAAACACAGGACATTGATCTACTTCCAAATATTTTAATGTGTAAAAATCTGACTCTCATTAAAAAGCTATCAATAAAAAACTGGTACAGTACAGAGATGATGATGATGATGATGATGATGGGCATTAGAGATGAGGTGGACACATTTCATACACTCACACCTCTAAATCCATCACCCTGGTGTTATGTGCAAAAATACTATACCCAACCAATATTTACAATACAATCATTAGTCATTAAAAAAATATAAAACAAAACAATTAATCAGTAAATGATAAAAACATTTGATATTGTGCTCACTGCAGACAAACATTTAAAGCACAATATTGAAATTCAATATGAAAATTCAGTTCCCTTGATGAAGAAAAGTAACTTCTAACACTACTTTAAAAAAAAACCAAAAAAAACCCAAATAAGATTATTTGTGGTCAAGATTTTCCATAATCTGAAGATACTGGATGATCAGCTTTGGTAACAGATTGATCAATATGTCTGTCTGAGGTTTTGTAACATTCACATGATACGATGATCAGATGATTATCAGGCAGCAGATAACCGTGATCATCAGTTTGGCTTTGTTATCATTTAGAGCCAAAATAGCTTAAAGACTCTTGAGAGGTTTTGTGTCCATAACAGTATTGTTGGTGTAAAAGTGGCAGTGCACACACACACACACACACACCTGTACACACAGGCCAGAAAGCACCAATGCAGCAATAACAATCAATTCAATACATCCTACTAAATACACAGAATAAGGGTTAAAACCCAATTACTTGCTTCTTCCCTGAGTTTAAAAACAAAGAGAACCAAACAAAACTATACAAGAAGATGGAGAGAAGAGTTGAAAATAGATACAAAACACATTTTCCTTTTTAAAAAAAAGGTGAATATTTTTACCAACACTGATGTTTTGAGGAGGTTTGGAAATAGAAAGCAAAAAGCACATTTTCAATATCATGAAAAATTAATGCTCTGTTTTTTTTTTCCTCCCAGTAACGATTCAAATATCACAGTAAAGCAGTGATTCAGCTCTCAGATCTATTCTGTTCAACATGATTCAACCCCATTTATCTAAAAGGACTAAGTAAAATATCACAGTGGTGTCACAGTAAAACAAATATCAAGTTTTAAAAACATTCACCATGTGAAAACAATGTTTTATCTATTAATTAAAAACAGTTAAAAATCTTGAGAATACATTCCATATGTGAGGATATGTGTAATCTCAGGATATGGGACTAAAATTTCATGTTAAATACTATCAATACAAACCAGCAGGTTATACTGGTACTGATGACACACCACCAGAGAAAATCAGATAAACTGATACAATATTTCCAAAATGAATACCCGTATACAGCATCAAGTTTAGAAATTCTGACCCCCAAATAATTTAGTCTTCTGTTTTTCAACTGAGTTTTTTTAGTTGTCAAAGCAGAAATGTGTTGCTGGTTGCTGGCTGGTTGCACCACTAACAGTCCCTCAACATATTGGGAAAAAACAGGAGGGATTGGCTTTAAACTCCAACAGCATAAGGCTGGCCATCTTCTATATTTTTCTTACTGTCAACAAATCTCATGTTTGGAGTCAAACCAACAATGAACTGATCTACTAACAAGTATTGTGTGTTTATCCAAAGTCTGATATATCTTATCCCTCTGTGCCGTAGACCTCCGTTGTTGTCCAAAAACTATTAAAAACACGTCAGTGAGCCACATCGCTGCACTGTGTGACACGTTCCTTCATCATGAAGAGTTTTGTCACGTTAGTTTGTTTAGAAACGGCTCCAAAGACTAATAACAGTGATAAGACTGTAACTCTCAGGAGAGACGTTCTACGTAAGGCAGACGCCACTGATCATGTGTTGGAACGCCATTCTGTTTACAGCTTTGCTACTTTGTTGTGCGACATATCACAACCTCTTAACTTTGTACTGAAGAAACATTAATGTAGTACAAAGTTAAGGCGTTTTCGCACATGCTCAGTGACGTCTGCCTTACACGGAACTACTCTCTGGAGACTGAAAACATGATCGCTGTTATTAATCTTTGGGGCCGTTTCTAAACAAACTAACGTACTAATGATGTAATAATGAAGGAACATGTCACACAGTGCAGCGGTGTGACTCACTGATGTGTTTTTAGAGGTCTACGGCACAGAGGGATAAGATAAATCAAGCTTTGGATACACAAACACAATACTTGTTAGTGGATCAGTTCATTGTTGGTTTGGCTCCAAACATGAGATCTGTTGACATTAAGGAAAATATAGTACATCACCTTATCCCTTCAGGAGGATAAAAACAGTTAAGAGAGAACTAGAGGGAGCTGCCATTTTCTGCCTGAGACTGAGAGTGGCTTTGGGGGTCAAACTGACGTAATGCACTAAAACTGCATGTGTGATGTGAAGACTCGAGTGCAGAGCGGACAAAATGGCCTGTGGCAGTGATCCACAAAAGCCTCTCTGTTACTGGCCCTCTGAACATGGTGGAGGCACATGGAAATAGACCATTCACACTCCACCTAGTTATTTTAAAATACATACCTTTCTCTGGTAGTGTCAGACACACACACACAAAAAAACATACAAAACCAAAACCAACCTCTCCTATCTCAGCTGCTGCACTTCTGGAGAGGCAGGAGAAGACGGGGAGGTGGAAGCAATGGAGCTGGAAGTGATGGAGTTGGAGGTAGATGTGTTGGAAACAGTCAAAGGAAGCAGCTCCTCACAGGCGAAATAGTCCTTCAGGGGAGCAAAGAGGTGACGGATGACCGGCACACTCCACGCCTTCCCCAGAACCTTCTGCCTCTGCTGCCGGTTCATGTTCCTCACGTCCGTGTAATGTTTGGGGAAACCAAAGATTCTGGTGGAGAATGAGGAAGAAGGTAACAGAAACTTCATCAAAACTATTCTGGTGATTGACTACTTGAGCCTTTTTTTCAAGCAAACATGCCAAATAAAATTGATTTTCCAGAATATTTGTTTTGGGCTGCTGGTCGGACAAAACAACACATTTGAGGACATCGCTATACACCTGCATTAACTGATTTTTTTGCAGCGGCAACACAACATGACTGATATGTTAAACTTGTTAGCGAACAGTTGCTTATTCCCACATCCAGCAGTTACGGAGCAACATTATCGCTCATCAGGAGTCGTGTTTCTGTCCACCTGGTGAATATAAGTCCAATATTCACTGTCTTTTATCTCTGTTTTTGTTCTCCACCAACTCCTGAGGGAAATATCTGTCTCTTTAGCTGCTAAATGCTCCACTATGTTCACCAGCTAGTCTACAGCTAACTGTGTCTGTTTGCTGTTTGGTGCTGAGCAGGTAGTGTACAGTGGCTTTTTAGAGCTTTTTCTCTGAAAACAGCTGTCTGCTGCGGCCCAAAACGACACTTTGAGAGCACTGAGAGTGAACCAGAACAGTAAAGTTGCAGCCAGACAGATAAAGAATGAGCTGAAACTCACCATAAAGCTCCGATACAAGCCACAACCAACACATTACACACTGACAACTCATACATTGTTATAAATATATCACAGTTTTCAGATATTCTATAGACCAAATGATTAATCGAGCAAACACATGGCAGATTCATGTCAAATTCTGTGATCCACATACTTAACACCAAACATGTTAATCATCATTAATGCCTACTTTTCCAGTTCAGTGATCCAGAGGTTGTCCTCTCTGCCGTTCTGCAGGACAGGCAGCTGAGACACATCTTTGCCTTGCTTCAGAGAGTTTGGATTGGTGGTGATCGTCCTCACTTTAGTGACCTGGGACATTGTAATCATAATTGTTTAAAGAAGACATATTAGTTACACAAGTAAGTAATGTAGATGACACAAAGTAACAGAAGAAGACAGAACCAGTGGGTTCAGTCACTGACCCTGGCTTCTCTTCCGAGCTCTAGACAGTCCTGGAGACTCAACTTGTCGTTCTGGGAGGCTGCGATGGGCCTGATGGGAGATGAGCAGCAAGCAAGCAAACTTTACTTATATAGCACTTTTAAAAACACAAAAAGTACTTTACAGGAATAGGAAAAGAAAAATAGAAATAAAAGGAGACAAGAGAAGACAACATCTAAGAACAAGAAGAAAATGTTGAGAAGTCAAAAAGACTTTTAAGGTGCTTTTTAGAGATTTGGCTTGTTTAAGTCTTTGCAGGTTGTACCAGAGTTGAGGAGCAACAACTACAAAAGCACAATCACCTTTAGTTTGTCTGTGTGGTTTTATTGAGTTATTACGATTAAAAGAGAGATAAAGCTGTGTGTCATCAGCAAAGTGATTCACATACATGCAATTTCTCATTAGTAAAATTTGTAAAAACTAAATATAAATTCATGATTCATTGAGTGTCTTACCTGCTCATCCCCGGGATGTTTCCCCAGAAGTAACGAGCTCTGTGGGCTGGACTAACTTTGACTGCATCCACCAGCACCGGGTTGCACTGTCAGACAATCAGATAGCAGCAACAGTCAGATCTCTCTGTGTGTGTTTACAACTTGTTAAGTAGAGATAAACAGCAGTGCAACAGAGAGGGAAGGAGGGAAGGAGGGGGAGGGTAGAAAAGGAAAGGGAAGAGTGAAGATAAAAAGGATAATAAAGGAGAGGGAGGTAAAGAAGACCAAACAGAACCGGATGTGGCGAACCTCGAGGAAGCGGCAGATGTTGACTTTGTCGTGTGTGTTCATGAAGACCACGTTCTCGAACAGCCAGAAGAACGGCCTTTGGTCTTCCTCTTTGGGCTTCAGCAGCTGCAGGATTCGGTAGAACTCGAAGAACAGCCTGCCGGTGCCCTCTGCCGCGGAGAGGAGTCGATACCAGCGAAGGAGAACAGTTATGATTTCATGTTGTTATGTTAGTTTCAAACACAACGACACAGCATCTGAATAACGACCGTGATAAAAACTTATCAATATGATCAAAGCATTGTTTACCACGACCTAAACCTGCAACGATTAGTCGTTTCATCAACTGACAATGAACAGAAAATTCATCTGCAACTACTTTGATAGTCGTTTTAGTCATTTTATATGCAAAGATACCAAATATTTGCAGGTTTCAG
This sequence comes from Thunnus albacares, assembly GCF_914725855.1. Lineage (NCBI taxonomy): Eukaryota > Metazoa > Chordata > Actinopteri > Scombriformes > Scombridae > Thunnus > Thunnus albacares. Next base: position 32,479,074 of record NC_058110.1, on the reverse strand, counting down.
CTTCTAAAATACGCAGATTTGATGCTTTCCTGTCACACACGACAGTAAACTTTGAGTTTTGGACTGTTAATCCCACAAAACAAGACATTTAAAGATTTCACCATGGACTGGTAAGAAATTATAACAGGCATTTTTTCCTTTTTTCTGATAAAACCATATGAGAAAATCAGAGAAACAACAAAGAGTTGATTAATTGATCAACAGAAAATTCATATGCAACCATTTTGATAATCAATTTATCATTTTGAGTCAATTTTTAAGACAAAATGCCAACATTTTCTGGTTCCAGCTTCATAAATGTGAATATTTTCTGGTTCCTTTCGTCTTCTATGATAATAAACTGATTATCTTTGGGTTGAAGACTATTGTTCAGGACAAAACAAGATATTTTAGGTTGCATCCAGGGTTTTGGGAAACAATAATCATAAATTTTCACCATTTTCTGATATTTTAGAGACCAAACAACTAATCAATTAATCCAGAAAATAATCAACTGATTAATCAATAATGAAAATTTAATTAGTTAGTTTCAGCCCTACTGTATTATTAATCAAGTCTGCATATGATAATTATTTCCTATTAGTTGTTTTATTTGATCAACATTTAAGTGATCAATAAGTCTCTAAAAAGTGAACAAGAATGTAAAATGACCAAAGTTCCCGGAGCCCAAACTGCTGATTTTGTTTGTCTTTACAAATATGTGAAAGCAGCATCTTTCCAGATGAAAATTTGTTAAAAAAAAAAAAAAAAAAAATTATTGATAATTAATATTTGACAATCAATGCATTGAAAACTGACATGCATACACCAGACTCACGTACCATAGAGGCCTTTTCTGATCGGGTTAACGATGGACAGGTCGTTACAGGGGCTGCCACCAATCAGCAGATCAAACGGACCCCACTGCTCCAGCTGAGAAAAAAAAATCAAGTGTTTTCTATCAGTCGAGCTTTATTTTACCTCATAAACTAATTAATAACTGTGTGTTAGGTAGGGTGTTAAGACCAGCGTGTTCGTGTGTGTGTGTGTGGACATACATGATCCTGGGTGATGAAACGGGCATCACCAACATGGATGATCTTCCCGTCGTGGTTGATGGTCGCCACGGCGATGGAGTCCTCACAAACCTCTGAGGCAACGTATTTCTCCACTTTGAAGCCGAGATCTTTCAGCACCAGGTAGCCTAAAAAAAAAAATACAGAAATACAAACACAGACATACTTCAAGCTTCTTACAGAACTGGAGCGGAAAAAAGTAGTTGTTGTAGTAGTTAATTGATTACTTGATCAAAAGAAAAATAATCTGCTACAATTTTAATGATCGATTAATTGTGTCAGTGATTTTTCAACAAAAGAAACATCTTCTGGTTCTTGAGCTTTTCAAATGTTGGTTGAACAAAACTAGATATTTTTAAGACGTTATCTTGAGTTCTGGGAAATTGATAGACAGTTTTTTTTTTTACTTTTTTGCCATTTAATAGACTAAACGATTAATTAAACAAATATCTAGTAGATGAATCCATAATTAAAATAATCATCAGTTACAGTTTTACATCAGACCATCTGGTCATCCAACTCTGATTTACAGGATCATGAAAACGAAGCCTGGTGTTCTCACCTGTTGCGATGCCGTCGAACAGCGAGAGAACTCGGACGGGTCTGCGCAGGTTTGCAGGGATGGACGGGTAAACTCTGTGTGGCTCCTACAAAAGAGAAAAGGTTCAAAATCACATGGAAACGGAGCCAGCAGGTTTCCTAACGGATGGAGGAGGGTATTTTGGGAAAAGCTATTTCCATACAATTTAAATTGTGGAGCCAATCGTGGTCCAGTATGCTGCTTCCACGAGTGTGATGTGGAAACTTGAAGCATCCACTGCACAAACACTGATAATGGACTTTACAGTGAGAATTTACTCTTAAAAATAGGAAAGTTGTTTAGCCCATTTATATGAAGTATGTTTTTTGTCTTTTTTTGTTTTTATGGTATTTTATTGTCATCACTGTGGGGCAGCAGCACTTCACCTGTTTATCCTGTAAAAAGAAATTAAATAAAATCATAGATTCTGGATTTTTTCAATGACGGAGAAGAAGCAGATGTCATTTTAAGGATTTTAAAGAGGTAACTGAACAACTTTTGTGGTAAAACCATATCACAGACACAAATTACTGTTCCAAGTATTTAGAGTATTTTTCTGATTTAACTCCAAAGTGCATTTATAAAGATTCCTGCAAAGCTAAACTTAATACATGGATGAGCTTTTTAATGCAATCTGAAATTGATCCTATGGTGAATTTTTCTGTCAAGGCACCAAAAACTCAACTTTAAGATACATGAAGTCTGTGTTTAATAAAGTCTGGATTAATAAATGGTCGTTCTCGGTCATGGAAATTGTAGTTTGACAAAAAAAAAATCTTATTACAATGTCTATTAACCTTTTCTGACCCTTTCAGCCACATTTCATGATCTTCATCGGCTCAACTGAGCAAAGGTCACAACTGATGAAGCCCACAGGATGTGGCTGAAAGCTAGTAGTGCACCTTGTCACAAGATTTTTTCGTGAAACTACTAACCGTTTTATAACTACAAACATAAAAAAGTTCATGTTCCAGATTCAGATTTGATTAGAATTGAGGATGGAGCTTTAATTTAATATCTTTTTGATAATGTTTTGGGTTTTCTGAACATATTTCTAAAGCATAGAACAGAAGGACAAATATAAATTGTGATCATTATATTCCTTACACCTTATATGGATTATACAGACTATTAATTTATGAACTGTCGATGCACAAATGTTTGTTGTATATTACGTTTGTGGGGCTGTGTTTATATATTTATTCAGTTTCCACTGTTGGATATCTGTTGGGACGTTATGTGCAGCTTATTCGTGTTTGGATGTCGTGTTACTGGACAGACGTGTTGTGCTGTTAGGTGCTGGTGGGTTAACATGCTGAATCCATGAGGGAAAGGTCACCTACATGGCCAGATAACTATTTATACTTTCATTGCAAAGTGAGACAAGAGAGCAGGTGAGTTTGCACAGTGGCAAAAAACAGTAACTATCTTTGATCACTCACAAACGCTATGGCGCTGTTGTTGGCGAATAACTCCTGAACACGGATGCTCCAGTCCTCTCTGGGAATCAGCGCTCCGTGGGGTCGGTGAGGCTGACACATGTAGCAGATCCACGGGTCCAACACCTTCAACGAATCAAACGTCCCCCGACCGACGAGGATGTTCAGACAGTCCTCGCAGTAAGATCTGCAAACGGAGAGAGAGAGAAAGAGATGGAGAAGAAGATTACAAAAAGAAAAGCAGAAATCTAAATTAAAATGTAGAGGAAGAGATGAGCAGACCGACCTGCAGCAGCTGTCGTTGCCACACAGTATGACCTCCATTCCATAGCAGCAGATGGTACAATAGGACTGATAACCATCTTCATCATAACGATACAGAGTTTCTGTAAAGTTATCCTGCAGGGACACAGACACCATCACAACCAGTGTTTGAGGACATTTTAACAGCTTTGTAAGTTTATAACAAAGTTCAGGATATCACACATTCACAGTGATCTGAGAAGCCTCGACGAGAGAGGATGATAGTTTCTTACTTTACACTTCAAGCAGAGGCTGCCTTTAAATAGAGGGTGAAATATCTCAACGTTTTCAGTTCCACAACACAAACAGAAGCCTGCAGACACAAGATGAGAGAAAGCAAGTGACTGACATTATCTATACATGCATAAAAATGCATCTATAGTCACATATCTATGTATGCATGTTATGTTTCGCCATGTAAATGTTTAATAAGTGTCTTCACTGGAGATTTAGCAATCGAAACACATGAAAACATAACCACTAACTGTCTGACTGATGATATGATATGACCATCACCACCATATAAAAATAAGTATGTATAAAAAGGGAATTTAATTACATACAACAAGCCTAAACACTCACCTTCAATGTCCAGTTTCATGTCCATGATCCTACGAATGGTCTCCTCTGCAAGAGAAGAAACCAATAATAAGGAAACAATAACCAAAATAAAATAAATAACTGAAAGTAAGCTGCCTTTATTACAGGAAATGTGCTGCACAAATTAAGTTTATTATTATGAATTTATTCAAATGGAAACAGTTTAGATGCTGGCAGCAAAATCTGTTCGTTTGAGCAGGTGACTCACTGGACTATCATAACTTCAATTCCATTAAAGTTTGACATTTTGGGTGTTATGTACCTGACTACTTCCTGCCTGGACACAGTGACTTCCTGGAGTCTCCTCATCACCATTGAGGTTGACTCTAAGAAGTTACTGCGCTCAGCCAAGAAACAGCCCGACATGTTACATCCTGTAAACCACTTCATTTTAAAAAGGGAACAGGTTCACAATTGTTCAAGTGTGTCTTAAAACAACAGTCAGGTGTTGATATGAACAGTGAAAGAGGTTTTTTGCATTCAACTTTTTCTGATAGGTGCTGTATAAATAAAGTTTGATTGATTGATTGATAAATAACATATTAATTAGAGAGCTTTAGAGGTGCTGAGAGGTGGATTCTGTTACCTTCGGATTCAGCCAGGCTAGTAGTGTTATATTTACTGTACATCGATGCTATCAATCATCTCATCTAACTCATGGCAAGAAAGTAAATAAGTGTATTTATTAGGGATGTGCAGTGAGCCCAGTATTTGTATTTGTATCTGTATTTGTTGAGGCAGCAAAATTATTTGTATTTGAATAAAAGTGGAAAGAGGCTTAAAAATCCTGTTTTTGTTTTTATTACGCTTTTAATTTTAGAAAATTAAAGTGTTACAATAAGTGTTCATAAATAAACTACCTTACGTAGGAGGTCCCCACACCGGGTTTCGAACTGGAGTCTCCAAGATCATAGATAGACGTAACAGCGGAGCGATGCTCAGATAGTGATGTAACCAAACTGCGTGCTGGTATTTGACATGTTTTTTTTTTTCTTCCCAAAAACGAATATTTAAAATATATTTGTATGAAACAAATATTTGTAAAAAAAACTCACTATTTGTGCTTTGCCGAATAAAGAATTTGTATTCGGGTACACCCCTAGTATTACCAAAATGTCAAATTATTCCTTTTCGTGCTACATAGCAACTGATCCTCCTACATGATCCACATACAAGTGCAGATCTAGATCCACTCTGTACATCTTGTCGACCAACTATTACTGAAACCTCTTTTGATTTGATCTATTTCTCTGCCATTTGAATATTTCGTAATGAAACTCATAAAAAGTGTGAGTGTATATATTAAATTCACTTTGGTACCTCTGAGTTTCTGGTCCGGCTGGGTGTAGACGCTGGTCGGCTGGTTGACCTTATTGTAAGTTTTGGTGTAGGCCTTCTTCTTCGGCACAAAGTCTGGCGACGTGTCATTATCAAATCCATCAAACAGACCGCTATTCTTCTTCATGGCCTTTCCTCCTTTCCACCCTCCTTTACCTTTCCCTTTCCCCCATCCTCCTTTCGCCTTCTCCCAGTCGTCTTTCTCCGCCTCCCATCCTCCCTTCCCTCGTTTCCCCGTCTCCGCTGTCAATCCTCCTCTGGGTCCCTTCTCCTTCGTGTCTCCTTTAATGCCTTTTACAGACTCCGGTTGTTCTTCCCATGCTGTTTTTTCACCTCCGCCTTTGTGGGAGGACTTCTCGTTGGAGTTGCAGGACAGTTTGTTCAAGGAGACGGCAACTTCCTTCAGCTCGGTGCCGATGTTGCTCTTGTTGCTCGTAGAGCTGGAGGAGTGAGGAGAAGCTTTCGGGAAGAGATTCTTCTTCACTTTTGGTCTGTTGTTTGTTTTAGTAACACCTGGACATAAAACAATCATACATGTGAGCTTTATATCTTTTACACAACAGTAACCAATGTTATGTATCAGTAGAGTTAACAGGCAACCACACCTTGTTTTATTCATCAAGGGTTTGCTGAGCATGTAGCAACATCCCTGCTAGATGTTAGTCCAACATAAACTCTATTTCAGCTGCAGCACCATATCTCCCTTTACATGTGAAGTTGTATTTAAAAGTTGGGACACTTTTAAATACTTCACTTCTGGAGTTTTTGGGTGATTGATAGTGATTTATCCACAGATGTTTTTTTACGAGAATATGAATGATGGTGATGATATTCAGCTTCGTTTTTCCTAGATTCACTCATAGAGACTGACTGTTAAAACTGGGTGGAAACAATTAAAGAGTTTTAAAAAAACACCTGCATTGCAGAACAGATCCAAAATCTTTAGGGCGACCCTTCATATTGCAGCGGTGACATGCAGTAAGGTGTGTCCTTGACAAAATCTAAGGGACATAGGTTTGTTAGCATCTATTCTCGCCGCCAAGCATTTAGAAATCCCCCGACTTCGGTAGACGGAGATCTCTGATTGTCTGGTATCGCAAAACTACACTTTTCCAGGTTATCACTGAATTATATGATGTCTTGTTATGTGCCAAATACATGTCAAAAAATAATTTTTGAATACTTTTACATCAAAATCCCTGACTTATCTTGAACTCAGGGGAAGTTGTATTTAAAAGTTGGTACACTTCTAATGCTTCACTTCTCTATATGGGTAATTGATAGCGATTTATCCAAAGATTTTTTTTACTAGAATATGATATTCTTTTGCGGTACCTAAAAAAACAGCTAGAAGAAGAAGAAGAAGGAGAAGAAGAAGAAGAAGAAGAAGAAGAAGAAGAAGGAGAAGAAGAAGAAGAAGAAGAAGAAGAAGAAGGAGAAGAAGAAGGAGGAGGTGGAGAAGGAGGAGGAGAAGAACATCCCTGGTTGCAGTGCCAGTGTAATCATGTTCTTAATTAGTTTGTACCATTTGTGGAGGCCACTGGTTTGAGTCCATCTGGCCCAGTAGGTTTAAAGCCTCCGAAGGCCCAGTCTAACATCTTCTTCAGCAGCTCATCTTTGTCCTCTGAACACGCAGGAAACTTCTTCTTACAACGCCAAGCTGCCTCCTGATAAACAGGAACATAAACATATCAACAGGAACATGTGAACATCTTCTCAGTTCAGAAAAGCACAGAAGGAAGTAGATCTGGTGATCGAGTCTGATCAGTGCTCAGCGAGAGGAAACCTGATCCTGTTATTGACTTAACTCTGTCTGAACAGTTGACACAATGTCACTTTATCAGAGAATAAATATACAGAGACACAGACTCACCTGCAGTGACAAGAAAATAGCTTCTCGGTAGGTCACGAGGATGGCGAAGGACTTTGCGCAGTAGTGCTGGGTGAAGTCAGAGAACGGTTTCAGAGCCTCCTCACTGAGCTGGAATCAGAATAATAACCTGACAATGTTAGAAAAATCTAGATTTGGGTATCAAAATGGAAATAGATACAAGAGTACAGTTAAAAATGTGACAACTTAGCAAGCGAAAAACAAATAACGTTGAAATTGTTTTGTTATTAAAAAAAGTGGCGCAGGCCCTCGTATTAATATGTAGTCAGTGTTAAATGTTTATGTGAGGAGTTGTAGAGATCCTGCTGGACCAAAACAGAGGAATCCATTGGTGAAAATGTCATAATATTAAAGAAATGATCAATATACAGTAACTATTAACCCTTTTCCACCAATAGGTTCCAGATACTTTAGAACCAGAAGAACTAATCTCAGGAACTAAACATGGAACTAAAAGTCCCTGTCATGCATCCTGTTGGTGTTTCTACTGCATCTGAGGAACCAGGTAGATCATGCAAATTAGACCCACGAGGAATTAAAATACTTGAAATGTAGCGTTGACACATGAGATAAAAACAACCAAGATTTGTTCTGTTGTTCTTTGTATTTACTGCTGCATGAGTTGAGTTTGATGGTTATTTATTCCTGCTTTGGAATGTAAAAAAAAAAACATGAAACAATCAGAAAATAACGTTTTATTTCTCTCATTCACTGGCTTTGTTCTCGCTACCGCCGCTCCCTCTCTTCATTCAATCTCTAGCTCACTTGACCACTGTCACTCTCTCTCTTTTTCTCTCGTTCTTTTTTAAAACAAGTCAGGCAGCCGATAAGAAAGCCTTACTCTACCTTTAACGTTAACAAACGAAGAGAAATGTCCTCCCCTCGCCCTAAATCGATACTAGAGTTCTTTCTTGCTTTATGAATGAAACGGTACATGAGCTGAAGCATCCAGGGAGTGTGATTGACCAATCGGCAATCATCAAATACCCCTAACTTTTTTTTCCCACTATAGTAACCAATTTTAGTCCCTGGTTCCTCCAGTTGAAATGCAGGTTTATTTCCTTAAAAAGGTTCTTGGTCCCCTGGAAAAGTTCCTGCAGTATCAAATGTATGAAGTCTCGCTTATACTCTGAATCCTGTCAATCAATAAACATCAGTTACAGCCACCAGATTCACTGAACGTCCGCACATCTTCATCTCTCCGTTTCACGTCAGACTCACCTGAGACGACATTATCTGTCCGTACCACTTCACCATCCTCTTCCCTGGAACTTGACTTTCGCCCTTGTCTGGTATGATGATGGCTGGCCAGGGAGCGAAGCCCTCCACCTGACCCCAGACCAGCTCCCCGACGGCGTCCTGTGCACAGACACACGAGACGTTAACGCATACCGACAGTTTCTGACATGGTATATTAATAGTTTTTGAATTTTGTGTGTTATTTTAACCTGTAATCAAAGCACCACATCCCCCTGCAGAATCAATTTAAGTTATTTTATTATTATAAAAACACAGTCCAGGGTTTAAGAAAATGAGATAACAGAACAAGACAAGATACTCTCAGGAGAGAAGTTCCCTGTACAGCAGATGGCACTGTTATTTCTGTGCATGTGCAGGAACGAGGTTCGGTTTACAGAGCATCATTAGCTTGTTGTGCTTCATATCACAACCTCCTGACTTTGTGCTACATTACACATTTCTCATAGAACTTCAGCACAAAGTCAAAAAGTCATGATATGTAGCACAACAAGCTAACAAAGCTCAGTAAAGGAACTTCTCTCCTGAGGGTTACAATCTTATCGCTGTTATTACTCTTTGGATCCGACTCTAAACAAGCTACAATAACAACTCTCTTCAGGAACACATCACCCAGAGCAGCGATGTGGCTGATTAACGTGTTTTTAATAGTTTTTGGAGCAACAATAGAGGTCTACGGCACAGAGGAATAAGATATATCAAACTTTGGATACACACACAATACTAATATATATCTAGTATATAGTAAGTAAAGCTATTACAGATTAATGGCTATAAAACTATACTAACCTAAAATACACTTACATTAGATTTTATGCGCAACTCTGCCGAGTTAGTTGGTGTGACTGTCGAATCCATGGCGTCGTCACCATTATCAGCATCATCATCATCACTGCCCACAACGTATATAGACTCTGCCTGTGGAGTGATTTGAGCTGCAGAAAACAAAGAAAGACATTTTGCTATTGAATATAAAGCATACAAAAGTGTGTTATTTATACACTGAACAAAACTGAACCATATGAATTAAATGAGGAAATGAATTTATCTTGTTTTCTATGAATGTTCTGAAAAATGAATCCATTGTTTGTTTTATGATTGTATGTAAGTTTCATTGTTTTCTGATATATACATGTTTATCTGCTGTATATATGCTGTGACAGTATGGCATTGGCTAAACATAACACCTACAACCTGTCCATCCTATGAGAGACATGTCTACATCACCACCGCCTCCTCTCACTCAATGTGTAATTTTTATACAAAATTCATTTCTCCAGTATTGTGTATGACTGTGTTACAGGACGCAGTGTCTGCATCGCTTGCTTTAATGTAACTTAAGAAGGCAGCAGGTTCTCTGGTGGATCATGTCATGAAGAAGATTCAGTCCTGTTCACAACACTGTGAGACGACAATAAGTGTAAATAACTTCTTACTTTCTGATTTCATTAATCTGATGGTCCCAGATATTTTGGACTCTTCGGTGACATCAACCACATCTGATAAAAACAGAACACACAGTCATATTAGTTATTTCTGTTGGCATGACGATGGATCTCATCCTGTAGTTAACGACAACAGACAAGGTTTCTGAAGGCTCCACCAAGACTGTTTAAGACCACATAGAATGTAATTTAATACCTGGTTCCCAGTCAAAGTATGAAAGACATCAATAAAAACCATTAGTGGTGATAAGGGTTAGAATTATTTACCAAGTGCGATGTGAAAAAAAAATGTTTATTTATATTTATGTCACATTTTTGTCATTACCTCCTAGCAGTATATAACAATCATTCCTAATAATATAACTAATTTCTAGAATAATTTGGGATTTTCCAGCTAACTTTTGCTAAAATCACATTAAAAAAACATTTTATGACCAACATTACTGCCTATGACAGGCTAAAAAGTATTTAAGACCTTTGTCAATGAAAAGCTTCTCTCTTTTAGAGGAAACCTAAATCAATGCTTTTCAAGACTTTTCAAGACCTGCAGATAGTTGTGAAGCTGGAGGAGCTGCTGGTTCCACAAGTGCTTTTCTGTATTTTTTTATTTCCATTTCAAATGTATCTTTAAATGATATCCTCAACATTACTTGACATAGAAACAAAGGACTCTCCCAGATGATGTAACGATCTTATACGTTTATGTTATGACCACCAGTTTCAATCATTTCAACTTAATTTCTGAGAAATCACATTTTGTCTGTGATTTTGTCTTCTGCATGGCAGAAGGACCAAGGATGCCTGAAATAACTCCTCCTACTTCACGACTCTATAACCAAATGATTAAGTTGATGAAGCTAATACAGAAACATCCTCCTTATTGTGGGACCTACCAGATGAATTATCTGTGTAGTCCGAGTCCTCCATATCTCTGCAGTGCATGGGTGAAATCAGTAGACCAGGTTTAGCTGCAGGAACGTCACTATCGTCTGATGAACTCTCTTCATTCTTTTTCTTGCCCTGATGACCTGTCTGGACGGGCAGTTTCCTCCTGCGGACGCGGGGTCTTCCCGTCCACCTGCCCGGTCGAGGTGAAGGTTCAGGGGTTTTCTTGCTGTCAGATGGAGTCTTGGCGCTGCCGAACAACTTGAGACGGGAACAAATACACGCACACAAATTCCTTTATCTTCACAAAAATATATTACTAAGAAAAACAGCATACAGTAGGATCCAAAACACTTTTGGACTGGAAACTACCGTTAGAAAATGAAAGCAAGTCAATTCAAACTAATTATGTGTTTATTCAAAATGATTTTAACTTGATTTTTGAAAAACTGACAGCCCTAATAGATGTGACGACTTGTGATATAAAAAATGAAATGTCAGAGTTACCGTTAAAATGACCTTTAAAGGAAACTGTCAGTCATAATAAAACCTGTAACACTCACCTTAGCAAACACCTCCTTCCTGTTTAGAGAGCTTGGCAGGGCCAGAAGGGTCAGGAGGAGTTTATGCAGAAGAGAGTGCGGTCTCGTGCCGTTCAACACCTGTACAGACAACGCAGAGGAACTCTTTTAATGATGTTTGATATTCAAAAGCCACTTTTTAAAGAGGGATTAGCACTTAAGCTACAAAAAGTCAACTGTTTTTAACACTTTGTTAAAGACTGCAGTGTTAGCGAGCAGGACTAAGATTAAAGTAAATGGTTGATAAAATAAGATTAATTTAACATGAATAAGTAAGATTAAAACACAGTATTCCATCAAATGTGTTACCACTCAAAGTGCTGCATCTGCAGAGACAACATGTTAATGTGACTCCAAACCACAAAACAAATTGGATGGAAATGTTTTCTGTTTGAATAAATGAAGCTTAGAGTGTGTAGTACACACACACACACACACACACACACACACACGTGAATGGGTGTCTCTGCACTAAGTGTGTGTGTGTGGTATTCTGCCTCTTTCCCAATATCTCCAGATGTCTCCTGTTTTGGTTCGGGGGACTGACATGTTTGGCATCGGTACAGGTTGCCTGACCCTCATTCCTCTACATGAGTGTGCAGGTGCAAAAGTGTGATGTGCATATGATGATACGCTGTATCAGGACTCTAAACAACGTGCAGTGAAAGGTGCTACTGGCTACAGGTGTATGTGTGGAGTAAGACTGGTGTGATGCTACATGTTTTATGTTTACTGCTGTCAGTTTGATTTCAATGGTTTTAAATGCTGCTGGTTCATGTTTTATCTTTGGGTTAGGTACGATGTGTGCTGCTGGCTTTATGTCTGTTGTTGTTCTTTGCTATTTATTGTTAGTTTATTGTGGAACTGCAGTGCAAAGTCCACAACTAATCTCCCCAAGGTGGAAAATAAAAAATTCTTATCTTATCTGTACAATTATATCTCTTCAGTTGTAATGTCATATGTGGGACATGTATTATATTTCTATTCTGTTTAAGAATGCAGCTTGTTACTCGTTCAGTTAATCAGATGAGGATTTTCCAGTCAGCAGGTATTCAGTCCAGTTACCAGACGATGACCTCCTTCTCTACCCATTAACCTACATTGATCCATTGTGTCGTTGGTTTACCTTTGCCCAGTCATGATCTTCTTCTGTTCCTCTCTCCTGTTGCTCCTTTACTTTCTTAACGAAGGTGAGGTAGTCAAATGTCAGCTGATATGCTTGTGAAGAACCGGGACTACACAGACCCAGCTGAATACCCAACTCTGACAGCATATGTCTGGACATTTTATTACCCTGAAGGGGAAAACACAGATAATATCAATAAGTAGCAACATACAGATCGGTTAGAAGTCGAAGAATAACGTTAAAAGCTGATGTTTGACTGTCTTTAAAGGATATCTGGTGATATTTTATATCTTTGTTGTTGTCACTAAATTCCATGGAAACAAACAACAAACACTGATCTCCTTTGCAACAAATTTATCTGCATTTTGTCACAAAAACTTCACCAGAGTGTGGTAGTGTACGGTAGTTTTGGGTGGGTAAGGGGCCGAATATTATTACAAATACTTCATACTTGTTTTGATACCATGAATACAAACACGTAGTATATTTAGACTCAATCCCACACACACTCTGGATTCATCCGCCGCCGAAAATAGTTCCTAAAACATGCATAATTTCCTCATTTGTTTGCGTAAAAACTACAAAGCCCAGCTGTTTTGGAAGTTACTGAGTGTTTTTTTGTAAATGAAAGTTTATCTTCATGACACATTTTAACAGATTTATGTCTTCAGAAAGCCTGAATGGAGCTGAGAGCCACAGACAGAGTGGGGAAGTCATAAAGTATTATCACGGGATTTGTTGATAATTAGAAAAATATAGAATATCATCAGTCCCATCATTTAAAGGCTGGAAATCACAGCGCATCACCAAGCTAATAAGTCTGTGATGCTTTAAACTGAAGGTAAATGTAAATGTGCATTTCTGCATAAAGTCTCACTTAGTATAATAGAAGTAAATCTTCTTACATTGATATTTTCAGGATGTTTCAGCACTACGCAGATATTCCTCAGCGCCACGTCTCCGAGCTTCTCAGGAATACTCTCCACTAAACTCTGTAGTGCTGCTTTATAGAAATCCACTGCATCCTTCAGGAAGTCCATCCTCTCCTGTTCCCCTAAATCCACGACAGCGGTGCCCCACAGTAAGTTTGAAGCACCAGAACCTATGTTCACCTCTGTTGTGGGGAGCAGCTCCTTCTTACTGTGGAGGAGAACCAGGTCTCGCCTCCTAAGAAAGCGCTCTGCGACGGAGGGCCGGAGGAGGCTGGTCGCGTAGGAGTGAACCAGCATGGAGGTCAGCTGGAGCTCCACAGCCACATCTGCTGCGTTGTACTGCTGCAGTTCTTGAAGAGCTCGGAGGGGCTCCAAAGCGTGAGAGAGGAACAGGAACCGTAGCTTGACTTTAGCATCCATCAGCTGGGCTCTGATCCGGTCAGCATCCTCGGCTTGCCTGAGCGACTTAAAATACTCCACCAAATCCCTCCAGCTGCTTACCATCTTCTGCACAGTGCGGATGATAAATAAACACTGTGCAGAGATAGAATCAGAAGGGCGAAAGAAACCTGTACCAGCGAACAGCGCTTTCAGACTGTCGTTAATGGTGGGGCAGGTCGAGTAGTGATTGTGGACGTCTCGAATCAGGTCAACTACGCAACTAAAGGAAGCCAAGAGTCCGGCCTGGCAAGCCCTTCCTGCCATCCCAGGGAGGCCGCAGAGTGATACTAACTTTGGGTTGAAAGCCTGGAGCTGAGATACAAACACCCGGATCACTCCTGGGTGCGGAGCATTGCAGTAAAACGCAGTAATGTTGGACAGAGAAAGCTCAAATTTCTTCAGCGTCTTAATGAGAAGGTGTGCATCAGAATCTGCTGTGTGCGTGGCTGTGATAACATCAGTGTCCATGTCCGCTGAGGTTTGGGGATCAACAGTGTCGACGCTCATCTGCAGAGCGTCCAGCAGCCGCACCACACTGACCCCTAAGCTCTGGTCATGGTAGCCGACCAGGACGACGCTTGTGCTATGTCCTGCATCCAGCTTCACCCCCATGAACAGGTAGAGGCAGTACGGTGTGTGTGAGCAGGACTGGATGGTGTCTTTGAGGTAGATTGGACTCAAGATGACAGAAACCTGACTGTCTGTGCTCGTACTGACGTTTGAGTTTGTGTTCACGTGGTCGTTACAGTATCTTCTGATGAAGCACAACAAAGTGCCGCTGTTGCGGGAACTACTCAAGAGAGCAGCATCCCTTACTATCCCCTGTGCCTTTACACTCTCTTCTTTCACCGTTGTCTCCATTTCCTCTGTTTTCTCCTCCATCGTCACTTCCACCACTACATCATCATCATCGGATGTTAATACTATCACATCTCCATCCTTGTTCGCAGTCTCCCCCGCTTTTTCTTTTCTTGGTTCTTCCGCTGTTTTGGCCTCCATCCCTTCAGTCATCTCCACCTCAGAGGAACAGTCATCTGAAAGGGAAATAAAAACACACTGAGCACATTTAAACGTACATTAGATCTTTTACAGACATGAAATACACAACATTGCTGGCTTCATATTTCTGGTAGGAGTAACTTTTTGTCACTCGCACAGACGCTCAGAGTAGGAGATTTTATTTTCTTTGCATATTTAACCAGGCACTGCTGTAGCCTTTATGTTACATTGAGGGCATTCAGTTCAGACTTGAGCTGTGTTCACAGTGAAATGTTACCAGATCTGACGTAGTTACTCTGGCACTTATTCAAACATATGATCGATATGTGAAATGATCAAATACAGACTTTGCAAATATATTAAAATGGCCTGATTACCTATAAATGAACAGCTTTGGACACATTTAGCTGCTGCTTCATCACATGAAAAAGTTAAATAATTGTTAAATGACTTTTGGGTTTATTGTCAATTATGATTTTTACTGAATAATAATCTTCATTGATGGAGATCCGCCTGTTGGGCCTTATCAATACATCCTCTCTTCCCCCGCCCCTGCCCAGGTGTGTTTCTCCTATAAGATTGTTTGATTGATCCTTGCCTTTACCTAACATCTTATAATGCCCCCCAATATACTCAGTAACTAAAGTAGTTCCTATCCTGTAAGAACATGGTTCATTTCTTTTAAAATCACACCTAAAACAAATAGTTCTGTCCAAATATATATAAAGTGCTACATGAGTGTGAAAAATAGACAACGGTTCAATCAGTTTCAATCAAGCGCACCTTTACTACGTATGACATCTCCTGTGTGATTTATCCCCGGACACACATCGTCTCTTTCAGCAGGAACCATACTCTTTCCTCCCCTGGCCTGTAAGGCGTCGTACTCCCGGCTGTTACTGTTCTCGTCAAAGAACCGCTTAAACCACTGCAGGAAGGTGAGAGCCACGACAGTGTTCTTCTTCATCAGCGCCTCCATAGGGATGTGCTGGAGAGAGGAAAGAGGCGGGTTTATGTCTGATACTTGTGTTTATATCCACCAGTCAACCAAAGATGTCCAAACTTAATTTTTCAAACTTCATACACATCGAGTAGGAACATTTCCATTTGGTAGTTTGAAAAGAATAAACAAGCCTCTAGAATGTAGAAATAATCAAATTACACTTTGATCAAAAGAAGCAAAGGCGCTCAGAGAGTAACCAACAGTCCATATTTGAGAGTTTAAAATAAAAAGAGATTGTTGTTGAAGATTGTTTTTTTAAATAAATACACATATTTTAAATGTGTTTTTAAAAAAAGTAGTGATGAAGATGTGTATTGATTAGGACATTACTTCCAGGGTAACAAACTGTGTGGAGTCACCCTCAAAAATATCTTTCCTTCATTTCTCTGCTGCTATTTCTTCTTACTAATTGACCGCCACAAACATCCATGACGGACACTTTTATCACTACAGGACAAACTGTAATTATCTTGTCAGTTAAAGTTAATACTCACTCTGACGACTCCAACTTTTCTGAACGCGCCTTGCAGTAAACTAAAGTTGTGAATAGAGTCGACCATATCCTTGCTAAGGAACCGGACCCTGGAGAGGTCCAGGGACCCAGGAAACATGTAGTCCATCAGCTGACAGTGGGCTGCACCTGGATATTCACACAAACACACACAGAAGTAAATGGCCTTTAAGCTCAGAAAAAAATGATAATGTAATGATAATAGAGCTGCAACGATTAGTTGATCAACAGAAAATAACTGGCGACAATTTTGATATTCGAATTATCAAGCTATTTTTCAGCAAAAATGGCAAAAATTCACTGGTTCAAGCTTCCCAAATAAGCAAAACAAGACATTTTTCACAATTTACTGACATTTTATGAAACACACGAATAATCAATGAATCACGAAAATAATAGGAAGATTAATTAGTAATGAAAATGCCTTAGTAAATCCAGCAGATTCACTAAGGCTGAGCAATCAATGTCTGTTTACATTGTCTTCACCGATTATTTGAGCAATTCTCACCTTGCAAAGACCCTTAAACTACCACTAAATATGTAATTCCAGGCTGGTGAAGCTGTTTAATAAATACACCACTTGTGTCAGTGTTACATCAGCATCTTAAAACAGGCACAAAGGACTTAAATCATTACTACATCGACTACAAATGACCATAAACAAACAATAACATTGTGTTCATTCATCCATACATTAAAATCACCTGCATGTTGACCTACCTGAGCACACCTGCTCCATTTTGGTGAAGCCTGTCTGTAAAGTTTCATTGAGCCAAGCCAGCAGCTCATAGCTGTTATTTGAATTCTCCGCATTCAGGTTTACATTCACTGCCATCTCCCACAGGGACAGACCTGTATAAATATCATGTAAATATCACTTTACACAAGAGTCAGACACATATACACATGGATCCACTGATCAACAAGTATGACCTTGAAGTCACATTCCTGAAACACCACAATAATCTAATTGTGTTCCCTTATATTTTATTATAAATAAGGAAGATATTTCAGCTACATTGTGCATTTACTGTGTGTTTTGATAACTCTTTACATTTCAGAGCTGTTTATTAAACTATTGTTCTTTCAGTAGACTTATAACTTTACAAAGTCCAGCAAGAATAACAGACAATGCTATGTTCTCAAAAAATTATGCTTTTAACTATCAGGAGCCATCTATAGACGCCTGGTATGGATTGATTAGTACCTTCCTGCTGTGAAACTTCACAAAGAGGCCTACATGTGGCTTTTTCCGCAAAATGCTGCATTCAAGTCATGTGTTGTTCGTTTCAGTTTCAGTAGATGACAAGTAAACCACTACATAGAAACTCGGGGTTTTCCGGTGTGCTCCAATTTATTTGACTCCTTTTAGTCAACAACCACGTAATTTATGTTGTCCATGATTATTAATTCCAAGTAAAAACAAATTAAACAGCTAATTAATTCATTTTTGCCCGCACATTTTTTTTTTTTTTTTTTTTTTACAAAAGACAAAAACAGCAACTACTAATATTTATTTGTAAGCGACATTGGAATATTTACCAACACAACACTAGTTCAAACTGTGAACATTTTTAGGCGCGAATGGCGTGTCCAAATCTGCCCAAATAAATGATTAATTTTAATTTGGCCGTCTGTGACTCATCATATGGACGTGAATGCAGCCAAAGTATACATTCTCTACAACCAATCAGATTAGAGCGGGCGGTATTCTGACCAATAGAATCAATGGATTCCGCACAGGCGCGTTTAGAACACAGACACGAGGTCAGATTACGTGCCGATATCACAGTGGACTACAACACCTAACATCTGAGCTCAGAGCGAGACAGTGGTCCCCATACCTACACTTATTTGTGGCAGCCCGCCACAAACTGATTTTCTATTTTTTGGAGTTGATATAAAGTTACTCTCAAACAGCCGTGTACGCACCTGCACCGACTCGTTCTCCCTCCGCTGCACACAAACAGCCTCCTCTGAGCTTTTACCCCAAAGTCACGTCACACCGTCTATGTTTGAGAGATGTGGTCAGTCTATCTCCACTTAAAAACACGAACACTTAAATATAGATTGTGCTTCTACATCGCTTTGTAAAGTGCTGACTATAGACTAGAAAAAAAGGGACATGGTGCATTTTGGTGCACCTCGTAAACTCTGTACTCAAATGGCCGTGACGATTGTTTAAAACAGGTTTCTTTTTTCTTTTAGTGCAGCATTTTTAATAATTAGATGCTAAAATCATAACAACAACATCTCATTCATTCGACGATGGAACAATATCAACAGAGAATGGCAACAGCATTGGGATAAGGAGACATGGGGGAGACATTTGTATTCAATTCAAAATAAAGCAGACCGGTCCAACCGGTCTCTGAGGGCACTATCAGGCACCAGAAACTGTAGAACATGTCGCCAACTGCAATAGATATACTTCAGAAAGGGAGGAAGAGAATTAAAGGACATATTGGAGTGTGGGGTGCAAGTAAACAGGACAGACGATGCTTATTAATTTCCTGAGGGAAACATGACTAATGGAAAAAGTTTCGTGGTCGGGAGACTGTAGGAGCTGACTGACTCCGGAAGATGGCAGAAATGCAACGACATAGATGCCGGCTGCTGTTAAACACCACTGAAGAAGAGCTCCGATCAGCTGTTTACAGCATGGATATATAGTTTACAGCCGAATAGGAAGCCATGTTGGGACGATAATAAAAGGGAAATCTCACGGGTTATTCATTCTCCAACAACTAACATAAAGCTAAAGATTAGCCATGTATCGTAACGTGCACTAAATAACCCGCATGATGATAACAAACTAAACTTGGTCCATAATAGCATAAAGTTTAGTAAAGTCCACAATTAACGTTAACTTTTCACAACATGCACCTAAGAATTCAATCAAACACATAGCTAAGCTAGCTAACTGGTTTAAAATTCCCGTGATTTAGCTAAACTAGTTTATTTTGAATGCGAGTTTAATTAAACGCGTAGTAACAGTTGAAACAACGACGTTGAAGTTAGCTTCCGATTCGGCGTTAAGGGAACTTAAATACTGATGTTTAACGGTTGATTTTCCGTCTTTTCACCACTTAAACTTGTGAAAACGTGTTATACAACGTATCAAAAGTATTAATGCTGTTTAAACCTACTTTCAGATTTGTGAGACCTTTATTTTGCTTATGAAAAAAGGGCGATTTCACTGATATTTCTCAGACCAGGTCCAAATCAAAAACCACTATACTTAGACTTGTCAAATCTGGACTAGATTATTATTATTAAGATTTGACAAGTCAAAGTATAGTTGTTTTAGACTTGGTCTAATGTGGTCTGGATGGAGAAATATCAGTGAAATCACCATTTTTTGTGTGTTTTCATGAGCAAAATAAAAGTTTCACAAATCTGAAAGTGGGTTTAAACAGCGTTAAGACTTTTGTTACGATGTCTAACACTTTTTCACAAGTGCAAAAAAGTGAAAAATATCGGAGAATCTGCTGCTAAATATCATTATTTATGTTTCCCTTAACCGTCCCTTTAACCTCCGAGTCGGAAGCTAGCTTCAGCGTCATCATGTAGTTACAGCTGAAACCGGCTTGAGACTTTAGCCGCTGCGGCTACAAAACGCAAGCTAATGTAACGTAGAACACTGCGGGCTTTCATCGTAGCTGCAAAGTGTGTTAGGCTAACACGAAACAACTGGTAGATAACGAACATCTAACAAGTTTTTGCTAAACATATTCAAAATGTGGTTGAGACATATCATCTACTCACCCCTCGCCGCTGAGCTTTGTGTGGGTATTTAAACTACCGGGTTTCAGAGGCGTGAGGAGCCCTAAACCCGCCCCCTCGCCCCGGGAGCCGCTACCGCTCCGCTATCAGCATTCTTACTGTGTGTTATTGGCAACGGAACGTAGCATAAAACACTAAAAATGTAACGAAATTACTAGTCTGCGTTCAACAACCCGATACTGATCAGAAAACAACTTCATATGACAAATAACGTTTATACTTTGCTAACAAGTACATTGTGAACGTTACATGCTAAGCTAAGTACGCTACATATACTAGCCGCTATAACACATATTGGTGAGCTGTGGTAACGCTCCAGTCACCATTTAGGGCGATTGTTTTTTTGTTTTTTTTTTACAGTATTTACAATATTTTATGGAATTGTAGCGTAATCGTTGACGTCTTAACCAAAACTGGTTACGTTTCGGTTTACTATCCGAACACGCAGTGACGACCAACGTCTCTATGTCGGACATCAGAGTCCACTGATAAAAAATAAAGCTTATTAGAGTGTAAACAAGACATTTGAATATAGCTTAATACTGCTATATAGTCGCTGGGGTCAGTGATTTAATGTGACATTCATGTGGAAAATTTGTGTCTAATTTCTGTTTCAACTATTCTCAGTGGGAGGCATGGCTGCAGGGGAGGTAGCGTCTTCTTCTTCTTCTTCTTCTTCTTCTTCTTCTTCTTCTCCTTCTCCTTCTTCTTCTTCTTCTTCTTGTAGGATTTTGGCAATATGGACGCTACTGGGCGTTTAACTGCCATCCGCAGGACAAAAATTTAACTGACAATCACACTATGTGGGAAGTAGGGGCCTTTTTTCAAAGCTGACCCTCCACACTCCCACTTCGTCACTCTGTCTGTGGTCACACTGCTGAATGAAGCTCCATAAATAAAAGTGTAGGATATAAATATAGCGGCAGACGTTGGGACGAACTTCACTTTCTCCGGCGGAAACAGGAAATGTCGTATCTTTTCGTTACTATGGCTTCCAATCAGCATCCGTCGGGAGCATTGACTGTATAAACTTATAATAAATAAAATATAATAAATCCTCCAGAGGGCATAGATGTGTTATTTATTTTAATCTTTTTATTATCAAAAACACAAAAATACATTTTTTGGACCACATTAGTACACTCCTCGCATAGTGATCCTCTGGAGATGAGATATTTTTCTGACATGCCATTGAAAAGATCTGTTTTTAAAGACCAAAAACTTTTCCGTCTAGCCTCACTATTCACATGTATGTATTAATAGAATGTGTGTATTAATAGAATTTATATGTGGTAATTAAATTTGTGTATAAACATTAGTTAATGTTCCCCCCCTGAAATAATAAATGTGTTTAACCTTTTCCTTCAGAAGTTTGTGGTCAGAAGTATAGTTAGCTCCTGCCACTAATAACAACATCCTAGTCTCTGGAGATATGAAGGATTTTTTTAATGTCACTACTTTCAAATTTATGGGTAGACTTCAACACGTTCAAAAAATACATTCTCCATGGGAAATTATTTTTCATTTTTGCCATGGAGAAATAGAAATACTAATATTATGATAGTAAAATTACTCCCAAGCCTCTTTGGTTGCATTTATTTTCTTTGTAAACATCTTCTCATTTTTCACTTTTATAAGCTGCTTGGTTTTAGCGACAGTTCCTGTAAATATACAACACTTTACAATCAAATACATGTCTACTGTTTTCTAGACTATATAATGGTATATTTCATTTTAAATACAATGTGACCTTTAGGTTTTTAACATCTGCGTGGCAATGTTAGTTTGAGCAGTTTACGAGTAAATGTTTGTACACATTGTTAAAGATGAAACCAGTGGTTTCCAACCTTTTTGACTTTTGACATCTTACAAAAAGCAGTGTGTAGTCGGGGTCACATTTCACATGTCTATGAGTTGTTAACAGCTCCACCAAATAGTGATTTTTCCCTCTAAACTTCTCACATGCTTTCATTTCAATAAATGTTCAAATGATCCAATATTTCAGCAAAAATCAAAGATTAGAGAAAAAGTCCAAAAACTGAAGACAGATTTGTGTATCAGAACTTTGTTTTTTCTTCTTTCCTCTCCCATTAATCATCTCACCACCCCTCAGATTTATCTGCTGACCCTTTGGAGGGGCCCGACCCCTAGGTTGGGAACCACTGGACTAAACTAGCTAACTGTATATAAAGTAGTGTAAACTAGCTCCACCTCCAGCAGCTACAACAGTAACATGCTGCTCTAACACTGATGCTTCACTATTAATAATCTAATGATGTCATATATAATAATATATCAGTCAGAGGGACCAAACCACTACTTTTACTGCAATACTTTAACTACATCAAGCTCATAATACTTATGTACTTTTACTGCAATACTTTAACTACATCAAGTTCATAATACTTATGTACTTTTACTTAAGTAGGATTTTTCATGCAGGACTTTTAATTGTAATTGTACTTTTACTGAAGTAAAAGATCTGAATATTTCTTCCACCACTGTCCTTTAGTGTCACCTTTAATACCACAACATCATCTGGCAAATAATGCTGTTATAATACATTTCTCTTGTGATTATATTCATTCATTTTTTTGCTAGAACACTTTCATTTACATCATCTCTGACTGGGCCTTTTTTTCCTTATGGGGTACCACAAGGCTCTGTATTAGGATCATTGCCTTTTTAATTATATAGACTCTCACTTGGCAACATTATCTCCCAATTAAATAATGTTGCAATGAAATAAACTAGATTCCACATTCTTGTCCTGCAGGGGACCCAGATTATCTCTTTAAACATGAACACGGTGTAGTTACAGTTGGATTGTGGCTGTTTGAGGACTTTCTCCATCTAAACAAGGACAAAAAGGAAAAAACTGAAATTCTTGATGTTAGGCCAAAAACTATATTTGTCAAACACTACGTAAAAGCTTGAATGAGATAAAATTCTTATAAAACCAGCAAAAATCAAAAATTGGAAAAACTTGGAAAATGGTCAATTGGAAAAAGACGTTAATGGTATCACTGGAGTAGTTTTATTCAGTTTTCTGCCACACTGCCCAAGTTCATCTGTTTCCAATCATCCAGTCTCAGTTGTATATTTATTTCATCCAGGCTGGTTACTAATATCCTGTTTTCAGGGCTGACTTAGATTGCAGCATTAAAAACAGAGTCACATAGTCCAAAATGCAGCGACCAGAATTCTAAACAAAACCCAAAATTTTAACACATAAACATAAAACACTAATCACCTCGAGGGCTTCGTACTTCATCGAGGTCAGACAACTTATTATCTAGGAGCTTTTCATGGATTAGCAGCTGCTCCTGACGTTGTTTTAACTCAGGACAGTTTTCAGTCTGAACACCTGCTTCTCAGGAAGAACTCCACAGTGTCTCTCTCAGGTATCCTTCACAGGCAGCACAAGACATCAATAGATATAAAAACCTCTCTTATTTTTCATTTTTCTACCCAACATTCCAAAAATAGAAAAACGACTCCAAAATCTTAATTATACATTGATCGGACAAACGAAAAACACAATTTTAGAAAATTTAATTCAATTTTACAATTTTCTATTATGCACATTTTATATGGAGAATTAAATTGATACACAGTCCTATCTCATTGTCAGAAAGATGTGAGAGGGGAGTTTTTCCTTAACGCTGTCGCCAAGTGCTGCTCACGGAGGAATTGTTGGGTCTCTGTAAATTAAAGAGATCAGTCTAGACCTGTTCTGTGTGAAAAATGCCCTGAAATGACTTTTGTTGTGATTTGGCTCTATATAAATAAAATTGACTTTAATTTGAATGAGAGCTACTGTGGTCTGATTCTGTAGGATAAATTAGCTTGATGAGAGTTAAGCACCTTTATTTTCACTCTTATACATCTGTATAACTCAAGCTGTATAATTATGCTCCAACGTTTTTTTATCAACATTTTTTGAGCAATAACCATTCAGCTACCAGGACGCTCCTGCTATTGTTCTTTAAAAAAAAAAAAGTATATATATTGTTTATTTGTAAAACATATGGAGACACTTTTTTTGCACTTCAGATAAATCTACACTTACTTCCTGTTTTGAACATGATAGTGTTCAGAAAAGTGTTCAAATTCAGCAAAGCAGAAGAAAAAAAAATTTAAATCCTGTAAAAATACAAATTTTCTGAAACATAACTTCCTCACAAGGACCATATAGAACCATACAGTGTCAATGTCAATTATTGATAAATCATTGAAGTTTATTAACATTCTCACTTTTTTAAATACTTGGAGTTTTAGACATCTGTGGAGACAAGCAACTTTAAAATATCACTTTATAAACTGTAGGAATTAATGTATCATTGTTGTTATGATTTTATATACTGAACAGTTAAAATAGTTGATTGATTGATTGAATATAAGATAATGAAAATAATCCTTCCTTATTCAAACAAAAGATAAATGGATACAGATGGATTAGCATTTAACACAGGACACTCGACGGTGGTTTTTAGCAGCCAAGCTGCATTTTATTGAGTAAAAATTATATATAGGTTGCTATAAGAAGTACACAAACATAAAAAATACGTCAATGTTTTTTTCCACTAAAGATTCAAATGAAGTATAAAAATAGCACAGAATCTGTTCTTTTTGAATGCTTTTGCACTTTAGAGTCATAAGAAAAAAAAAATCCTCAAATGT
Source organism: Thunnus albacares (assembly GCF_914725855.1). NCBI lineage: Eukaryota > Metazoa > Chordata > Actinopteri > Scombriformes > Scombridae > Thunnus > Thunnus albacares. The sequence continues at coordinate 32,454,219 of NC_058110.1, read as the reverse complement.
GATTCTGATAAAAGTAAAAACACAAAAAGGTTCTAGTGAAACAAGTCGGACATCATCATTCATACATAAGCCTACAAATACAGACTCAAATGGTTAAAATCTACATAACACAAAGTATCAAAAAGCTATCGATTAATATGCTCTAAATCGTGCTACATTACAAATTTCAAGCAAGCTTTATAATGTGTTAATATAAACTGTATGTGTTCTCAATATAAAAACGTCTTAAAAGAGCAGGTACAAAAAAAAAAAGCAAAGAAAAACTAGATTTTTTTTTTGCGTACTGTTTTCAAGCAAAAACATTCAACAAGTTCAGCAGTATTAACGAAGCATGTAAACAATTACTTTTTTTGGTTTCTTAAAAAAAGGACTTGAAAATCAGACTTGAAAACTGAAAAAAAGGTTCCTGGTGGCACTTTTTAAAGGGGCCCTTTAAGGACCATAGAGTCTTTAATTTATAAAAGAACTGGTCATTTAAACATCAGAGGAAAGACTTGTGCATTTTCTGTAAAAAAAAAAAAAAAAAAAAAAAAAAAAAAGAATAAAACAAAAAACAATGTAGTTCTTGGTCAAACCAAAGAGTTAAAACACTTGTAAACCTTTCTATCGATACAGTACGCAAAACATTGTGTAAAAAAAAAAAAAAAAAAGTTCCAGTGATAAAATATAAGCTATATATACAGGGCATACGGGAGCAGAAAGCTACAGTATATATATTTACAGAGCAGAGATCCTATAGGAGGAGTGATGTACAGTTGCCCCCTTGTCTGAGGTAATGCCCCTTTAGTTTGTTTTGGTGACAGCCAACAGCATTAAAAAGATCTTCCAGTTATTAAAAAACAAAGTTTGTTATGAGTTTGGTCCATTGGTCACATCAAGAGACTTTGCACCAAAATAAAACTGTCCAGTAAATACATCTGTCTGGTGAACATGCTGATGCTTTAACATACAGTATGATGTCATTGCAAACAATACATATCATACAATCCAATTCTTTACTGGTTTTATTAATGTTTTTGCAATATCTTGGAAAACAGTTCTTCTTCTGGTGATAAAATGTGTCTTGTTTTACCACTTTAAGGTCTTAAAGTCTTTACATACTGTATCCTGAAGCATGTTCACCACACAGAACTAAAGTACAGTATCAACCAGCGTCATAGAGGTGATTTTCATGGCAGTCCTCTTGATAAATCTTCTGTAAACTTAAAGCAATGGAACAAAAACAGGAAAAAAAAAAAAACTCCAATAAACAAAAAGTAGTCAGTGCTAGTTTACAAAAATATTGCGTGTTCACCAGTGTTTCCCACCATTTTTTTTTCTTTTCTCTTCTTTCTGGAACCACATTTCCACACAGTTCCTGGATATAAAACTAAAACTTCTTTCCGGCCAGGATCAGCCACATGTGGAGACACTGGCTTCCACCCATTACAGTAAACTAAAACAGTTTTATTTATTTATTTTTTCTTTATATCTAAACATCTACAGTAGGATAAAAGTCATCACTCTTTTAATTCTCAGCTGTCTGGAACTGGTCGACAAAAACCTCGCTAAACCTCTTTTTGTTTTTGCATTGGCTTGTTTCAAGTATTTGTACGTAGCTTTCAGGGAGATGTCGCTGTGACATTATTATAACAGTATAACTCAAAAGTTTCACACTATCCATACAAAAACATCTTTATAAAATCTTTAATAAAAGTTTTTTCTCTCTTTTGTTTTTTTTTTTTTTTTAAAGGAAGCTATTTTGCTCATATCAACAACAACAAACTATGAATATGAACTCGTCTATAGAGTGTAAAATCCTGCCTCATTTCCCTGTTAGCTTCTAGTCCACTAGCTTCCATTTCTCTGTGTATTTTCCTACTGAGGGCTTCTTTCATTGCTCCTCTGAAAAACTCAAACATAACACTCAGGTTTTCCCTCCATATTCTAATCTAAATATATACCTACAACAGTACTGTGTAGTAAGATATTTAAACATGATTATTTTGTTAGCATCGGACAACTGCAGCTCCCACTGGACTCATGGGACGGGATGTTGAATGCTAACTGCTTTATGTTTATTTTCCAGTACAGTTGATTTATTTATCTTAAGACTATGAACAGAAAACCAAAGTATCATATTTTGGCTTTTTTTTTTTTTTATAGAACAAAAAACACTAAAGGCTCGTGGAACAGCAGTGGTAACAGGACTTCAACTGTGCATCGTATGACTTTGGTTCAAGTGAGTTTTTAAAAAAAATATTATTGTTTAGATGAACAGCTTCTATCAGCAGCCTGCTTGTCACATATTTCTTAATAATTAGCTAAAATGGAGGGATGAGCGACCTCTAAAAAACACTTCCTTAAAAAAAAGGTTTGGTACAGAGCCACTTAAAAAGTTGCCGTGTTGTTGTCTATTTTCTACAACTACTAAGTGTTGTCGACTTAAAAACAAATCCCCTCTGAGGGATTTTCAAAATAAAACTAATTTAAAGCACTGTACAGCTGTAATGTTAATAAAAAAAAAGCAGAGGAGTGGGCGAACCACTCTACTGGCCTACGATTTGGATGATATATAATCTACTGACTGGCTGCACTTTCATGAATCAGACACCTGACCCTCCCTCCGTTTCTCTCTTTCTGGCACTGTGGGTAGTGATAAACCACAGCCGAGCTTCTCACCCGTGCTGCGTTTGTGTATCTCTGTGTTAGTGTGTGTTATGTGTATTTAAGGCTGCAGTGCATCATCACATGAATCCAGAAAGGGCTGCAAACAAACTAAACAGCTACTTTCACGAGCTCCCAGCTACACTGATTTCTAGACTTTGACTAAAAACTGGCTGTTTGCCTGCCCGACGGAGTGGAGAAACTTTCCAGCTCCTGACAAAGTGAACCGTAATTTGGCTGGCGGCTGATCGTGTCCCGGAGCCAGTGTTACAATAGAAAAAATAAAGCTGGTGTGTTTTTCGTTCATAAGTGACATCTGTTTGCTGGTGACGGGGTGTTTATTCACAGGCGTAGTAGTCTTTGAGCGGTGCGAACAGATGCCTGATGACGGGGACGCTCCAGGACCGGCCCAGGAGTTTCTGTCTGGCGCCGCGACCCATGTTGGACACGTCTGTGTAGTGGACAGGGAAGCCGAAGATCCTGCAGGGGGGAAAAAAATGACAATAAATGTTGAAAATATGAGAACATAAAAGCATAACATTTTGCAGCAGAGAGCAAGTGCAAGGTTATTTAAATGCTTGGGTAAAGAGACAGGTTTTAAACTTTATTTTGAAAGTATATCAGCAGTCGGTGGCATTAAACCTTCACAGAAGAAGAGGACACAACAAGATCATTAAACGAGTGGCAGTCAAGGCTCAAACGATGGAAAACATGATGGAAATATGACATTTGTGTTTGTTTCATGTATTCATTTGAGGAAGGTTACGGTCTCCTCCTCATCATCGCTCCACACAGATCTGATCTGACTTCATGCAATACGTATAAACACAGGTGGAAGGAAACACATTTATGTATTTGATCTTGAAAAGGTGAATGATGTTCTGTTGTTTGTCAGCAATAAATCTGTAGGACTGTGTGTGTGTGTGTGTGTGTGTGTGTGTGCTGCTCACCTCTCCAGCTCAGTGCACCACAGGATGTCCTCCTTCCCGTTCATCAGGACGGGGAAGTGTTGGTCCTTCCCCTGTTTGATGGAGTTGGAGCGTGTAGTGATGGTTCGCACCTTCCCGAACTACAGAACAACAAAAACACGGTCAGACAGGTGCAGATGACACAAACAGGAAACTATATAAAGCAAAAAATCAAACATGTATTCATCTAGAGATGCAACAACTACTTGATTAATTGAACAGTCTATCATTGCATAATCATTTCAGGTTTTCATCCACTGATAATTAACAGATTATCTTTGGGTTTTGGACTGTTTGTTAGACAAAACAAGACATTTTGTGGCCATGTGCTCTAGAAATTTGTGATGGATAATTTTCATAATTTGCTGACATTTTACAGATCAAACAAATGATTATTTAATAGAGAAAATAATCAGTAGATGAATGCATAATGATAAGAATCGTTATTTGAAGATTAGCTTCGTCATCAGCTTTGTTCTATATTCTGCAGACGTCTGACCTTTGCAACTCTGCCGTGCTCCAGACAGTCCTGCAGCTCCAGTTTGTCCATCCCAGACGCACACAGAGGCCTGAAACAGAGAATACTTATCACTTTTACTCTTTCACACTGTTTCTATCTGCTTACATTCACTGGAGAATATAAAGAACTGATCTTCTGTGTAGATCACAGTGCAGGTTTTAGTGTTTAGTTGAGGTGTTTGTTTACCTGTTCATACCCGGCAGGTTTCCCCAGAAGTATCGTGCGCGGTGAGCGGCGGAGACCTCGATGGCGTCGATCATCACGGGGTTACACTGCCAGAATAAAAGACACACAGTTATTACTCATAAACTTCTTTTTAGATCCTCTCGTTCTTTGTTGCTGTTTCTCATCGGACACCAAAGGTCTTCCAGCAGGTCAGAGGTCAAATTACTCAAATACAACATATAATTTTATGTTGATCAGCTGTTTAAATGTGTAAATGGTTGTATAGAGGAGGCTTTATAGTATTTAAAATGTGACACTTGCATTTCTATTTCTGATTTTCAGGACTTCAAGACTTTTTTGCTTGTTTTCCTCAAACTTATTCTTGTTTTTGACTGTATTTACCTTCATCTTTTATTCGTTTATATGTAGATATGTAGCACTACTGACAATTTTATTTAGTTTGGCAGCTGTTCATTTATTTTATTATAGAATTGAGCAGATGATGCTTGTAACACCTGTTTGTTTTGTTTATGTTATTATATGGATTATTTTCTGTTGTCTATTTAATTCTTTTTATCATTAATACTATTTTAATTTGTTAAATTGTATAAAATGCATCTCAAGGGGCTTATCCTAAAATTAAAAATGTCAAATTTAAGTCGACGTCATAAATGACATTAATGATCTTGTGTTGAAGGCTGTTTGTACTCTACGGTCCGTGTGATTTACCTCCAGGTATCGTGAGATGTCTCTCTTGTCGTTGACGCCCATGGCGACCACGTTCTCGAACATCCAGAAGAACGGCCGGTCCTCTCCTTCTTTGGGTTTGGCTTCGCTCAGCAGACGGTAGAACTCAAAGAACAACCTCCCTGTGCCTTCTACAGCAACAAAACCCCCCAAAAAACATCATGAGAGTCCATCCCACCACATCTGCTCAATGCTTTAACTTTAAATACAGTAATTTACCAACATATAATTCAAATATGCAGCTGTAATGTCACATCTATCACACAACCAAACACAACAAGAATGATAAACACAGTCTGATATGATTTCCTCTGCTGTGTACCTACCATACAGGCCCTTCCTCGCTGGGTTGACGATTGACAGGTCGTTGCAGGGACTTCCTCCGATCACCAGATCGAACGGACCCCACTCCTGAATCTGAGAGAGGAAACAGCACCATCTAGTGTCAGACTGAGGGAGTGACGAGGCTGCACAAGATAGATTCAGCATGAACAAAAACACCAAATCTTTTAGTACTTAGAATGATGTGATCTTGAGTATAAGCTCTCACATCAGATGTAAGGGTGATGTAATAATTATTAGATATAAAGCTGGTCAATATTTCCTAAATTCTGCTTGAGTGAAGTTACAGTATAAAGCAGTGAAATTCAAATGTCATTTAACCAGCAGCTGAGCTCTGATTTAACCTCAACTCTAACATCTGCTCACCCTTTGTCCTCTTGTCACCCATTCACATACAAACCCCTCCCTCGTCGTACACAACAAGTCCTTTCACTCTCAGACAATGAGCAGAGGGAGGAATGAAAGAGATGAAGGGAGAAAGAAGAAATAGGAAACAGAGAGAAAGAGAACAGGAGGTGAAGGTGGAGGTGTTCTTAATCTCTTACATAACAGCTAATAGAGAGCGGGGGCGTGAACCCCTAAACACTCTCTCACACACACACACACACACACACACACACACACACACACACACACACAGCGTGACTAACAAGTGAAAGGATTCCTGAGGGGATTTACAGCGGATGTCCTCTGCCCTGAACCACATCAGTGCAGCTGCCAGCCTCTGTCTGGTGTGTGTGTGTGTGTGTGTGTGTGTGTGTGTGTGTGTGTGTGTGTGTGTGTGTGTGTGTGTGTGTGCCATCATCCATCATTTCTTGTAAAGGAATCATTCTTGTGAAATAGGCTTATTCACTGTCTTACTGAGAATAAAGCTGGATTTATAGAAAGTCACACCGTACTGATGTGGGCCTCCCCTAAAACCTAACGACACGTCAGGCTACAGAGATATTATTACTGATTGATTATGTTTATTTATTGGGACAACGTACAGTTTTAAGCATAAATGTTAACATTTAATGTACTGCATCAGCGTTAGCTTTAAAGCTAATATTCATCTGCAGTTTCTAATGCTGGTAGAGATTGATAAGAGTGAAAATGACATGAAGCAAGTTGGAAAAAGACTCTTCTGCTCACAGTGAATGAAACTACATTCAAGGATTAGTCTGGCGATTTTCTATATATATATATTTTTTTATTGTCAACAAATCTCATATGCAGAGGCAAACCAGCAATGAACTGGTATTGTTAGCCTAGCTTAGCATAATATGAGAAGAATGATGCCACTTTCTTATCTGTGTGTTATGGTTTGAGTTAGATCCAGGATTAGCTTAGCTTAGCATAACATGTTGAAGCAGGAGTAAACAGCTACCCTGGCTCTGTCCAAAGTTAAAACATGTGCGTATAAAGGCCTCTAAAGCTCCATAATTAATTAAATCTACCTTTGAGGATATGGCTAAATTCTTCTTAATGTCAACTAATCTCATGTTTGGAGCCGAACCAACAATGATCTCATTAACTTACAAGTATCATGTGTGTGTATCTAAAGCCTCTTCTGTGCTGTAGACCTCCGTTATTGTCCAAACACTATTAAAAACACATTAATGAGCCACACCGCTGCACCGGGTGACATGTTCCTTCGTCCCTGAAGAGATCAGTTACTGCAGTTTGTTTAGAAACGGCTCCAAAGACTAATAGCGGCGATTAGATTGTAGCTCTCAGGGGGAAAGATTTCCTTGCTACAGTAATCACTCTCTTCAAGGGTGAAGGAACATGTCACCCGGTGCGGCGGTGTGGCTCATTGATGTGCTTTTAATAGTGTTTGGACAACAAAAAGAGGTCTGCAGCACAGAGAAATATGATATATCAGGCTTTGGATACACACACACACGATACTTGTAAGTTAATGAGGTCATTGTTGGTTTGGCTCCAAACGTGAGATTTGTTGACATTAAGAAAAATTTAGGTAGATTTCATTAATTATGGAGCTTTAGAGGCGTTTATAGGCACATGTTTTAACTTTGGACAGAGCCAGGGTAGCTGTTTACTCCTGCTTCAACGTATTATGCTAAGCTAGGCTAATCACCTCCTGGATCTAACTCAAACCATAACACACAGATAAGAAAGTGGCATCATTCTTCTCATCTCGCCCTCAGATGGAGCGTCACAGCGAGAGAAACAAACAGAAGGTTTCTCTGATGAGTTATGATCGGCTGTGGCTCAGGAGGTAGAGCGGGTCGTCCACTAATCAGAAGATCGGCGGTTCGATTCCCAGCTCCTCCAGTCCGCATGTCGATGTGTCCTTGAGCAAGATACTTAACCCTGAATTGCTCCTGATGGCTGCACCATTCAGCGTATGAAGGTGTGTGAGTGGGTGAGTTTGATTCGTAGTGTAAAAGCACTTTGAGTGGTCGGAAGACTAGAAAGGCGCTATACAAGTACAGTCCATTTACCATTTAAGGTGCGCTTGATTTATCTCTCCCAACAGCTGAGCAACTTTCAGACAATCAAACAAACACACACTCTTATAACCCTTGTGAGTCCGTACACTTCCTTACGTATCTTTAAATCTTTTCAACCCTGACTAACATCAACTAAACCTGGTTCAGGATGGTTCAGATGTTTTTCAACCTCAATCAGTGATCACTTTTAATTAGAACAACTGGTCACCTTCTACACAAGCCTTTAAGCACCATGAATAACAACTTTTTTCAAAGTGCAAAACACTGTAAGTAATCGTGAAATTTCAGCCCTTCTGCAGATTATTATGGTGCAGTTTGAACACATAGAGGATCCTGAGCCAACTGATCACTTTGTCTTCTCTAATAACACCTTCTTCAAATCATGTCAATCAATAACAAAAAAACATTATTTAGCCTTAAATAGTGACAGAAAGTTCTCATGTGTTTAATCCTGTTTTGGGCACAAACGTTGTCTGAGACTATTCAGTGCAGATTTATTTAATAACAGACGCCAAACGATTTTACACAATCTCTGGTTTCTTTGTGTTTGTACAAGTTTAAATAATTACTGGAATAAATCACGTCAATATATTTTTTCACAATGCTGTTTGTGTCACGAGTACTTTCACACAGAACGAGAATATAACGAGGCGAAAAAGCAATTTGTGATTTTTTTTTGGACCCGGGTCGATTTTTCTGACTTTTCACGCAGCGAATAAAAGCATCAACCGATCACAAAGCGTAATCTGCACAGACAGCTGTCCCACATGGGGTGTTGAGTATCCTGCTGTATCTATATTGATCGATCAGCTCCCAGTCTGTCTGTGAGCACTGCAGGCAGACAGGTAGGTAAAGCCAATGAATCAATACATTGATGTATCATACGCATCATCACCGTGTATTTATAAATACAAACACTGTGGATTTCTTCCCGTGGAGCTGCAGCTGACAGGCGGCTGCTTCTGTGGACATGAGACGCTGAACGCAGGTCGGAGATCATCATCATCATCATCATCACTGGAGGATGTTGACATCATCATCCAGTGATGATGATGATGATGATCTCGTCCTTCTTCTCCTTACTCGAAAAAAGAAGAGGAGAGCGTTATATCCGCTCAATCCACACCGGCTCTGACCTGCGTTCAGCGTCTCCGTCCTGTGACGGCCCCTCTGCTTTGTGCTCGTTGCTACTGTGCTTTGTTTGCAGGAGCAGGTTCCTGAGCACGCTAATGAGCAGGATGAGACACACCTGGGCCCGGTGTGCCCCATATATGGAGTCAGAAGCGGCCAGTTCAGATCCTCTCTTCTCTCCTCCCACACAGCATACATTCACTCAACCACTCCCTACATGACTGATTTTTCCAGACTAACCCTTCCTATTGTTATCTTTTGTTTGTTTTGAGTACTTTGTGTTAAATAAATTTGCTTTTGGATTATTGATACCCGTGTGACTTCCCTTTTTTGCCACAGTCTAGAGCCGGGCTGTGACAGTCCACAGACGCAGCCGCTGGACAAACTGCCCTCACCAGGCTGACTGACGGCAGAACGAGCTGCCGCAAATTCATATCGCTGCCGGTGTGAATAGTTCTGATGCGTCGCTGTGTGTGTGTGTGTGTGAAGGCCTTCAGTCCTGTTTTCAGCTATAGTTTGTTGGGTGAAAGTAAAACCAATAAAACATTTAAACCACTTAGATAAACTGTGAACATTTTCTTCCTCACGTTTTTCCTGGTGATGTCTCGGACATCATGGACGTACTGGATCCTTCCTTCATGTCTGACGACGCCCACTGAGATCGAGTCCTCGCACACCTCTGACGCCACGTACTGGCCCACCTTAAAACCCAGATCCCTTAGAACCAGGTAGCCTGGGAACACACACACACACACACACACACAGTTTGTATGATGACCTGCTGATGAATGAAACATCAAGCGTTATATTATTATTTCACCGTCACACCGTTCCTCACCGGTGGCAATGCCGTCAAACAGGGAGAGGACTCTGATTGGTCGTCTCTGCTCTGCAGGGACTGCTGGGTAAATCTTTGGTTTCTCCTGGAAGATAAACAAAAAGAAGTTTTTGGGAAATGAGAGATGGTTTAGCGGTAAAAAGGTGCTAAATTAAGTCTTAAATCTGCTCTTTCTGAAGGGAAACAGACGTAATCTCAGACGTCAACTTTTAGATAACGGCAGTACAACAAGTATTTATTTATCATCATTACTGGGAACTACACAGCAGATTATTTTTAAACTGGGATGTCACAGTATGATGTAATCAAACACAGAAACACCAGAACGTTCTGCACTGTGAATCAACTTTCTGATTCACTCTTTCAAACATCCTTTTGACAGATAAAACACTTTGAAATCTTCACAAAGGTTGTTGCACTTCATTGCTTTAGATTGTTGTTTTTACTTCCTGTGAGCTGTTGATGGGATCTGACTCTGCTTGTTGTCGTGATAAATTTACAACTGAAACTACTTTTTTTACTTGACTTTACTTGCATTTTACTTTATTTCTGGCTCAAAGAAGAAAAAAAATAAAAGAGAGAATAAACATATAGAAACATGCGAGTTTCTTCTCATGTTTAACTGAAAATCATAGACAGTAGTTGATTATTAGTCTATGAGTTGTGAGCATTGTTTCATTTGAATATATTTTATAGGCCTGAAGGGGTAAAAATGCAAAGATTAGAAAGAGTCAGACATGTTTTTTTTTTATGTTTTTGTACCTTTTATCTTTTCTTATTTTCTATAATTTATGTCAATAATCTGGCAACCAATCAGATTAGGAGCGTCCTGACCCCCAGGTTTGGAAACACTGATATATAGTATAAAATAGATACTTACAGATACAAATATACATATAGATATGTTACCAAAAAGATTTAAAGACAGAATATGTTACTGATGCTGTCCCAGTTCGCCCCCTATCCTGTACAAAGTGACTCACAAACTCCTGTCCGTTGTCGTTGGCGAAGAACTCCTGCAGCTTGAGGCTCCAGTCGTGTCGTCGTTTGAGGACGCCGTACTGCAGCAGCGGCTGACACATGTAGCATCGCCACGGGTCCAGATACCGAGCGTTGTTAGACGCCCCGGGATCGACCAGGATGTCCAGACAGTCCACGCAGAAACACCTGGAGGAGGAGGAGGAGGAGGAGGAGGAGGAGGTGAATGAACGGACACACACACACACACACACGAGTGGAGAGAATGCATCGTATGTTTCTTTACGTGTGTGTGTGTGTGTGTGTGTGTGTGTGTGTGTGTGTGTGTGTCGGACCTGCAGCAGTTGACGTTGCCGCAGAGCAGAACCTCTCGACCTCCGCAGCAAACGGTGCAGTAGGACTGATAACCGTCGTCATCGTACATGTAGGACATCTCCAAGTACACGTCCTGAACACACACACACACACACACAAAACAACTTATTGACATGATTTCACATGTTTGACTTGATTAAAAAGCATCATATCAGTCAAATACGTCCTAATTAGTCACATGAAACATCCTAAAACACACATTTAATTGAACAAATATCAGAAAACGTCTCTAAATGTTGTCTTTCTACATGAATTCCTGGCATCTCTGGTGGAGTTAACAGCTGTAACAGTTTGTTCTGGTAAAGTGAAGGGCGTTACTGAAGACAGTTCATGACTAAAACTTCTCCTGATAATCTTCTTCTTCTTTTCTCCGCTGACAGAAACAAGGTCAAAGTTCAGTCATCCCACCTTTTTCCGCTCACTGAGTCTCCTGTTAGTCCGCCTGCTTCGGGCCTCCAGTCGTGCTCATATGCAGTAAACTAATAATCTGTGACATATCAGTTTTTGTTGCCCCCCCCCTCCCCTCTTTAACTGACCGCTGCACCGCCGCACAGTGACTCTGCGTTTTTTTTCCCCAGTTCATCACAACTTCTAAAACGTGAAGAGTCTGGTAGCTCATTACTGGAAAAATCTTCAAGATTGTTTGGAGGAAGGTTTGGAGGTCCTCGTCAGCTTGTAAATAACTACAAGTAGTGATGAGAATCATAAAAATAATGCAACATTATTATTTTATCCTCCGTAATCTAAACTATTCTTATTAGCAGCCCTGACATGTTGCTCATTAGAGGCAGGCTGTAATTATATATAACTGTTATTATATATTATATGAACATTAACACTGTTTTCTGTTGATTTTAATATGTTGAAGCAAAAAATTTACAACCTGTATAAACTCCGGGATCATTAAACTTGCCTTAGATTTTTACTCTAGATGTCTAAATGCAACTGCAGGGTGGAAATATCTGAATTTAAATAAACCTTTTAGACATTTTGACTTTTATTTTGTTATAGTAAAAAGCATTTATGTGCCACTAATAACATCACAGCTCTCTCTGTTCTGTTTATTTTTCAGTGCTCTGGAGCTGAAGCAGTACTTTTACTGCTATGACATGTCAACAACATGTGTGCTGCAGACAAAGACCACCTGAATGACCCCAAACATGTCTGAGCAGAAAAGGCAAAAAGCGCCACCTACAGGCGTTCCTGTAAAACACACACTGCAGTGACGTAACACTCTTTATTCCCAGAAGCCTCAAAGCATCATATATTCAATGATTGTACTTTTATTGTGCAGGTTTGTGAGCTAATTAATATGTTTATACACCTACAGCACACACGGGTTTACAAGACACTATTTATTATTATTATTATTACTTAATTTCCTTGTATGTGAATATGTATTGCTCATCTACTATCTTCTATATTTTTCTTATTGTTTGGATCCAAACCAACAGTGAACTGTGTGTATCCAAAGCCTGATATATCTCATTCCTCCATTATTGTCCAAAAAACTATTAAAAACACATCAGTGAGTCACACGGCTGCACTGTGTGACATGTTCCTTCATTATAAAAAGAGTTTGGTTACGTTTGTTTGTTTAGAAACGGCTCCAAAGAGTAAAAACTAGCGATAAGATAGCGACCCGCCACTGCACATGTGCGGAAACGTGGCTCCGTTTACGGCTTCAATAGCTTTCTGTGTTTCATATCACAACTTCTTGTTCTTTGAGTACTTAATAATGTGGTAAATGAGATCTTAAATGTTCTTGCATGAGGCCCATTGTGTTCCTTTATGTAAAGAATATAATGATTCTTATCCATCTTCTGTTTATTAACGTTCCTTCATGATTCTGATACAAGCGAGACGAGCTGCTGCTTTTTGGGAAATAACTTCAAACTTTCTACCTTGCATGTTTGGCACAGGCCTCCTTCAAACAGTGGGTGGAAGGTTGCTGCTCTCATCTTTCCACAAGAGAGACAGAACTCTGCCAAGACACACACACACACACACATACGATCAATGAGCAGCCAAAAAACTGAAAATGAATTGATGCGGTTAATGATTAATTCGCCTCGGTCATTCACAAACACACAACATGGAACTTTTACCTTCTATACTTCTTTTATTCTTCAGAACTTCATTCACCATTTGTTCTGAGAGAAACAGAAAGACGACGTTAACACAACGTTTACATGAGATTCACGTTTCTCTGCACAATATGTTTCATCTTTTCCAGTGTGTTTCTCCAACTTTCAACCGCTCAACCAATGCAAACAAAACTTATCTAATGAAACTAATCTAAACCTCACAAATACCAAACTTATCTTTTTATAATCTTTAACAGATTAAAATCAGGGACACTAACACCTGCTAACATCCCAATTTTCAACCATCTTTAATCAAGAAGATTTTTTTTATTCCCAGGAGTGAAAACATGGCAACAACTCAAAATGAGAACATCAAATATTATCACAAAAAGTAAAAAAAGAATGTCAGAGAAGGAAAAATATGATGTGCATTAGTGTATTTAAAATGAAATAAGACCTGCACAAATAGTACCAATAACAGACAGATGTCAAATAAATATATATCCTGCATTTTGGGCAATGTTCAGCGAGTTTGACCTTTGACCTCTACCTCTGCTGTAGGACTCCTCGGGGGCGGCCTTGTTCTTACAGACACCGACTTTGGGCCGCTTCGCGCTGGGGAAATACTCCGGCAGGGAAACATCAAGGACCTGAAGGTCCAGAGGGTTACTCTCTGCGCACACACACACACACACACACACACACACACACACACACACACCAGGTTTACTATCATGACAAATGTTAAAATCAACATTATGCAGATTAGAAAACGTGCAGCCTGTTTGTGATTAACTGAACATATTCTACAGTCTGGTTCTTGCTGCCTTGCTCACCGGCGTTGTGTGGAGGTTTGAGTCCGTCCTCGCCTTTGGGCTGGAAGCCGCCGTTGGCCCAGTCCAGCATGGGTTTGACCTGGTCGTCCGGATTGTCCGACTCGCAGGGAGGAAACGTCTTCTCCGCCCGGATACTCGCCATCTGTACGAGAGAGACAGAGAGAATAAAGAGATGTGACAAAGTTAATTTCAACCGTAATTAACAAATATATAAATCCAGTTATTAGGATAATAAAAGGCAAAAAGAAGATATTTAAATGAAGATTTTTAAAAAAGTAGAAGACTGAACTGACATGATTCATCAAAGTTTCATTAAAACAAAACTGGAGTTGAACCATTTTCATCCTAATTAGACTGATCAGTGTCATGTCTTAAAGAGCAAAAACATTAATCAGGCCTCAGCTGAAGTTAACAGGTGGAGTTAAGGACCTTTAATTAAAGCGCCGTCGTTAAGACAATCATTGTAAGTTTTGAAATGCTGGAACACCAGAGACTGATGCATCATCCTGACAAGTTTTGTTAAAAATCTGAGCAGTGGTTACAGTTCAGCAGCAGGAGGAAAAAAACAAGTTCTTCAGAGTTTTGAAGGACCTGTTGCTTCCCTCCTCTTCCTCACTCATCATCCTCTGTTTCAAGGGTTCCTTGAAACCGTTTTTACCGTTTTCACATACATTCTGCTTACAACTGGTACACAATGACGTATTCTTTTCTCCATTCCTAATATTATAATATTATTCATTTAAACATGACAGTCTTCCTTAGTTTTTTACTTTGGATCCAGTTAAAGAACAACTGTGCCTATTCATACATATCAAGAGGAAAAGTAAAATAAAATAAAATATAGAATATATTATTCATATACCTATGGCTATATATCCACACATGGATACATATACCCATGTCCAAAGCACAACAGTTATTCACAATCTTCCATACCTCATGGCCAGTTGAATTAACAGAGTTCTACCCTGTGATCGATTATGCAGATATTGTGAAATAGAATAAAATTTTAAAAAAACAACAACAACAACAAACGAACCAAAAAAGAAAACAGAACCTTTCAACATCTGTAGCTATGAAATATGAACTAGGGGTCTTTGTTCCTATGATGTACATCTCTAATCTAGTTGGTTTTATGTACTCTATCCAATTTTCCCAAATTCTTTCAAATCTGTCCCTCTCCAGTCTCACAGAGAAAGTTAACTTTTCCATCCCATATATATTGTGCATAACCTCAACCCAATCCTCGACCTTAGGTACCTCATTCTTCAACCACTTTCTAGTAATCGCTTTTTTACTTGCAATCAGCATTGTTCTGTAAATATATTTGTCCCCAAATCTTGTTAAATCTATGCCCAATATCCCCAAGTATAACACCTCAAATGTAAGTGGAAGATTTACCTTCAATACTTTATCCATACACTTTTTAAGCTCCTGCCAGTAGGTGCCAATGGAGGGACAGCTCCAGAACACGTGGTGTGTGGTCAGCTTTCTCAGCTCCACACAATCTCCAGCACTTTGTATCGTGATACTTTGACTGTGCTGGTGTTCTAAAAAATAATATTCTTCCACCCTGCTCATGATTTCCTTCCTTCAGAATTACAGAGATGATTTTCTCCATGACTTTCGCCCTCCTTCCCCCAGTGAAATGCCTTCCGCAGATGTGGCAGTTATCCACTGTTGATCTTGTAAGCGGATCTCTTATTTTGTAAATGTTATTTTTTGCCTGCTGTTTTTTCAGTTTATATGCTAGCAATTTTGTTGACTTACCCCCCACTTCATAATATCTTTGTTTTGTAAATAACAGTTTTTTTTTGGATCTCCTGTGCGTAAATCTCATTTATCTCTGCCCTCTTTCTTTTTATTTCCTGATAAATGTCCTCTTCCAATTTATCTTTATGTTCTCTTTCTAGCCTTTTTAGATCTGATTTTAATGTGTCAAGTTGTTGCTGTCTCATCTTTTTTAAGTATGCTGATTTGGCTATTAGCTTCCCTCTCATCACAGCCTTACATGCACCCCACAGTACAGACGGGATTGTCATTATCCTCTATGTATGTCTGAAGTTCCTTCACTATTTCCTCCTTTGTGTGTCCTCTTAACATGTTTGTGTTTAGTCTCCAGATTGTTGTTTTTTCCTCGCTTGCCAGACGTAGTGTTCCAGCTGTGGGTTTAGCCTCTGGTTCAAATCGCCTCCCACAATCAAAATACCCTCTGTCACATCTGTCTATAAAACTTCCAATCCGAGCCTGGTGGGGCATAGATGTTAAAAAAAAGTTACCACCTCCCCCTCAAGTTTCCCCTTAACCATGATGTATCTACCCTCTTTGTCCCCTGTCACAGATATCTTTTCAAATGAGATCTTCCCTGAAATCAAAATAGCCACCCCTCGCCGGCGTCCTGATTTGTAGGAGGCAGAGAATATCTGGTTGTAGCCATTTCTTGTCAACTTTGCATGTTCCTTCTCTGTCAGATGAGTTTCTTGTAATAAAATTACCCCTACCCCTTCTTTTTTCATCTTACTAGTAATCTTACTCCTTTTGATTGGGTTAAGTACACCATTTACATTATATGAGGCTACTTTAATACAAACATTACTGCCTCCAGCAAAGACTTTTGTCAATTAAATTGAAATAAATATTTTGTAAGAATTCCTGCATATTCCCTGTTTTCTAATCTTCTGAGTGCAGACACGAGAGGTTGACAGGCAGACAGCAGACAGAAGGTGAGACGGCAGAAGGGGGCGTGGGGGTGTTATCTTAAAACAACGTCTGAGTGACAGACGAGGTCCGAGGCGGCGAATGGAGGGATGACAGGATGTAGACGAGGACGAACGAGGCAGACGAAACACAGTAGCCACAGACAGACAGACAGACAGACAGACAGAGAGAGAGAGAGCGACATGAAGAGGCCTGCAGGCCGACATGCACAGTCTACACTCAAACACACATAACTAACAGAAAGACGCATCTGTCAGATAGACACGTCTTTAAGCAGACACACACAGGAGACGCACTCATACAAGAAAATAAACACACACACACACACACACACACACACACACACACACACAAGCGTCTCCATAAAACAGAAAGCATTGAAAAACAAACAGACGAGGATGACAGATGGTGAGTCAGAGGTGAAAGAGGTGAAAGAACAACAGAAAATTAAACAAGTTTCTGACATCTGCCTGTCTGTCTTTTAGCCCCCGTTTGTAGACGGTTTATCTCAGACAAACATCCACTCGCTGGAGCTTTTCTGGAGCTTTCAACGGCGTCTTAATCAGCAAATGAAGTTAAGATTTTTTGGGGTCAAACTGCTGTTTACAAGGTCAAAAATAAACTTTCACTCTTTACAGGATTTTGACAAAAAATAAATGTTCTCTGATGAGATATTTCCTGTTTTTAATTCATATTTTTAACATTAATATTCATAATTTGCATGTATTTTTAATGATTTATGTTTTTGACTTAAGATTCTTGTTGTTCTTTGGCATTATTTGTGCATTACTGTGATTTAAAATCCTATTAATTCAGTACATTTCACACCGTGTTTTATTCAGGTTTAAGTGTTTGTGTTCAGACAATATTAACATCAAACAGAGATTATTGAAAAGTATCATTTTGCACTGTTAAAAAAAAATAGGCATTTTATTATCACCAGTTTATACTTAAACCGAGTTAATGAGACTCAATGAGATTTTCCAGCGTTAAAAGAGTTTCTGTGCGTTTTTTTAGTGGATGAAATGATGCTAGAAAAGCACTTCAACCAAACACGTCACATGTCGCTGCAAATTTTGAGAGAAATTAAATATACTTTTCTATCAATTTAAGATTTTGAACTTGACATTCAGTCCTTTATAGTAGGGCTGTAGTCACCCAACTGTATTTCTCTGTTTAGCATCTTCAGGTTATGCTAACCCATTGTTGCTAACTTTGGAGCTAACCCCCTTTACTTTTCCAGCATTTGGGGAAACAACAGACGTGACTTTTTAGCATTTATTAACTGACACACTGTAGTCTGTACTGTATATTTACTGCCAGACTGACAACTTACTACTAACCTTTTCCTCTGCTCCGCTCGCATCCACCGTCATCTCTCTGCCCCTCGCTCTTTCCCGCTCGCTACGCAAACATACTCCTTAACGGAGCCACGCGACCAGTGGTTTCCCAGGTAACGACACAGAGGTTGACTCACGTACCGGAACAGCGCTGCTCGGAGACTCCCAAACGCTGTCGATTATTAAAAAATATAATATTTTTTTGGGCTGGCGGGGGTTCTCGTTGTGTCATTATGGAGAAACACAGATTCAGTAAACGTTGAGTACGTTCAGTAAACGTTGAGTACCGTTGGACCCAGCAGTCTCCGTTAGGTTGGGCGAGTTCAAAGTTGTGAAAACAAGGGGGGTGTTTTGAATACACCCCCCTTGTTTTCACAGGTAATTTGTTAGTCTGTCCCTCCCGCCGCAGGAAATAATGGATTAATCCTGGAAAACTGTTGATGTAGCACAAAATAACACGAAGATTATTCGACCAATGAGAATTTAGTCGGACGAGAGCCTATCGACTAACTAATCGACCAGTCGACCAGCAGACTATAGCCCTACTTTATACATGACAGCAGATGAGATCTGCACACTGTTTAAAAAATCCTCTTTAAAACATTTATTGCAGATCACAAACACAAAAAAAAGCGACAAAAGTGCAAGAAAACTGTGCAAATAAACTCTATACAGTTTATTAAACAGAGAAAACACACCTGCTGTCTAACCTTTATAGACAAAAACTGATAAAATACAGTTTGTAACATACTGTGAAAATGACCTTTTATCAGTCATGCAATCACATATTTCCCGCCTGATTCTTCTTCACAGTCATCTCGTTGTCTGTCATCTTTATCTTCTGACTGTACATGAGGCAACTTTTTTTGTTTTCATTCTTCTCTCTTACGCCTCGGTCCTCTCTGTCATCCTGCTCTCCTCTCTCTCCCGTTTCATTAACAGGAGGAGATACAGAAGATAGCGAGGAGGAATCCCTTTCAGACACGCATCTGTGTTTGCTTTACTTGTCTACTGGTACACGCACACACACACACACACACACACACTGAGTGGTGTAAATATGCATGAATGCATTTCAAGTGAGCCAGAGTGTTCTTGGCAGGGAAACAACTCAGCATATTTTTACAGCAGACCTCAGATTTGACAATGACACCTCACTAAACACACACACACACACACACATCCCCCATAAATACATCTGTCAGAGCTGCAGACTTCAACGATTTTGTGTCTCAGGTGAAATACTGCTCACAAGACGCTCATATCTCTACGCTGTGCCTTTAAATCATGGTGGTGTGACCATAATTGCAATACAAACAACCACCGACATAGATCTGATACTACTTATATCACAACGGATCTAACCACCCTAACTGTTTGTTTTATATATATATTTACATTATTTTATGTTAGCTTCTGCTGTGCATCTCCAAACATACTAACTGAAGATTTATGCGACCAGGAAATCTCCTGTCAGTGTTTTTATGACTTTCCACAGCAGATTTTTTTCAGTTATGGGTCATCAATGAGATATATTAAACTTTTTTTTATCCCTTTTATTTGAACAAAATGAACAGCTGCATCCATCATTAATGTCAGCGTTTGACTCCATTCCTGTTCCATTTATATTCATTTAATGTGAGTTAGTGAGCACCTGTTACCTACTTACTGTCACTGTCTGGTAAATACGAGGCACATCTGGTGTAATTCACTAAGCTTAAGGATTCCTTTCTCTTTTATGAGCTCATAAACACGTCTTTAAAAACAGACTGGATCATCGCTCATCTACAGTCTTCTTCTTTTTTTTTGTGACTGTGTGTGTGTGTGTGTCTGGAAAGCTGAGCTTTTAAAAAGATGCCAGTCAGGTCAAGTCAATCTTTGTTTTTATAGGCCAATATCACAGATCACAAATTTGCTCCAGGGGGCTTAAAATAACCATCAGAAAAAAAAAAACCTTTAACAAGGGGAAAAAATGGTTTCAGAAAGTTCAGGAAGAGCAACAGAAGAGGAATCACTCTCAGGGTTTCCTTTGGTTTCTGGAGGGTTTATTTGACCAAAAACGTTGCATTTTCACATAAAGACGATTATCATCACAATATTTGGAGGTTTGAGGTTGTAGTTTTTCCACAGTACACACTGATTAATTATTCACATTTTTCTGAGTGATTGCACTGCACGCCATAAAAAATAATAATCAAAAAAATAACATTGGTTGAACAAAGCTTATAGTGACGGGATTTGATTTGCTCATCGTCCCGCATCTTTATCTTATCAATCCATCTTATTGGTTCTTTATCGATACTCTTATCAGTAGGCCTGTAGTCTGCTGGTCGATATGCTCTCGTCTGACTAGATTCTCATTGGTCGAATAATCTCCGTGTTATTTTCATAAGGAGAAAAGTGCAACATCAACAGCTTTCCAGGATTAATCCATTATTTCCTGCGGCGGGAGGGACAGACTAACAAATTACCTGTGAAAACAACGGGGGTGTATTCAAAACACCCCCGTTGTTTTCACAACTTTGAACTCGCCCAACCTAACGGAGACTGCCGGGTCTAACTGTACTCAACGTTTACTGAACGTACTCAACGTTTACTGAATCTGTGTTTCTCCATAATGACACAACGAGAACCCCGCCAGCCCAAAAAATATTTTTTAATATTTGATATCCGAATGAATGGATATTCATTAATATCAATAGCGTTTGGGAGTCTCTGTGCAGCGCTGTTCCGGTACGTGAGTCAACCTCTGTGTCGTTGCCTGGGAAACCACTGGTCGCGTGGCTCCGTTAAGGAGTATGTTTGCGTAGCGAGCGGGAAAGAGCGAGGGGCAGAGAAGTGACGGTGGATGCGAGCGGAGCAGAGGAAAAGGTTAGTAGTAAGTTGTCAGTCTGGCAGTAAATGTACAGTACAGACTACAGTGTGTCAGTTAATAAATGCTAAAAAGTCACGTCTGTTGTTTCCCCAAATGCTGAAAAAGTAAAGCAGGTTAGCTTCAAAGTTAGCAACAATGGGCTAGCATAACCTGAAGACACAAAACAGAGAAATGTGTGGCTGCCAAGTTTACTGTGTACTCTGTCCTGTTACGTCGCGCCCCCCCCCCCCCCGCGACTTATCAATTAGTTGAAGTTTATGATTTTAGTCGACTAAGATTTTCTTTGGTTGACTACAGCCCTACTTATCAGTTATTTTTCATTACTAAAGAATCATTACTAAAGCATTCATCCAGAACAGGATTAGAACTGGTTTATATTTTAAATATACTTAAATATTGTTTCTAGAGCAACAACAACAGCAAAGTCACTATATAAACTAAAAACTATCTCACTGGAAACTAATTTAAGTATATAGGAAGACAATGTGTAACACTGTGAAAGGCCAGAGCAGCAAAAAGTAAATTAATAACCCCTTAAAAACTCCCATATTGAGTAAATGTAACTGGAGACACCTGCAGACAAAACAAGAGCGACCAGCCAGCTTCTCTCACTGAGCCTGAATAAACAGAAAGCACTGAGTTGCACCTAACACAGCTGGAAGCTTACCTCCAGAGCCTGGAAGATGGCCCTGCGGTAGGACGCCAGCTTGGTGTAGGAAGCCTGGCTGAAGAACTTTGGGAAGGCGGTGATGGAGTCCAGTTTGTCCGCTGAAACCTTGAAGGAGGAAAAAGATGGTTGAGAGGAAAGCAAACTAAAATTTTTCCTTCCATCTTTTCAGTGTATCCGTTTGTTTGTTTTTCCTCCCCTCCCTCCTCACCTCGGAGAACTTGCCGTCTCCAAACCACCGCAGCCACCTCATGCCGTTGCTTGCCTGCCGCTTGCCCGTTGCGCGCCACGTCACCACGATGCCGGGCCACCAGGAGAAGCCTTTGATCTTCCCCCACACCAGCTCGCCGATACCAAAACCTTTGTTGTCCTGGATGTGGGAGGAAGCAGAGGAGAGGGAGGATAAGGTCAAGGTCTTGTCCTTCAACGTAGCAAAAATGTTAACAAGATGAGCAAACGTAGAAAAGTTTTGAGGTATAAAAAAGGAGGAATGAGGGCAGAAAAAAAACTATTAGGAGTCGAGTTACTTATTTGACATTTCTACTAAACCTCTCGTCTTCTCTGATACTGCAGGTGCAGGAGAACAGAGGAGAGAAAACAGGACGCTTTGGCAGAAATATCTTCTTCTCTCGCTGTTTTAGTGAAAAGAAAACAAGATACGAAAGGATGTTAGAAGACGGCGAAGAGATGGATCGACACACTGACAGGATACGGATACAGGATATCTGTATTATGTAAAAGCTGAAAACCCCTCCTGCAGTTATAAGAGAGGAAAGAAACTGAAGAGGAGACAGAAGAGAAGGAGACAGAAGAGAAGGAGACAGAAGGGGGGAAAATATGAAAAATGAAAACAACAATCTGGACTTTTTCAAAAAAGAAAAACACCACATATATTAGTGCCAAAAGATGACATTTTGGAAGAAATGTTTCAATTTTCTCCTACAACTACAGCTAAAACTCTCTGATCCAGACCAGCAGTCCCAACACCCGGGCCGCGGACCGGTACCAGTCTGAACGAAGTCTGAAGGATGTTTTATTTTGAAAAATGACCGGATTCTCTCCATTACATCCGTCTATGATTTACTCTTGATGCATAATCAAGGTATATTTAACATGTTTCAAACATTAGCAGGGATTTTGGAAGAGACTGAGCCTTCATTCTCCCAGCTGGTGCACCATCACCTGTCTTTGCTTTTTAAAAAAAGAGTTCAAGCGCTACTTCCCCAACCACAAAAGACCCACGAACTGCCAAAGAATGGATCCCATTTGTCAACAAACCAGGTGAATCCAGCATGTCTACGCAAGAAGAAGATCAACCGCTGGAGATTGCAAACGACGGCGGCCTTAAAAGAGACGACGACCCTGCTGGTGTCGCCGTTTCCAACATCCTGCCTGTGCGCAGCGGGGTTTTCTGCAGTGACGGCAACCAAAACAAAACTACGGAGTAGACCGGACATAAGTAACACACTTCGGGTGTCCTTGTCTCCCGTTACCCTTAGATGAGACTGTCTCGTTGCAGAGAAACAAGCTCGGGGCTCCCGCTGATTCAGCGTTATGTCGACTTGTTTTTGTGATGCATCTTATTTTGAAGGCATGTTTAAACGTTACCATAGCGACATAACAGAGAGTGATAAGGGGCGGAGAGGATGTTAGGAGGATGCTGCTAATTAAGTTGCATACGAGTACACAGTGGATTCAGGTTTATTATTATATCTATAAAAACACCAAAGTTTTTATCCACCGCAACTCAAAGGCCGCTCCGTGAAGTTATTGTCTGACGTTAAACCGGTCCATGGCGCAAAAAAAAGGGTCGAGGATCTAGACAGAAGAGAAGGGAGAGAAGGAGACATTTTGCATCCTCTAGAATAGTTTACCAGTGTTACAAAAAACTACATAGAAAACTTTAGTTCTCTCAAAGAAAAGGTGAGAAGATCGATGTATAAATCATGATAAAATATTTGAAAAGAATCCTCTCCTGTTGGAGGAAAGAGAAGATAAGTGTAGAAGATGAAGGAGAGAGAGAGGGGAGAGAGGGGTTAGACATGTCATGTAAAATAATTTGATTTATATTGTAGTATGAACTCTCTCTCTTAAATAAACATCTGACACTGAGTCTCACAGCTCAGGAAGGAAAAGAAAGTTTCCCTTCATGGATCAATAAACTATCTGACTTTTATGATTAATTTGAAGATTGTTTGTGCTCTTTGGCATCCAGTCTGTTGTTTCCTTCATTTACTCAGGTGCTTCCTTTATTTCTGCTGTACGCTTTACACATCAGACGTCTCTAATAATACCTTAATGACCTTTTTTTTTCTCTTTCTGCTTTTCCTTCTTTTGAAACTTATGTGTGCTGCTTTATGAGCAGATGGGATTTCTATGCTTGCAAAAAAAAAAAAAAAAAAAAATCCCAGTAGACCTTTGCTGCTATGTGATCCTTCACAGAGAAAACCCATTAGGCTTTGTAATGGAGTCCACTAAAGGATGCTGCACGCTCCGCTGACTTCAACCGGGATCGCGTGACAAAACACACACACACACACACACACACACACACACACACACACACACACATAAACACGCGGAGATACGTCAACATACACAAAAGCACATGTGAGGCGGCGGCGGCGTGCACGCAGAGGTCAACGCAGACGTGTAGAGACATGAAGAGGAGGATAACCAGGGATGCAGATCTCTCACACACACACACACACACACACACACACACACACACATACACACAGAGGCCCTGCTGTGCAGACTGGTGGTCATCATGACCTGAATGAAACTATTGATACAGAGCAAACACAGTCGGACTGTGTGTGTGTGTGTGTGTGTGTGTGTGTGTGGCCACCTGCACTAACACAGGGCCAGGTGGAGGAGTTACCCTCCTCTTCTTTCTATCACTGCCAAAGCTTCCACTTCCCCCCTTTTTTTTCTTTTTTTTTTTTTTAAATATTCCGTCTCTCCTGCATCTCCACAGCTGTCTGACTCTCTGTTTCTCTTTTCTCATCCTTCAGTCTTCCTAACTGACTCATAAAGACTCAAGAATGCTTTCAATGAAGTCCAATTTTATTCTTTTATAGCATTTTTAAACAACCTCACGATTTAAATAAAAGAAAGGTTGCACATTGTTTTAAATATGTTCAGTCAATACTAGAAAAGGTTGTTTTTTTTTAATCTGCCTCTAGATCTGAATCAAAACAGACTTTTCTTTTCTTTTTTAGAGAATATTTAAATCATTTCTGGGAATGTCAGGGGTTTTTAAACGAGGATGAGCTGTGCAAAAATTTAAAAGCGAGTCAGACTCACGACAAGTGAATCGTTGCAAAACTCAAACCGACCGCATGTCACGCTTTCAAGAATATGGCAACCAACTGTAAGAAGATGGTACGGCAGATCAAAACTGAAGACTTTGCAATTAGAAACACCTCATGCATGTGCAAAGCTGCCTTTAAAAAAAAAAAAAATGACTCCGAGGTGTGACATTTTTCTTTGACAGCAAATCCAAAAAACAAAAAAAACAAAACAGGTTAAGTAACCAGGTGTGCTGGTGAAGATTGAACTAAATGTGTAGGAGTAAAATTGTGTTTTGCCAAAAAATTTAAGATAGTTCAAAGTCTGTTCAAGCAGAAACGAACGAAGCTTGTTCTGACAGACTTTCCACCGACCGAGAAATGTAAGAAAAGAGAATCTTTGTCTCATCACTGTCTGCACAAAGAAAACAAACCAGCTCTTTCTCCCATGGCCGCACTGAACTGCTATTTGATTGTAAGGTTGTGCTTCTTTGTCATGTTTGGTCTTTATTGATGTTGCATGCAATAAATAATAAATAAAGTGAAGTAAAGATTAATTAGAAATAAACTGTGATGGGAGAGTGTCATCCTGTCTGTTTTCAGCCTTCAAACTCACTTATTACTCAAACTGGACTTCTTGGATTATATTGCATGAAGCAACACGCCCTGTTTTCTGGCTACACGTCTGGGTCAACATTAGCTGGAAAAAGAATAATCCGCTGACATGTCCTTTCGTATGAGTAATGCCTCTAAAAACTGAATACCAAATGAGAGGCTTGTGTGTTTGTTTTGAAGTCTTAAGTCAGGATAATACAGGATGAATTCAGAAGTGATTAAAACGTTTCTGTTTTCATAGCCACCAGTGATTAATGCCACCAAGTTATGGCACGCTGACGCTCCAAAATGCTCCTTCTCCGTCCCGTCACGCAGCGCGAACATGATACAAAAGGACAACAAAGTCCGTTTTTTTCACACACAAGTGCTGTTCAAAGGAATCAATCTACATTTTTAGACATGTTCAGCACCTGCAGACATCCTGTCTTGTTTCTTTTTTTTTTTTTTTTTTTCTTCCCGGTTCATTTCTTTGAAGATCTTCCAAGTCATCCATCTGCCCCCATGTGCAGACGGGAAGCCTTGTTTCCAGTCCTGTTATCTATTCAGACCAAATCAGGCGGTGCGGCGAAAAACGGAGGTCCTCCCGTTGGTTTGAATCAGAGGGGAGCGCGTTTAGACTGCGAAGGGTTTTTGGAGAAACGCGACCCGACGTCACGATCAGACCGATCAGAGCTGAACTCCGACAGATGATAAAGACGTTACCAGGATGGAGAGGAGGATGTTTCTCTTCCTTTGATAACGTTAGAAGTAAAGCTAGACGTTGCCGTCGGCTTCTCGACTCGTTTTAAGAAAGACGAGAGAGAGCAGCCGTGGTAGAGTGAGCTCGAGAGTGAATTAAGAGAGAGAGCGATGGTGAGAAAGCAGGTGAGTCAGATCGATATCAATAGATCTAAAGCACAAACACGCCCACACACACTTCCACTCAACACCTGATGACCTAATTCTGTCTTCTGTGCTTTCTTCTTCTTCTTCTATAAACTCATCTGTCTTACATTGTACTCCGGCTGGGTTTCGGAGCTGGACGAGGTGCTGCTGCTGCTTTGGGCCGAGTCTTTGGAGTCTTGTTCCATCAGATCCAGACGGGGGGCTTCAGGGACCCCGCCGGACACGACCACGATGGTCCGAGGAGCGCTGACACACTGACACACAAAGAGAGAGAGAGAGAGAAGTGTAAAAAAAAAAGTGACGGCAAAAGAGCGAGAAAAATTGAAACAACATGTTTAAAATAAAATGAAGTGAGGTCAGAGGACAGAGAGATAAAGAAAAGGAGGATGAAAGTATTTACAGAACAATTATACAGTCATGTGTGTTTGCAGAAGCTTTTCACCTGAAGACAGGCTGTTATGAAAACAAACACCGATCAAATCTCCAACCCACACACACACACAGTGAAACACACCTCTGAATAAATCACTGTGGCATTTTTACAGGATTTTAAACTTTGTGCCTGACTCATATTTAACCAGGAGATCCTATGTGCCTTTTAATGTAATTTAATCACATACATTAAAAAAATCTGATTGGAAATAACAGAAATTTAAAATAAAAATGTTAAAAGTTCTGATGTTTTTACGCCGGAGGAGGAAAAGTTGCGTCCATCATTTATATATAAAGATAAAAGGTTGAAGAGACCAAAACTAAACTAATAAATCTTCCAGCAGTAAGCGAGACAGTCTGCAGAAAGTTTTGCTTTCCTCCGACACACTTCCGACCACATTCAGGTGTGCAGACGTTTCTTCCAATTTAAATAAAACTTGAAACATGACGTGGAAAGAAAAGAAAAAAGTGTAAAGTGGAAATACTTCTATCTTCTGCCTGATGAAGGTCTGAAGACCTGAAGACGAGCGACGGAGGAAGTGTGCAGGAGTTGTTTTGGTGTGCAAGAACTTTGCTGAAATCTCGATTAATGTAGATGTAACATTTCTGCACCTATTTTCCTCTGCATTACTGTCTAAAAAAGCACCGCATAGCGTGCAAACAGGTGGAGAAGTCTACTAATAACAAAGGAAAACTGTGTATCATTTTTAGAGAAGAGTTTCTATTTATGTCAGAATATTTGCGTGACAACAGCTAAAAAAAATTGATTTGCCTCTTCTTTTGCTGAATGTTTGGGGAAACTGTTGCATCTGGATGGAAAGAGAGGTGAGAGTAAAGCAAAGAGAGACGCCACAGAAGGAAGAGTAAACAGACAAAACAAAAAGAAAATGGAAAAAAATAGACAGAAACAGAACAAGAGATAAACAGATAAATCCTTCTTTCTTCTCTGATTCTTCTTCTCTTGTGTGTTTAACAGGTTAAATCTGTGCAATTTTTTTTTTTTAAAAAAAGGGGGGAAAATGTGCTTGTTTTTGCAACCTGGATACAACCACATTTATACAGTTTAGAACATCTTTCCTCTTACTCACCGACCTCTTTATAGAGACACCAGGATGTGGGGAAGCAAAAAAAAAAACAAAAAAAAAAAAAGAACTGAACTGACTGAACTGAACTGTCCATAACCATCAAACCACACTGCAATGCAAAACTTTCTGTGTGCACAGACAACTACAGTAAATATAGTGGACCAGTGTGTGTGTGTGTGTGTGTGTGTGTGTGTGTGTGTGTTTATCTTGGTCAAGGGCATCTTCTCTGGCATGTGCTGATTCAGATTATTTTGACATTTATTCAAAAAGCGAAGCAGCTGCTATGCTCTCATAGAGAGAAGAGCAAAAAAAAGTGATAAAAAATGTAAAAAAGCTTCACAACCAGCTGCTAAAAAGTGGTTCAGGTGATTTGTGTGTGTGTGTGTGTGTGTTTGTATGTGTATGTGTGTGTGTGTGTGTGTGTGTGTGTGTGTGTGTGTGTTTACCGGTAACATGCTGGGCTCCTGTTTGCGGTTCTGTCTGCGAGCTTTGCCGTGCGGGTGCGTCGTCAGTCCGGCCTGGAAGATGGTTCTGGGTCGAGGTGTCTGTCTCAAACTCAACTGAGACGTTCCTGAAGACTTCTCCTGTAAAACACACACACACACACACACACACACACACACACACACACACACACACACACACACACACTCAGTGGATTAAAATGTCATGCTTATATCCCCTCCTCCTCCTGCTCCCCCCCTCACAGAGATGATTCATTAACGCGCTTCTACGAAAGCAAAGCGCGGCGTGTTTTGCGGTCGTACCTCGCTGTAGGAGTCCCAGGTGTTTTCCTCCTCGTCTGACTTCTTCCTCCTCCTCTTCCTGCTTCCGCTCAAACACTGGTTACCGTCTAGAAAAACACAGAGACACACAGACACAGAGAGACAGAAGGTCAGACAGATGGCAGACAAGAAACTCAATATTTTCAAGTGATAAAAGTGTAGTCAAAGCAGCAGGAAAAGTATCATATTTTCCACATTTTTTTTTGTCTCAGACTGGATTTGAAATGAAACAATGACAACGAGGTTAAAGAGTTCGGCTGAACGGTTTATAAATAACTTTCTGTCCCGAAGGAGAATGTAGGAGGTTAGTGATGCAACCGCGGATGTGTCTGTAGGACTAAACAAAGTCCTTAAATACCACTGACGGTGTGTTTTATTCTCTGAAGACGAGACTCGAAGCAAAACAAGCCAGAAAAGTGAAGCCGGCTGCGGTTCAAACCTCACCTGCTGACGCCTGCGAGACGCCTCAGTGTCGCTGACGGTGAAGAATTTGACCCCGAATAGAAAAAATGTTTAAGATTTTATTGATTCGTTTCATTGAATTTGACGTATTTACTTTGGTTCCCATAAATTGGGAGACTACATGACATCAAAATGTCTGAAAGTTTCTAATTATTCCCAAGAAAGTTTTAAGAAAATAACTCTTTTGTATTCATTAAAATATGAAAATATACAGTTTCTTTATCGATGTTACTGTTAAAATATATATTATATCATTTCAATATGTATAATATTTATCTGCTGGTTTTATTTCCATGAATAATGTTATAAATCCTCCCTCAACAATTCCATGAATGCATTTTTTTTTTGTGTGGAGGAAATAATTTATGGTTTCAGCATAAAACTGTCAAATTGTGTTTAGTTTCGTGTATAATTGTAGATCTTTAACTCTTCCTCAGGTCATTAAAACTTTCATATTCCCTGAAACGACAGTGAGGACACGACCTCGGTGTCCTAAATAGTATCTACAGTCCTGGAAATAATCGAATGAAAAGTGCTGTCTGCCTTTTCTCTGCTCTATAATTAGTGCCAAATTGCATAGTTCTTCCTAGAAAACCCGTCCTCTGAATTTACAGATTCCTTTACAGCGTTCCAGATTCTTCTGACTTTATATGACGTTATAGGAATTAAGAGTATTGGCCCTTTAAAATAAAAGCATTATAGACTAACTCTAACCTCCAGTGTTCATCTGACGTCAGTGTAAACACTCGTAAAACACGAGTCAGAGCTTTAACCTCATAGTTTCATTTAAATCCAAACTGCTGCACACATCAAAGCACAACAAAGAAATGTGTCACTGTTAAAAACCGCCGTACGCTGTGTGTGTGTGTGTGTGTGTGTGTGTGTGTGTGTGTGTGTGTGTGTGTGTGTGTTACCTTGAGGCGAAGCGGCGTCTCCGTTCTGTTTGGGGCTGAAGGGGGAAGGTGGCTCGGCCGCAGTCAGGGGGCTGTTCTCATTGGTCAGCTCCACGCCGCTGTCGTTCTCTGATAGGCCCTCCGGCGGAGGCGTGTCTCCGTTCACCGCCGCCTGGCGACAGAGAGAGAGAACGACACGATCAGTCTGATCACACAAGACGTCATGTATATAATCGCTTTCTGTTTGATTGAATCCAGGTGTATAAACGAGGGAGGCGACGATTAAATGTTTCGCTTAGTCGATAAACAGAAAATTAACGAACAGATTAACTGTTTTTAGTAATTTTCTAAGAAGAAAACGCCAAAATTCTCCAGTTCAAGCCTCTCAAATGAATGTAATATAATACTAATTAATATATTTTGGTGTCTTTAGTCTTCTATGATGCTAAAATGAATATATTTGGGGTTTTTTGGGG
Organism: Thunnus albacares; assembly: GCF_914725855.1. Lineage (NCBI taxonomy): Eukaryota > Metazoa > Chordata > Actinopteri > Scombriformes > Scombridae > Thunnus > Thunnus albacares. The sequence goes on along the minus strand of NC_058110.1, from coordinate 32,423,601 downwards.
ACATTTTAGAGGCCAACTATTTCAATATTTCATCATTTTGAGTCATTTTTCTAAAAGAAAAAATGCTAAAAATCTGGTTCCAGCTTCATAAATCTGAATATTTTCTGGTTTCTTTAGTCCTCTATGACAGTAAACTGAATATCTTTGGGTTGTGGACAAAACAAGATATTTTAGTTGCATTTTGGGCTTCAGGAAACATTGATTGGTATTTTAAAAAGACCAAACGAATGATGGATTAACCAAGAAAATAATCAGATGTATCGGTAATGTAAATAATTAGTTGCAGCCCTAAAACACCGGGAGGGTTCTTGCAGCATGTTGTCGTCAATTCCCTGTCAGCTCTCTAACGTCACTTCTCTAATAAAGCACCTAAAGCTTATTGGTAAACCAGTCAGAAGCTGGACAGTGTAACCGAACATGTCTGAATATGTTCTACAGTCCCAAAGGCAAACAGTGAGTGTTTCCAGTGAAAACACACCTTCACAGAGCTTCACCTGCCGGCCCACCCAGCGCCGAGGATAACGCTGGTGTGTTTGATGACAGTGTGGTTGATGTTCTGGCTGCACATTCAGTACCTGACAGAGCTGACAGCAACGCTAAACATTCCCAGAGCCACAGATAGAAAGACCGCGTCGGTCTGTCCGTGATGCATTACGTCCACAAACCCCCCCCCCCCCCCCGCCCCCCGCCCCCGAGAGGTACAACCCCAGAGGTAAGAAGCCTGCTATTAAACTGTCACATGATATTCTCGTAATTCTCTAATCACAAACTATTAGCAACATGCATGACGCTCAACTCAGCATGGAGCCAACGTGGTGCAGTCGGGACCTGTTTAAACATGGCTCCCAGTGCTGAACATCCTGAATCTTCTAGTCCCTGAGGCACAATAGATGATTCCTTTGCCAGAACGCTTGACGGCTTTCCAACTGGGTCACTCGTTCGTTTCCAAAACCTCTTTTAAACTTTACAAAATCCATGCGCTGGCGTACCGTGTAACATATCCTCTTTATGTAAGACTGATACTAGAGTAATATTCACCACTAGATAACTGACGTCATGAGGTTTTCTGCCCATGAAATAACATCGAACACCAAGCATTTTGTTCAAGCTACGTCTTGCAACCAGCTCTTGATCAAAAAACAAAAAGGATGTACGACTAACGTCACACGAGTTGTTTGTTGACCAAATGAAACAAAGCTGCTGTTAACAGCTGTTAAAGTGTTTTAAACCTAAACCTCACAGACATTAATTTCTTTTGCAACATATGGAACCGAACCCTCCCTTCCCTCTGGGCATTAATTGTCTTAATGAAACACATTCCTGCCCTGCTCATGTCAAAGTCATAGAAATGATGCCAAGATTAAACACTAACACAGTCAATATATTAAAACAAATGAACATGTTGGAGACCGGCCAGCATGCCCAACAGCAACATGAGTAAACTATCTGACTCAACACAAACACTATTGAAACAAAACAACACAGCGCACGGCTACTGGTGACAGTCAGTTATGTGTCTGTAGAGCGAGCGTGCCGTTCACCAGAGGGATCGGTGAGGTAAGCAGGGATCACCTCAGTGCCTGAAGGTGGGCCGGAGAGCTTTTACTGTGATACAGTTTCTCTGTCTGCATCACTCTCACCTCATTAGAGGTGAAGAAGAGCTGCCATGCGAGGCTGCAGGCCTACCTTACGTAACAACCACGCTCAGCTCGGCTCTGTTCGGACTTGAACTTGCAACATCCCACTTAAAAAAAGTAGTGATTCCACCTAATCCCCCCCTGTCTGCTTAGATTAGAGGACGAATGAATACAAAAGATGTGTAGATATTAATGTATTTAGGTAACACCTAGGGAGATTTACACGTGTGTTTAAGTGTTAACGTGCATCTGTGTGTGCTTTTGTATGTATAGTATGTATCCATTCTAACAATTCAGACAGGATTAGTATACATCAACAGTTTTGTACACACCTTCCCTTCAATGAGGAAGTGTGTGCAAACTTTTTGACTGTTACTGTATATTGTGTTGCTAAGGCGGTGTTCAAACTGAAAGCGGTAGCGCGTGAAAAACGCAGCCCTCCCATTAATTTGAATGGGGGCAATGTGTTCACGCCGTGGGGGTGCCATCATACAAGGTTTGGTAAAAAAAAAAAACAAAACAACAACAACAACAGTTAAATCGGCTCAACTTTTGTCATGATGCAACCCAGCGTCATCTGGGTCCCACAAAAAACAAGTTAGTTTATAGGTTACTGGTAACTGTCGATTTGAAAAGGGGAACGGGAAAAACAGGAGGTGGATGACGTTTTGTTACTTAACATGAAAAACAAAATTAATTTGTTTATCCTTTTATCAAACAAGTTGAACAGCTTTGGACCTGGAGGCAGCGATGCAAGTCCCTGCCTAGTCTGCTAGAAAGTAGAGGACGTCAGATGAGAAGCCGTCCTTCAGTGTGGTCCAGAATGCATTGCGTTTACATTGCTAAATGAATGTGGTCACTTGCGGTCCAGACCACCTCCGGATGTGGTCTGAGTGATCGGATCTCAATCCGTCCTCAATGTGTCTTGGGTGCGTTTACACCTGTATTTAGAGCTGTACACTTGTGATCGGATCACGGATGTTAATACCAGGTGTAAACAGGGCTAAGCTAAGCTAACTTAACTGGACACAGAGAGGAAATATGATGGAAAGACAAAAATAACTAACAAATGAAATAAAAGTCAGTGTGCTGGATAAATTAATTAATACGTGGTTGCTCACGTCAAACTATTTTGGATTCATGTATTTTTAGACTCATACAAGATGAGACTTTATTTTACAATTAATGGTTAATTGCACTCTGTCAGTGTTTACAACTATCATTATTATCTGGTGTTTAATGTGTCACTTGGAACAATTTGGTATTTATATTCTCATTCATCAGCGGTCCGATCTTCTCATAACTCCTGACAGTTTATTCTCTAATCTTTTACTGAAAATTAAGGGTTCTGTCACAGAAAATGTGCAAAAAGAGAAGATGTAACCAAGAAAGCGAGCGGAGAGAAGGAGCAGCTGTGAAACAGATGGAAATTTGTGAGATTCTGCTGACATTTTAAGCAAATCACAGCTATGCATATGAGGCTGTTTGTGATTGTTGAGTCGTAAAACAGGGAATGCATGCGGTGTGTGTGCGCGCGTGTGTGCGCGCGTGTGTGTGTTTGCAATGCCAAATTTCCTCTATAATAAATGAACTCGGTGAACTTGTGCGTTAAAGTGTGTGCTCAAGATGGTTGAGAGTGGTTGAGAGTGAGAGCTGCTGACGGGGTAAAGAGAGGAACAGTGAGACAGGCAGACACAGCGAGGGAGGAGAGGGTCAGAGGGGTCACCGCAAAACGTCGGAAATCATTTTCTCCGGACCGTGAATGAATGAGACGGAGGGAAGGTAGAGCTGCAACGATTCTTAAATATGAATATTTTCTGGTCTTCTATGACAGTAAACTGAATATCTTTGGTTTGTCGACTGTTTGTCAGGACAAAACAAGACATTTTGTTGCATCTTGGGCTTTTTTGTTTGTTTTTCTGACATTTTATAGACCAAACAGCTTATAATTAACAGATAAATTGATTATGAGAATAATCGTTGCAGCCCTGATGAAGAGTCTGACAGTAGTCTTTAAGACGCAGCACTTGAAATATCTGATCTGATGGCTGCTCAAGATGAAACGTAACAATGAATAATAAAAAAAACTTTATAGCAATCATGTTAGTTATTTCACCTGACCAATCAGCTGACGAGCCAACACCCAGTGGTGCAAAGTACAGAATCTACAATGACTCAATTACCTGATTTAAGTACAATTTAAATGTAGTTTACTGGAGTATTATAAAAGGAATATTTCTGGTTTTATTCCAGTAAAAGGTTCTAATACTTCTTCAACCATTAACAACACTTCCTATCTTTAGGCTCCACTTCCATAAGAGCAAAATATTTTTAAAAAATAGTTGATTTTATCCTCAAAACTGCAACAAATGAATTGTTTCCCCTTAATTAATTAATCTGTCGACTATGTGACCTCAATATGACGCTTTCAAAATGCTTTTTCATCTGACCAAACACAAAGATATTCAATTTATTATGATGCAAAGCAAAGAAAAGCAGCATCTGATCAGCTGGAACCAAAGATAATTTGACATTTTTCAGTTTTCTGAATGACTTAAAACTGTTTTCAGAATTACTGTTGTTGAGTTTTCTGTTCTTAATTGACTAATCATTTAGCACAAATCTTCAAGAGGCTTTTTATATTTATATCCCGCAGCCTAAAAGTAGTATTTATTTATATAATTTTACATTAAATTATTCTACTGAAGATGAGAGTGAATTATTAATCCATGTTTTTGCAGATGGGCAGTAGAAAGAACATCTTAAACGCCTGTTGTGTTACATTAGAGTCTTGAAAACACCAGAAACCGAACCAGCAACCTTCAATTACCGCCGGACATCCACGTACATAAAACCTGCCGAGTGCTGAGTGAAAGTCATATCTTAGGAACGGAGAAAGCCACGGCGGGAGACGATACTCAGGTTGAAAAGGCTCTGAGTGAGGAGCTTATGGAGATGAATGGAGGCGAGGAGTGACTGCAGGAGGAGAAGTTTGGTTAGCAGGAGCGATGACAGGCGGAGAGGCGGCTCTCTCTCTCGGTCGGGGGAGAGACGGGAGAGGAGCAGCTGTTGTAAGAGCCACGGCAGATGTTTACAATGTTCATTACAACTACTGTGTAAAGTCCTAATCTGTGTGAAATAATACGTGCTTGAGTGGAAGACAAGGGGTGTAAAGAGGACCTAAAGACACAAAGATCAACAGAGGAGGGGCCGGTTTGCTCATCTTGTTTTATTTAAAGTTTGCAAACTCTGTGATTATTGCAATAACTACATTATTCTGAAGACATATCATTTGTTTGTAGGAAAGAAACCTGGTAGAAGTTTATGTTGCACAGGAGCTTTAATTGAGGATGCATATCACTCTATAAAACTATACATATAGCCTCTATGTAAGACTTAAAGCAGCTATAATTGATATTTTTATATTAACAGCATGCTAATATAGTGATCAACCTACAGAGAATTATACAGCAGAAAGGTAAGTGTGTCTGCACAGCTCTCATTGTTTTATAATAGGTTTAAAGAGAGTACTGGGCCCCAGTTGTTAAATCGTACTGGTTTAAAATAAATATGCAGATATTAGATTCCACCACAAAGCCATTAGGTCTCCCAGACGGCCAGCAGCGGCCCTTCCTCTCAAGTGGCCAAGAAATCGGTTAATGCTGGTTTTAAATGTGCAAAGACCACCGATCCTCCTCTTCACTAAGCTGTGAAAAATGAAAAACGGACTTAAAGTAAATCTCACAGGACCCTCATGTCTGATATCTCCCAGTCCTTGGATGACGGATCACAGCTGGAAGAAATCTGAATCCCAGCTGTAACTCCTACCACAGCGCCGACCGCTTCCAACTCCGGCATATTTCAAATACTTCAACATAAAATATCAGAAAGAAGGGACACGGGACGACCTTGAGGCTCATTTCAGTGACTTCCTGTTTCACATTCATGTAGTTACACACATATTCACACCTGGCAGCTGCTCTGTCAAACCACAGACAGAGTTTTTTTTAATCCACAGGTGTTACTGGGAATTTTCGCTGGTAGTTGCCCTACAAAGCGGCAAACGCATGTAAACATTTCAAACAATAGGGTTTGCTTTTCAAGACAATGTGAGACCGATAAAGTCCAGGGAAACCTGAGGCCCGTTTAACGAACGCAGTTTGCGAGCCAGAGCCAGTTCTCCTTTTCACAAATGTTTGTCACTCTCGCAAAGTGCTGATGAATATGTGTGTGCGCTGTGCACACGCATGAGCCATAAGTATAAGAGTTTCTTCTGATTAGTTAAATGTGTCAAAATGAATCCAAGAGGAAACAGGCTCCTGCAGAATTTTGATAGTATGCTCATCATCTTCTTTAGGAGCATTTCTGTTCTCTCCCTATATGTGCAGAGTCTCTGGCACAACTTCACCTCCTTCCAAGGTGCACGGAGAAGAGAAAGAAGTCTAGAAAGATGACTTCAACTCCAGCAACACTTATGAAGAACAACTTTATTAGTTGACCGGCGTAAAAGAAAACTGAATAACAGGTTATCATTTGATGTATTTCTTCAATATAATCATACATGTTTCAGACAGTGTTTAAGTTCAGTTTAGTGTTAGTTTGTGTGTGCTGTGTCTATTCTAAACTTGGTTCTTTGCTGTGTAAGATGAGGCAGTTTATTCTGTTATACCTTTACCTGAGCCAGTGATAAGATAAACTGTAGTTATGTAGATGTTTATGTGTAAAACTGATAAGCTTTTAGAGGATAGTGTGGTTTGTCCTTAATTTAATATAGTAGTAATGTTATTTTGTGATGCTACTTGGTGCATACTTATGTACTGTCATATATGGTCGTGAAGAAAGACTGTTCCTAGGTTAAGTGAACTTTTGACTTATGTTTCTATCTGAGGGTTGCTGACCTGTAAGGTTAGTAAACAGATGTCTTAAATTCTGTACGAGCAGTATTTAAGGGACTGGTTAAGTGCCAACCTTTCAGACAAAGAAAAGATAGCTAGGTGGTTTGTATCTTTGTCTCCAGAACTATGATGCATTATACTTCTGATTGTATTATTTGATTACACTATTTCATAACCTGACAATGCTCTCTTTGTGTGTTTATTGAGTGATCAGCAATTTCCCCCATTACACCGGCGCGTTTCGTGGCTTGTGGCTCAGGAATGTAGCCAGGGGTCGTTCAGGATGATGTGGGACCTTCAGTCACAGTGTGGCAGCTGCATTTTGCATTAACTGTAAATGTTTTAGAGCAGACTGACTGAGGCAGTTGTCGAGGGAGTTACTGTAGTCCAACCAGGAGAAAATTAATGTGTGGACAAGAACAGTAGGAGACTCTGTAGGTCTTATTTTTGAAGAAAACAAGACTGGACAAGTTTATTATGTTCCTCGTCATTATCATATAGACTGTTATTCTATAATTAAGGGTATTCAATTCACCCATCTGAAGTCTGGTGTTGACATTAAATTAGGTGCAGAATCATGTGTAACACTAAATATGTGGTTTACCTGTTAAATATGTCCATATAATTTGTTTTGTGTTGGTAAAAACAAAACCCGAGGATCTGTGAACATAAACCTTCTATTTGTAATCATGATGACAAATCATCAGCGGCTTAAAAACCACAGCTTGAGTGAAGAACATTACAGGAGCGTTGAGAGAGTGAAGAGACGTCACGGAGAGACGCTAACAGGGACACAATCCTTCTCCAGAGGAAGACGTACTGGATACCAAGACTTTTAATGTTTTCATAACCTACATCATGAGACTCTGTGCCTGGAACGGGACGTTCCTGTTGTGGTCACCTATAATTAACCCCACCTGTGATTGTGAAATAGCCAGAATACACGCTGAAGACGTCCATGTGGCAATATTTAAAAGTCAAACTGGAGTCTCTCTTATCATAAAAAAAAACATACCATTAAAAACACAGTAAGTCAGACGGTGTATTATCTAACGTACTCGTAGATTTATCTGTAATATTTAGCATCACACTTACACCCTTCCAGGCTTCTTTTATACAGATGATTTAGAGAGACGCAACTTTATTGACATAAATCACAAATAAGCTTAATTATCTTTAAAAAAAGGATTTTTCTGTGATTTTCCAGATAATCATTCACAGAGTTTTTTCCTCTCTGGAAACGTAGGCCGGAGCTAAAATGTTTCTGGCAGCGTTAACCACCATGTGCTGCGTTCACACCATGAAAGCTTCTGGTCAAAACACATACGATACTGTTTTTTAACCACAATTACACCAGAGAGGAAAAAGCTGTTATATTTTACAGCAGCAGCAGCAGCAGCAGCAGCAGCAGCAGCCTGCGGGGGAGCAGCGGTGACAAGACAGACGTGGGGAGATGATACACATTCACACCTGGGAGTTGATGATTATTATGACACGACGGCTCCCTGTGTGTGTGTGTGTGTGTGTGTGTGTGTGTGTGTGTGTGTGTGTGTGTGTGTGTGTGTGTGCAGCTAAAAGGATGCACTATTCATTGACTTTTTTTGGCCGAATTTGCATCTTAAAAAGGTTTCTACTCTCCTTATAACTCATCCTCTTCTGAGCTGCATAAACAAACACTAGACAGACACCTCGAGGGCTTTGATAATCTTCTTCCAAGAAATCTCCTCCTTTTAGTAACGTTTGACTCTCTGATCTCTGCAACTACAACGTGTTGCACAAGAAAACGTGGGAGGAAATAGTATACTTATCGACAAAAAAAATGCTTTTTGAAGTGGTTTTACACACTGAAAACGGGGGGAAAGGAACATATTTTTGATAATTGATGACATATCAAACACTCGGCTCACATGACTGATTTCTGCTACTGATGTTATTTTATATGACAGAACAACTTTTAAGGTTTGTTTTTTTATGGCTCTTCTACTTGTCATTAATCAAATAACTGCCAATACGTCTTACATGCCGATACAACTGATGTAAACATGACAGATTTTATTTTTATTCTCTCGCTCCTCCTTTTTTACTTCAAACTCTCTCTCTCTTTCTGTTTTTCAGTCTGTCCCAACAAAAACCAGACCAGCTTTTGTAAAGATGATGGAGGGAGGGGTGTGGGGGCGGGGGGGGGGGGGGGGGGGGGGGGGCTCTGTAAGCACGCAGAGTAAAGGAGCAGAAACAGAGGTTTTGTGGCTACAAATTCTTGCCGAAAACACAAGAAAAACCTGCTGAAATACGGAGGAGAAGAAACCATGAATGCACACAATCTGGAGCAGTGCAGTGATTAGTCACAAACTCCCCCCCCCCCCATCGGGAGCAGCGTTTTACCCCATCAACCTCCTCGCCGCTCAAGGTGTTGCCACTAACTCTCCAGCGCCAGGTAAATTCCTTTAGCTGTGAATTGTTGTGTGAAATGTTTAATTGCTCACTCCAGGCTCCTCTTGTTTCAAAACGGGGAAAAACAAATGAGATTTGATGTCAGCCAGGTAGCCGGTTAGACTATCATCATCATCATCATCATCATACATCATCATTATTATCCTCTATTAACCTGCCTTCTCAGATATCCGTCACTTCTCTCTCTCTTCGCTGCTGGCAAACATGAACAACACTGAAGCATTAAAAAAAAGTAGCACAAATAATCCTTTTCTTCCCTCAAGCTACCTCTCTTTATATCCCTGTTGTAGTACAAATACAACAACATATATTACAAGCAACATTTGTAAGAAATGTCTTTTATTATCCTCTCAGCATCTTTTTCTCTCTCTTTCTTTATTTCCAGGAAGTGTGTGCGCATCCATCTCATGCACCCTGCACTCTACATGACTGTATATGTCTGTGTGTGTGTGTGTGTGTGTGTGTGTGTGTGTGTGTGTTAAAACAGTGTGTAAAGCCTTGCAGTGTGCAGGCTTCACCCTCCTACGTCACACGCGCATTCCTCAGTGAGCAACAGTCTGCCCCGAGGCGCTCCGACGGCGCTGTCAAAACATCTTAGCGAGGCCTAAATGATTAGAAAACGCAGATCTGTGGCTAACATTTAAAAAACAGGACCGCTCCAGAACGCTGCGTGCGGTAAATTGTCACCTGCGGGTGGGTTTTTTTTCTAACATTTGTGCCTTTGGTTATTTTGTCAGTGAGGCTGCAAGACTCTGATTGTGTTTTATTTTGTGTCGTTTCCTACGTTCAGTCTGGTGGAAGCACTAAAAGATAAAAGTAGTTAGGGGTGAGCAAACGGAGCATTTTTTTGCAGGATGATTAATGCCGGCTGAGTCTTATTATTACCATGCTGCCATCAAAGTGAAGTGAAGTGTTTAAACAACAAGCTTCGTTTTCATCAGAACATCCTAGATTCATTCCAAACACGCATCTCTCTTAGATTTTCTGCAATGCTTGACATATTTTACCCGAGTCCCGGCAAGTTCAGCAGCATTTTTTCCACATTTGCAAGTAACTAAAGGCTAAAATAAGTAGAATTCAAAGTCTAATCGCCCTTTTTTTTTGGCTGAGGCAGCTTAATTAATGTTCATGACCTGGAAATAAGATAAGCAGCATAATATATTAGATGTTAGTTAAACACCTGTAGCCTTCAGGAGCTCCTTACTTCAAATACTAAAAGGCTCTGATTCAGATTACACTGTTTATACGATGCCAATCTGAGTTTAACTGCCTGCCATTGATGCCATTGTCTGCTGTAGAGGTCAAAGTTCAATTTAGTTCAACTTTGGCACTAAATATCAGCGGAAACAGCACAATATTACACTTCTGCATGCGGTGTAAAAGCAGGATTAAGCCGTCACGAACGGTTAAAACAGGACGACCGGTTTGTCGATGTAAATACGAGCTGAATAACAAGAGAGAATTAGACTGCTGTGCTGAGAGGAAGAAACTTGAACTGTAAAACTCAAGTTAAGCCGTAGCGGAACATCAGGATTAATTTACTCGCAAACCAAACCTCTTATTTTATTTGTATTTACCCACAGAGACTCTGCTGACACCATCTTTCCTGAGCACTTTGCTCCACATTCAGACTGGTTTTTTTTTTCCCTCCTTCCTGCCTTCAGGCTACTGCTACTGAAACAAAGACTGTGTCCTCTGTGACTCAGATGTTCATCCAAAGTCAGGCCTAAATTAACGTCTGACTCCACTCGGAGGCTTAAACACCTTTCTGTGAATCTCCCCCCCCTTGCCCCCCCCTCCACAAACAACAACCCTGCTTTTGTTTGGACCTTCAAAACCAGAGCGAATGAGAGAGAGAGAGAGAGACGCTCTCAGCCAAACCAAATAGTAGCGTCTCAGGTCTGTTTTCACTAAAGGTTTTATAAATCACAGGAGGAATAATGTACTGTGTAATTAAATGTATTATTTGGGAGGGATCTGGAGGCGCTGTGTAATTTTCATAGTAGCAAAGATCAGTTTCTGGCAGCTGGTAAAAATATCCAATTTGTAAACTTAAGGTCTTAAAATCTCTTAAATCTTTTCCCTCCTCTCACTTCGTGTTAGCAATGATGTCATACATCTGTGAAGTTTTAAATGAAAATCTTCTAATTTCAGCTCTAAAATACTTAGTTACTCATAACTTAAGTTACTTAAAAATTGTTGAAAGCTTAACATAAATAAATATGAGAAAGTTTACAGTAAAGAAACCGGGATTAAAGGGGCACTCCGCTGATTTTACACATGACACTCATCAGTTTAATAGTTATGAAGAAGAGCACTGTTGTTCTGGAGGAGCTTTTTCAAGTCTTACATGCAAATATTATAACGTAACTCTAAATATAAAGTCAAAATGTTTGAAATAACTGCAAGTAAATGCTTCCAAATTAGTGCAAATTCACAGCTAATCTCCTGAATATGTGTTTTTTTTTAAATATTTTAAATGAAAATATAACGTACTGTAGTCTTTGCTCCACTAATAGGTGGAGCGACAGCACCGGATCATGTCACTTAAAAGCTGTCAAGCCGTCTAAAGTTGAAAGCGAACACCTCTTTGAATCCCATCACGCATATCACGTATGACGAGATTACAGCTGAGCCGGTTATCTCGGGGGGAGAGATAAGCGAACAATAAACAGACGGATTATTAAAAGTCGACGTGATGAGAAGAAAACGAAGAGTGACGAGATGTTGAAAGAGAGAGAGAGAGAGAAAGCGAGGTGATAGGTGAGAACGAAAGAAAAGCAGATGGTGACGGGAAGGAAGTATCCCTCTCAGATAGAGTGATATACGAGAGCGAAAAAGAGGAAGTAGTAGTAACGGACGACAGGAGCCTCTTAAAGTGTGTGTGTGCGCTTGTGAATATGTGTAAATATCTACGAGTGAATGTGGGTATATGTGAAACCGTGAGTAACAATGTGCGTGTGTGTGCAGATTGTGAAAGTGTGAAAGGGGGAAATAACGTGTATATTTTTCTTTTTCTAAAATACTCGCAGTGAATCGGAGACGTGATTTAGCCGCACGAGCGTCCTTCCATGAATCCTTCTTTCCCGCCTCCTCTCCTTCCTTCCTCCCTCTCACACATCACGTTTCCCCCCCCATTTCCTCTTTGTGAAGATGCAGCTGTGGTGTTGTTTGTGTGTGTGTGTGTGTGTGTGTGTGTTGCAAATGGATGCACCCTCACAGCCAACATGCATTCTCAATTAGACTCATATAACATGCTGGCAGTCTTGTTGGGGCATCTGCCTTGGCATTGACACACACACACACACACACACACACACACACACACTCTTTTAAACCACAGCAGGCTCTGAGAGAGGTTGTGTGTGTGTGTGCATGTGCGTGTGTGTCTGTGGGTGTTAATGAGAGGGTTGTGGTTTTTGTTAATTATTTGGCTTTAACTATCTTATTTACATTTGCACAAAAGGAAAGGGTACACCGTGGCCCCTCCTGGTTGATGTGAAACCTGCGTGTGTGTGTGTGTGTGTGTGTGTGTGTGTGACTCACAGTGGCCGTCATGTTGTTGCTCTCCTCCATGATAGCAGCAGAATATTTGTTGGAAGGCATCACTGTCACAGTCGACTGGTCCGATAGTTGTCCTGACTCCTTTTCGAACCTGGACGAGACCAAAAAAACAAAAAACAAAACAGGAAACAATCAGATTGTTGCGCCTTTAAAAACTGAACCAGTCAACACAATCAGTATCACTGCAACCTCTTCAGTGTTTCTCAGCTGCTTTTTTCAATAGTTGCCTGTTCAACTTCTGTATTTGTGGTCAAAATTGGAGAAGCGTCCTCACAAGAGCAAACGGTTCCTTAACAGGCAGAAAAAAACAAGACGAAATCTTTGCATTTTAACCCTTTGAAGAGACGCGATGAGCAATTTATTGCTAACGCCCACCGCTATTAGAGAGTACAGTAGGAGGTATATAAGTAGAGTAGGAGTAGGAGCTCTCTGTGCATCCTCTAGCGATACGCAGCTAAAATCAGGTACTTCTCGGGTCAGAGATAGCGAATTCAAGAAGTGAAAGACCGGAGCACACTGACCAACGTTTTCACACGACTGAGTCATTATCAGAGCAAAGAGTGGTAGACATTCATTCAATACAAAATATGAGCGATGACATTAGACATCATACTCATATGAGACTACTGAATCATGTTTCTGCTTGTATGAAAATGACGTGGTGATACCTGGACTTGTGGGACATCACGTAATCCAGCAGCAGAGCGGGAAGCTACAAAACAAACCGATCGATGTTTGACGATTCTGCAAACTTTATGTTCGATGACGGTTTTTTTTTCATGTTCAAAATTCTTTTTCTTTCAATAATATTTGCACATGTCAACTACAGTACAGTTAATATTATGTTAAAGATTAATTGTGACAGGATGCGCACACAGGTTCTTTGTATAAAATTTGAACACTGCAGATGCATTCAACATGATGCAAGTCTGGTTTTGGATATAAATCAACAGGTCATAATTTCTAGGAATACAAAGAACAAAGAGAACACAGATGTAATTGAAACTAACATTTACAAAAGCCTTAACAGAAGCTTTCTAAAACACGTAGTTATTAAAGTATTACAGTGAATTACAATAAGAGTGAAACTCACAGACTGTACGTTTGAACTCACTTCAAACTGTTTTTGTATCCAAAATGATATTTCACTTTGTTTTTGACTCACAACGATCCAAAGTTGGCTTTTAACTCTTTGAAATGTGTGTAAAATATCACAACTTCCCCCATAACATTTTGTTCTTTTCTTCAAATGAAAAGATGACAAAAGATCAACTTTAACAGATACTAAAATTCAACAAACTACTAATCAAACTAACCTTTGTCTGACCTTTTTTTTCCCCCCCCGACTCTCAGCTGATGGAAATAAACATAATTTTTCCTTGTGAATGCTGGATGGAATCAGAGATGAGAGAGGAGAGAAAAAAAAAAACAGAAAGAAATAAAGAAGTAGTGGAGTAAAGCTGCAGGAGGGAAAAGACAGAGAAAGGAGGAAGACTTGAGAGGCGCAACACTGACGTCTCCAGTTCTACAAGAGTGGGAAGGAGCAGATCTGACATGCCCATACAAACCTCAGGTAAACAGATACACAGGCCTGTCAGGGTGTGTGTGTGTGTGTGTGTGTGTGTGTGTGTGTGTGTGTGTGTGTGTGTGTGTGTGTGTGTGTTTAAGACCACGAGTGCGTAGGAGTGAGCAATATAAGTGTATGCGTTTGTACATGCACTATGGACGCGGTACGCCTGCATTCTTTTGCATCCTGTGACTGTACATCCTTGTGCCTCTAAGAATGCATGTTGTGTGTGTGTGTGTGTGTGTGTGTGTGTGTGTGTGTGTGTAGGGATACAGTATATGTACAGTGCGTTTGCATGTTTAGGTTTATATTTCAAGGAAATGACGGGTCAATAGCTTTGTCAAACAAGCCTGTGCAGAGAGACCTGCAGACCTCAGGTGGCCCACCGTCAGTTTTAGTTTAAGTCACATTAATCTAGTCTAATAACTCTGAGAAATACAGTTATTAAAAAGCACAAAGGAGATAAAGACTGTACATGTGCAGAGTAATATGTTTTAAATAGAAAAACAACTGTACACTACTGTAATAAATAACAGTGTCATTGAGGTCTTGATTCAGTTCTGCGGTCGACTCAGTGGTGTTGTATATATTGTAGATATTCCTAAAGTGGACGTATTCTGCACATTTCCAGCTCTATATTTATATTCTGGGGTTCTACTGGAATATCTTTGCTTAATTTACTGCTTATTGATCTTTACACAGCCCCTCAGTTCAGCCTCTGTCTGAAACAGGCCGTTTTAGCTCCTGTCTCTTTAAGGCCCCGCCTCCCGATCAGCCCACTCTGCTCTGATTGGTCAGGCTTCAGGAAGCTTCCTCCTGCTCCGGAAGCTATGTAAGCAAATTATAGTAGCAGGGTTTCACTTCTTTTTCTCCTTCTTTACTCAAAATGACAACTTCTCAGTTACATCCGTACATGTTCAAACAGAAATCTGATCAGAAATATATACGAGTGGACAAGAGGCCGTTTGTGAGCGTGTGCAAACAATCTGATGTCATCATGAGGAGGAAGTAGAGGTAACTTTGTGAACAGAGCCTTCAGTGCAAGTTGAAGCCCTGGCTTTTGACTTTCAGGGACATCGACATCCAAAATTATAAACAGTATATAAATGACAGAAAATCCCAAAAAGCGCGACATGTCCCCTTTAATACTTCTGCTCCTCCATGTTAATCAAAAGGAGAAACTCTTTCAGTATAATACAGTTCAACACAACTGCACCACAAACTAAAGCCGTGTGTTTTCACACATGTTGACACAAAGCAGTAGGTGGTCTCTGTCCTCGTAGCTCGTAGTTTACGTTCTCTGCTCTGATTGGCCGGTTGTTTTCTGACGCAGACGCCGAACTAACAAACCAATAACGACGACGGTTTATCTGCATGCTTCATTCTTCATTTTAAAGTCACGTTGTAGAAAACTCTGTGCTTCCAATTTCAATGTAAATACGTTAACATGCAAACATTTGCTAATTAGGACTCAACACAAAGTACAGCTGCGGGTGACGGGAACGTCATTAGCTTTTGCAGTATTGGTTTTGCATAACAGTGCACATGTGTTTCCATTTTTCTGGTCAGCGTGTGTAACACAAACTTATTTCCCTCCGCATTACACAATTTAATCTCCGTCTCCACATGAAGGCTCTAAATGATGCTTGATTACCTGCTAAAAAAACCAGAGTAGATAAACTCACCAGATACAGAATCTATCAGTTTTGGCGTCGTTCTTCCCCCTTTAAAAGCTTGATCAAACTCTCTCTCAGAGTGATAAATGAGAGAAAACTTCCAATGTTTTCATAAGGTGACGTGAGATCAGGTCCTTTTCTAACTAATTGAATAGTTTGTTTCTTTTGGGGGGATTTTTCTTTTAACATTTCATCAGAGTTTAGAAGACAGCTGAAGATAACCAGAACGCTGAGGTCATAAATGTGTATGAAGTACGTACAGTTAATAAATGTACGTTTATACCATTAGCGTGTGTGTGTACGCACATTAGCAGGCATGTAAGCTTTCATCACACGTGGACCCTACACAAAAGACCCACATAAATGAGGCCACCAGGTGCATCCTGCACACAGAGGACACACACACACACACACACACACACACACACACACACACACACACACACACACACACACACACACACACACACACACACACACACACACACAGACATGTTTCCATTACTTACCTAACCACAGTCGCTACGTGCCAGACTCCAACTCTTACCAATCTATCAAATAAAACATTATAATGTACCGTAATTGGTTATCAGGCTTTCCAAATTAACAGTCTTTTAAGTCGATTGTGGTATTATTATGCGCAAACACTCGCACGCACACTTAAGTATACACACATACACACACACACACTCATACATATGCCAAAACACACACACACACCCTCGTGACATTATTTTATTAATTTTATGTGATTGATTGATTCGTGTTTCTTCTTTTATGTTTGTTTTTTTTATCCAACGGTTGGCTTGTTTGCTTATTTTTTTATGGATTACACGACTTTTGTATTCGATTATTCAATGTGTATCGAGGTGAGATTCTTTTTATAAACCTCGAGGGGTTTTTCTAAATCCCACCTTCACAATTTGCTTCTTCTTCTGTGCGAATAAATAAATAAATAAACAGATACACCAACGCCTGTTTTAACCTGATTCCTGACAAAGAGCTCTGTCCTTTACTGACTTATCTTTGTTCATGTTCATATTTTTTTTTTTTTTACCAAAAAGCATGTCGTTCCTCTCAGGCTGCAGGTAATATTTTCCATTAAAAGTAAAAACCTAGATGAACATATCAACATTTTTCTAAACTTCTCTCTTCTCTTCTCAGGATTTTGGCGACTAAAAAGTTCAGTTTAGACAGATTTATGTGAGTAAAATCAACCTGAAACTGTAAAAATGAGGAGGAGGAAGACAAATAACTCACTTGACATACAAATGGGACGTGAATATTGTATTAAAATTAAACTCTGACCTTCAACTTAATCTTAAATCTGTTGGTTTCATGTTTTTTTGTAACTTGTTTTGTGTCTCCAACAGAAAAAAAGGAAGGGGAGTCCCCCCGTAATGTGACTGTGTAAATAGATTTATGTCCTTACGACCTGAGTAACACTTTGTTGTTGTCAGTGAGTCAAAGCGTGCAGAGATTGGTGACCTTTTACTAACATAAACCGTCTCTGACAACAATACATATCAATCAGCGAGGGGCTGTCCCTTCTCCAGGCCCGCTGCTGCGTGATGAAGTTCATCATTCAAACAGGATGTTGATGCCACCTCCTACTCTCCGTGCCTTTGACCTTTCACCTACAGACCAAAGAGGAACCTGCTAACTGTTTACTTTTGCTAAAAGCTTTGCATTCAGGCCTGGGTTCGTTTCTCTGGGTGTAATTAAGCATCCGATCGGGCTCGTCAGTGGCTGAACGGGTCTTACTGTATGAGGTCATGTGATTATACTAACGACCTATCGGCTGAGCATTTAGACAAACCAAAAAATTAAAGAGTATCTACGCATTTACTTACATTAAATCTTGTTAAGTCATTTCAGGGCCTCACGCCAGGTACAAAAGTGAACAATTAATGATTTAACCAACCAACAGCGTCAGAAATATCTGTTTAAATCGACTTTTAATATCAATTCAAACCTGCAATAACTGATTTTTGGGCCTCTCGGGGGCAGCTGAAACAAGCTCAACACCGACACATCATCACCTGTTAAGTTGAACATGTTAGCAAACAGTTGCTTATTCCCACATGCAGCAGTTACGGAGCAACATTATCGTTTCATTATCATTTGGAGTCGTGTTTCTGTCTATCTGGTGAATGTAAGTCCGATATTCACCCTCTTTTAGCTGTTTTTACTCTCTACCAACTCCTGAGGGAAATATCTGGCTCTGTAGCTGCTAAATGCTCCGCTATGTTCACCAGCTCGTCTACAGCTAACTGTTCGCCGTGTCGTGCTGAGCAGGTAGTGTAAATATCAATTACTGCAAAAAGAGAAAACACAAGAGAAGAATTTGTGTCTTTTGTGACTGGTACCGGACACTGTAAAACACACAGTCAGCAGCTGAAACCAGTGATGCTACCCACAAACCCCTCTGCTCTCTGCATCTTTGCACTGAGATGTTTCTAACTGTATCTTTGCAGAAACATGTTTCAGCTTTTTAGAAACAGAAAGCGGGGTGGGGGGTGGAGGGGGGGGGGGCAACGAGGATGAATTAAAAGAACCCGAGGAAGGATGGAGGGCAGAGAGTGAGGGGCCCAGGAAAAGGGAACACGGAGGACGAGGGGGGGGCTCCACATCAAAGTTGTGTCTGGTGGCGAGAGATTAGGGACCGCATTGCAAGAGGGGATTGTTCACTCCCTAAAGGCCTGTGTGTGTGTGTATATGTGTGTGTGTATGTGTGTGTGTATATGTGTGTGTATATGTGTGTGTGTGTGTGTGTGTATTAAGGGGGGTCAGCTCCTCAGGGTCTCTCGCTGGGGGCTGCATTCCTTGTCTGTCATGTACTTTATGGCCCCTTCCAGCTCAGATCGGGCCCTACAGTTTATACATTGTGATGTTGTACAGACTGAACTGTGAAGGTTACGTACAGTTTATCATCCGCTCAGCGGCCTGCGCCAAGAACAGCCAGTAAATCACTTTTTTAATTAAAAAAAACACCAAAACTACAAATAAAACTACATCAGACAGAATACCAGCTATTAATTAATACTACTAGAAGCCTGATCTTTGTTTAAACGAACAGATCTGACTCTTCCGCTGCACTACAGATGAAGAACTATATTAAATCAGTATTATAATATATTGTAAATCAGGAACTTTAACTATTTTATTATGTTCATGTCAAAAGATGATGATGTCTTGAGCTTTAAAGCTTCATTTGTTTGACAGTTTTGCAGCTAAACTACACGATCATGTGACACATACGGAGAGAATAATTAAGAAATAATGTAATTTATACTAGAAAGATGAGAGAGAACATTTTGACATGATACCAAGTTATCAGTCGATTAATCAAATCAACAGAAAATTAATTGTCATCTATTTCAATAACCTGTTAATCATTTTTAAGCAACATGCTAAACTTTTCTGCTTCCAGCTTTGAATATTTTCTGGTGTCTTTAGTCTTGTGTGACAGTAAAGTGAATAAATGTGGGTTTGTGGGTTGTTGGTCGTGACAAAATAAGACAATTTTGGTTGCATCTTGGATTTTCGGACACCGTGACTAATATTTTTCAACATTTTCTGACATTTTGAAGGCAAAACAACTAGAAATTAAATACTGTATTGTATTCTCTCACCAAAATAACAATGCCAGACATCAGATATTTGTTTAAATGAACAGATCTGACTCTTACAGTGAACTACAAAAAAATGCAAATCAGAATCAACAGAACTATGCAGACGATACTGAAGCACTGAGACTCATTTCACCCCTAGGAAGCTCACGCCCAAAGTTTCAAACGTCAGAAAGTGCTTCGTTAGTTTTTAAAGTTTCGTCTTTCTGCAAAAACAAAATCGCCTGAAACATTCTTACTCTGAGCAACAGCTGCAATTCAAACCGTCAATGTCGAGGCGTCATTTCTACCGATGCTCGTCAATAAATCCAAACAGTCTTACAGGTGCGAGATGTGTGCCAGTCGTGTGGCCAGTCGAGGCCATGTTGAGAGAGAAAATCTCTTGGCAGCTCAGGTGGTTCCAGATGACTCGGATGAATATGACAAACATAAATCTCCTCTAAAAAGCTCTCTTGAAAGCAACTTGGCTTCCAACAGTATTTGGACAATGTGTATTTACAGGATTTAAGTTTAAAATATGTCCACAGCCTCTGGGCAAAACCTTTTACAATTAAATTGATACATTTTGTTCTTTTTTTTTTCTGACTGATTTCCTTCATTCTGCTCCAAACATCAGTTCTGCTGGTATTTTTTGCACCACCCAACTAAGTCAATAAATTCAGAATTTGGGACATTAGTCACATCTTAATCTTTATTCATGCTAAATAAATGATGACATACAGTAGGGTGGAGGCTTATGTATTCCAGATGAGAGGACCTGTCACAGATCCAATGCAACTCTTTAAGATGTAACACGCACCAGGTTTGGACACACAAATTCCACATTTCCACATAGTGTGACGTGTTAATCATGCAGCTCGTTGTCCTGCGGGTTCGCTTCATGATAAAAACAACTAAAACATAACTGTTCTGGGACCGAGCCAAGGACTCCTTTTTTGCTGTTATTATAACATAAATAAATCTATGACAGATTGTTATTACAGATGTTGGCATGGTGTTTTTATGTGAATGAAAAATGTTTTGAGGTAACTGCAACATTTTCATGAATAAAAACCTTTTTTGTCTCTGGATCAGATGTTAAAATGTTTCTTATGAAAACATTTTAATACAAATGATACGCAGAATTTAGAAGTTTAATCTGTTTGAGCCGTCTGTGCAAAACTCACTGCAGCATTCATAACGTTGCACAGATCAGACATGTGTCAACTCATGAATTTTGCAGTTTTTGATTCTATTTTATTTTGTCTATAATTTGGCTTTATTTTAATTGTATTGGTTTATTTCTTACCTCATTTTATTTTTGTGATTTATGCTACTACTACTAGCTATTTCCCTTTGAGATCATTAAAGTATTTGCAGATGAAGAAAGTATTTATAAAAGGTATTCTTTGCATCTGTCTATCTACACATACAACATGCTTTATGGGACAAAAACAGAGTTGCTGAACTTCCATCTGCATTGGTACCAGTTCAAGTTTTGCACGATGGGACGAGGAGGAGGAGGAGGAGGAGGAGGAGGAGGTTTGATCCCCTGAGTGACTCTTAGCCGGCGCTTTCTGCAAAAAAGGACTGTTGGCAAACGTAGCTGGCACTTGATCAGTAACTGTCATCATCTTATTTAAAAAAAAACAACTCGAGTGTGACTCATTTATTTCAATAATATCCTGACACTATCAGGATGTGACAGATTTGATCCCTGCAGGATTATTCTGAACAAACAGCTAAGTTAACATTACGGAGTCAAAAAAAGTGAGTGACGCATGTTCTTTCGTAATGCGCTATGTGCAGATATTCCATTTCAAAAGGAACCACAATGTTAACCAGATATTGTATTTCCTTTATCATGTTCATCTGAACTGATGACATGTCTCTAAGCACGGCAGGTACCTCCCATACAAATCAAAGCAAGTGTCATCTCTTAGAAGTGAGTCAATCTGCTTTATTCTGTAAAAGATTAGAGATAAAATGATTAACTGCTTAGTTGATCTGCAGAAAGATAATCAGCAACTAGTCATTTATTTAGGCTCCAGGTTTTTTTTTTTTAAAAAAAGTCTATATTTGCTGCTATTATCTGTTTTATTTCATTGTAAACTGAATATATTTAAGTTTTGGACAGTTTTTTGTTTTTTAAAGGGTTAAAACCTCCATCTGAGGTCACATGACCTGTTAGCAATGATGTTTTTTTAAGTATAAGCATTCACTGATTGGTTTTCACCAAATTTCCTCTGAAATTACATCAATTTTTGCCATAAAAATGCAATAAAGTTAGAATAAAAAGATGTTTAACTATGCAGACGACACTGAGGCACTGAGACTCATTTCACTCCTATGAAGCTCACTGTGTCAGAGGATGAAAAAAGTCTATATTTGCTGCTATTCTCTGTTTTATTTCATTGTAAACTGAATATATTTCAGTTTTGGACAGTTTGAAGACCTGATTTTGGATGGTAGGAAGTGAATCCTTCACTCAACTGAAAAAATAACAGACAATGAGTTGCAGCTCTAGTCCAGATAGCACTTCTTTCTAGAATATTCCAATGTAAAACAGATTTTTTTAAAAAAGAGGAAGAAGAAGAGGAAGAAGCCTTAAAGCCTCCATCTGAGGTCACATGACCTGTTAGGAATGTTTTTGAAGTATAAACATTCACTTATTGGTTTTCACCAAAGTTCCACTGATATTACATCAATTTTTGCCATAAAAATGCAATAAAGTTACAATAAAAAGATGTTAAACACACCTGCAAGTCCGAACTATATGTTCAAGTTGTTTTTTCTAACGAGTGTCAGCTGCACAAATGTATCGCTGTCATTTTGAAACATACTTGTAAATACACTCCTAGGGTATCATGTTAAGTTGTTGAAGTGTTTCTGGCTCGTGACGAGGTCTATCTGCCCCTGCTGGCGGGTAAAACCACTCAAGCACCTGAGCTGCATGAACATTAACTCCTCCCCTGTCTGCACGCCGTCTCTCTGGGGTCCAACATGAATGAGAAGACTTTTTTTATACTGCGAGTATATCTGTTCCTAACTGTCTGACAACCCGTCTTCTACAGCTCAACTAATAAATCACCAAATGACCCGAAAGCAATAATCCTAAAAGGAAGTTCAGCCGGTAAAACCACCGTGTTCAAACACCTGGGCGCGTTCAAAACCAGGAAACCGACAAAAAGTACAGAAATGTCTAGCAAACCCCCCCCCCCCCCCCCCCCCCACCCACCCACACACACAGAACACATGCAAGTCATGCAAACCAGTTTACCCAACAGAAACACCGCAGACACTTTATAAAATCACTGTTAATTCACTTTCTAGCACCACAAACACTATTTAAAGTCGTGAAAACAGCGCTGTAAGAACATTTAAGATGATAAAAGGTGCGATTACGCACGATGACCAACTCTGAACTCGCATTGGAGCACCTTGGAGAAGTTTTAGTCCTTGCAGAAATACTAATTACCTGCTAAGAGGAGATACAAGTACTATAAACTAAAGAAAATGACAGTTAAGTTGTAAAAAGTATATAGTGTTGTTGAAATACTACACGCGATAAGTGGAAAAGTTAGTCACGATTCTGCGCCACAGACGCGTTAAATTCATCCACGATTTGGCGTTTATAAGAATATTATAGTATCATTTTAAGACATTCAATCATTTAAAGCGACTAAAATCCGTCAAACACACTTTAAACATTTATATGACAAGTGTGGTGAAGATGAGGATTAATGCTGCCTCATCACCGGGTTCAACAACATCTGTATGCAGCTCGGTTTACCGTGCACATGGGCAGAAAGACAACCGACTTGCAAATCTTCACAAGTGCACGATGAAATAAAAGGTAAAAAAAATAATAATAATAACACAAAACATACCACAAACAAAGAGTCCAGCTCAGCAAACTACGTCCAAAACTCTTATCAAGTGTGATAAAATAAACTTGCGCAAAGAGACTTAATTGTGAACTCGGTTAGTGAACGTGTGCAATAAATCCTGCACACAACCGCCCTCCCCGGAGAAAAAAAAAAAAACTTACATAACCATCCGCGCTTCTTGCACTCCTCCACGACAGGAATAAAAAAAGAATGATGGATAGAAGAGGTGTTGTTTTCTGTGGAAGTCAGATTAAAATATATGCGTAAAAGAAAAAGAAAAAAAAAGTGAGCCTTGAGTCTGCGGCACAAAGCCAGTCAGGAGTCAGTCTGGAACTCAAGCAGGAGTTGTTCAGTCTGTGGACTCATGAAGCATGCTGCTGCAGATCTCTCTCTCTCTCTCTCTCTCTCTCTCTCTCTCTCTCTCTCTCTCTCTCTTCGTGTGTGTGTGTGTGTGTGTGTGTGTGTGTGTGTGTGTGTCCCGCTTGTACACTGAATGAACTTCACGGTGGGTCGGACCATGAATATCTGAGCCGAGCTGCTTGCATGTCGAGATGAGAGCAGATTGGTCGCTCAGGGCGATCGAGGCTTTCCCAGGTGTGAATGTCAACTCCCATTTTCTGTCACCTGAGGTTAAAAACGTAAAATAAAGAACAGAAACTCTTTTTTTTTTTTTTTTGCCCACCTCACCCCACCAACACTCATCTCTCTCTCTCTCACTCTCTCTCTCTCTCTCTCTCTCTCTCTCTCAGTCTCAGTCAACCTCTCTTCACCATATTTCGGTGGAGAAACAGAAAGGAAGATTTTCCCCTTTATTCTCCCCCACAGTCAGACTACTGAACAGAAACTACAGCAGTTTGTCTGATTATCCATGCTTCTCTTTTTATAACTTCTTCTAATGAGGACAAAAACAGTGTTGGACTGTAACTACAATGTTGAGGTACTTTATTCTTGCACTCCACTACATTTCAGAGGGAAATGTTCTACTTTCTACTCCACTACATTTATTTGACAGCTTTAGCTACTTTTCAGATGAAGATTTCACATAAAATCACAATCAGTGTCATTTGAATCACCAAGTATGTTTACACATACAAGGAGTTTGACTCTGGTTTAGTGGCTCTCCATGTATTTACACAGAATAGCAACACTGCAGTCTTCAGGAATATACTGCACTGATACAAATAGTGCAAAGAGTGCACGGAGCATTTGGAGAAAGACTTTGGTTCAACTAATGCATATCCTTACACTGATAGTTTTAATTGATATTTTGCCATCTAAACCACATTTTTAGGATGAAATAACCTCTACCTTAAATGGCAGTTGTGTCTTAAAACAACAGTGTCCATATGAACAGTGAAAGAGGGTTCTTTCCTCACTGTAATCATTGGATTTGTGGCTGAATATCTGACACATTTACAGTCTTTTTAGCATCAAATTCCCTCCTTGTGTTTCCTCGGACAGTGTTTCCCTGTTGAGCTGCGGTGGAAGTATAGTAACAAAAAGAGGGACTTTGACACACTCTCTTCGGACCCACGACTGTTTGCTACAACCAAATATTTGTAATGGTGTCCCCGAAGTGACGTAATCTTACTTTACATCTTGCACATTACTCCATTTAATGGTGACTTGTATGCTTTTGTTTAGGTTCTGACTCTTCCCCTCAGTTTTTAAACTATTTTGTTATTATTGTTTTACTTATTTATTCTATTTTATTGTAAGTTTGTATGTTGTTCAGGGGGCAGGTGGGGGGTGTTCCTGTTGAGGTTTGTTGTTCTAATGGTCAGTATGAACAAGAGGAATAATTACAGCAATACAAATATGCTTCAATGTTCATTTGGGCTCCTGAATGTTGTTTTAAGACGCTTGAAAAGTTGTGAATCTGTCCTTTAATTTCTTTCAAATTCCGTTTAGCTGAGGCTGCCACTTCTACGCATGCGCACTGAAGAACCCGGAACTGGACTCCACAACAGCAGCGGAGCAGCTCCGACGGTTTTCTTCAGGGAAACTTTGGTGATTAAAAAAAAAGATGCAGCTTCACTTCACTAAAGATGTTTTACCGGACTCTGTCAGCACCGACTTTCAGAATCTGAACAAATTCAACGAGCAGGTAAATTCAGCAGGTTTAACCGGGAAACTGGATTTATAATCCAGAGAGAGGGACACAGTTAGCGGCTGTAACTGTGAGCTCAGCTGGTTTCTGAGGGTTAAATCTAACTCACAGAGCAAATATCTGTTTATCTGTCAGTCTGTGAGGCTTCATATTTCAGCAAAAATGATGCGTGAGGCATTTTTCAGAGCTGTCAGTGAACACAACTCGGCAGCTCGTGTGAATCATGTGACAGCAGGAGGCCTCATTAACTTTAGATTATAAAAAATAATGTTCAGCAGCGGTGGAGGAAGTATTCAGATTATTTACTTATATAAAAGTACCAATACAGCAATGTAAAATACTCTATTACAAGTAAAAGTCCTGCATGAAAAATCCCACTTAAGTAAAAGTACATGAGTATTATGAGCTTGATGTAGTTAAAGTATTGCAGTAAAAGTACATAAGTATTATGAGCTTGATGTAGTTAAAGTATTGCAGTAAAAGTACATAAGTATTATGAGCTTGATGTAGTTAAAGTATTGCAGTAAAAGTAGTGGTTTGGTCCCTCTGACTGATATATTATTATATATGACATCATTAGATTATTAATAGTGAAGCATCAGTGTTAGAGCAGTATGTTACTGTTGTAGCTGCTGGAGGTGGAGCTAGTTTACACTACTTTATATACAGTTAGCTAGTTTAGTCCAGTGGTTCCCAACCTAGGGGTCAGGGCCCCTCCAAAGGGTCAGCAGATAAATCTGAGGGGTCGTGAGATGATTAATGGGAGAGGAAAGAAGAAAAAACAAAGTTCTGATACACAAATCTGTTTTCAGTTTTTGGACTTTTTCTCTAATCTTTGATTTTTGCTTTTATTTATTGAAATGAAAGCATGTGAGAAGTTTAGAGGGAAAAATCACTATTTGGTGGAGCTGTTAACAACTCATAGACATGTGAAATGTGACCCCGACTACACACTGCTTTTTGTAAGACGTCAAAAGACAAAAAGGTTGGAAACCACTGGTTTCATCTTAAACAATGTGTTGTATTTTAAAAGCTTGTTATATTATCCATTGTGTCAAATCTTCATCTGAAAAGTAACTAAAGATGTCAAATAAATGTAGAGGAGTAGAAAGTACAATATTTCCCTCTGAAATGTAGTGGAGTAGAAAGTATAAAGTAGCATCACATGGAAATACTCAAGAGAAGTACAAGTACCTCAAAATTATACTTAAGTACAGTACTTTAGTAAATGTACTTGGTTACTTTCCACCACTGCAGTTCATATTGTTAATGGTACTGTAACTGTACAGCTACTGTTATACAAAGGGTGGGTTTGCAGTTTTTCAAGTCTGTCTTAAAACAACAATCAGGAGCCCAAATGAACATTAAACATGTTTTTCTTGCTTTAATCATTCCTCCTGTTCATACTGACCATTAGAAGATCCCTTCATAATGACCTTACAATGGAAATGATGGAGGACAAAATCCACAGTCCTCCTTCTGTGCAAAAAAGTTTATATGAAGCTTCAGCGTCCAAATGAGTCAAATCAAGTAGATATCTTTCAACGTTACAGTCTTTTTAGTGCCAAAGTCCCTCTTTTTGTTACTATACTTCCACCTGCAGGAAACACAAAGAGGGAATCTGATGCTAAAAAGACTGTAAATGTGTCAGATATCCACTTGATATGACTAACTCAGACTGCTGAAGCCTCATATAAGCTTCACAGAGACTTTTAAATGACTGTGTGGACACACTGTGGATTTTATCCTCCATCACTTCCATTGAAAACACATTTGAAGGATCTTTTAATATCCAGTATGAACAGGAGGAATGATTACAGCGAGGAAAACCTCTTTCACTGTTCATATGAACAACCGACTATAACTGTGAACCTGTCTTTAAATGCCTCTCAATGGTTTTCTGCATCACTGTAATGTTTTGGAATGAGTTTGCGGTTTCTATTAAATATTGATTTTTACAAATTAGTCATACAGGCTCATAGTAAGTTAATTTGTTTAAAGACAACCACACAGTGAAGGCATGTTGTTAAAACACAGAATATTCCTCTAATAAAACACCGTACGGGACAAAGACTCCAAATAAAACTCTACATTTATTTGATATGAAATAATGATCAAAGCTCAAAACAGCTGAACATTTTTACAGACATGAAGCAGGATTTTAAACCTTTTTTTCTCCCTTTTTTACAGCAATTTCTTCGTCTGATTGAAATTCTGTTCCAGTTCCTGCTGGAGCCTAAAGAGGTTAGCGCACACACACACACACACACACACACACACACACACACACACACACACACACACACACACACACAATTTTGATGTTAATGGGACTTTGGACTCAGTGATTAGCCTTGATAACTGAACCGAGGTAAAATATTGCCTGTTCTATTGTATGCATGTGCAAATGAATGCATATCGTTTTTGTGTGTGTGTGTGTGTGTGTGTGTGTGTGTGTGTGTGTGTGTGTGTGTGTGTGTGTGTGTGTGTGTAGACGGAGAGGTTCATGCAGCAGCTCAATGAGTTTGCAGGGGAAAATGGAATGAGTGCCGGTCCTCTGAGGAACCTGATGAAGAGCGTCCTCCTGGTGCCGCAGGGTGGGAGACACACACACACACACACACACACACACACACATCCATCTATTCAACAGTTAACTCTTTGCAACTAACGCAAACATAATAAATCCAGTTGTTCCCAGGTGGTAGATTCAGATAATGTTCTGGGAATTTTTGTTGGAAATATCCCCTCAGTCACGGATATCCTTCATTATCCAGAATAAATATTAAAGGATCATTCTGCTGATTTTTCTATATTTTTCTTATCGTCAACAAATCTCATGTTTTGAATCCAAACCAACAAGGAACTAATCTACTAACAAGTATTGTGTGTGTGTGTATCCAAAACCTGATATATCTTGCTCCAAAAAACTATTAAAAACACATCAATGAGCCGCTCCGCAGCACTGGGTGCGTAGCTTGTTAAAAAACGGTTCCAAAGAATATAAATAGCGATAAGATAATAACCCGCCACTTCACAGAGCTCCACTATCTTGTTGTGCTACATTACAAAACCAGTTCACTTTGGTTTTGAAGTTCTTTGAAAAATTTATAATGTACAAAGTCAAGAGGTTGTGATATGTCGGCTCCAAACATGAGATTTGTTCACAATAAGAGAAATATATAAAATCGCCTGAACTAACCTGCACCTCTTCTATTCAGAACTGTAGGTAGAGAGATACACATTGAAGAGTTTGTAGTGTATAGATGCAGATTTCCGCTGCTTTCCTCAAACACATAATTCATAAAGGAACACACGTCAACATTTTTGGGGAAATGTGTTTCTTGACAAGAGTTGAGAAGAGAAGATTGATGAGTGGTAATCGTTTGGATTCTTTCACTTGTTTTTAAAGCACTTTGTGGTCTTTTGACTTGTTCCAAAGTGCAGGATGAAAACTTCTGGTGAGGCAGCTTTTTAGTTTCTATTCTCTGAGCCTTTAGCCTTTATCTTAGCTGTTGATTAGAATGTTGAATGTCCATTATTTATTTTATTTAATCATTTCTTTTACTGTATTCATGTTTTATTGTCTCCTATCTATTCTATTTGTCATCGCCTTTTATACGTTTTATCTAGTTCTTATTTGTTTTCATTATTTTAAATCACTTTATTTGGTTTTTATTACAATTTCATCTTTTTTTATTCTCTCGTGTGCATTAATCTCAAATTATTTTACCATTTGTTCTGTCTTATTATCGGCTTGTCAGTCATCTGAAAAGCGCTTTGAATCGTACTAACCTGCTCAAAAGGTGCTTTACACATGAGGTTTGATTGATTGTTTGAATATGAAGCTGCAGCTAGTTAGCTTAGCTTAGCATAATGACTGAAAGCAGGAGGAAGAGCTAACCTGGCTTCATCCAAATCTAACTAAATCCACCTTGCAGCACCTTTAAAGCTCACTTATGAGCACATTGTATCTCACTTTGTTTTAGCTAAGTGTTAAATCGTTTTTACACTTGGCTTTTTGTGCAGATAAAACATGTTAATAAGGTGCTGACAGGCTAGCTGTTTCCCCCTGCTTCCAGTCTTTATGCTAAGTTAAGCTAATCCACTGCGGTCTGTAGCTTCATATTTAGCATCCAAATTTGAAAGTGGCATTGACCTTCTCATCTAACTCTCATCAAGAAAGTGAATAAACATAAACACGTCTGTTTTCCTGCTTCTGTATGAAGCTGCAGCTAGTTAGCTTAGCTTAGCATAACAACTGAAAGCAGGGGGAAGAGCTAACCTGGCTTCATCCAAATCTAGCTAAATCCACCTGGCAGCACTTTTAAAGCTCACTTATGAGCACATTGTATCTCACTTATTTCAAATGTACAAATGTGTGTTTGTATGGACAAATAAAAAGTTGCGTTTTTTAAGGGGTTAGCTAAGTGTGAAATCGTTTTTACACTTGGGTTTTTGAACAGATAAAACATGTTAATAAGGTGCTGACAGGCCAGTTGTTAAACTGCAGACAGAGCCAGGCTAGCTGTTTCCCCCTGCTTCCAGTCTTTATGCTAAGCTAAGCTAATCCACTGCGGTCTGTAGCTTCATATTTAGCGTCCAGACTTGAAAGTGGCATCAACCTTCTCATCCAACTCTCATCAAGAAAGTGAATAAACGTAAACACGTCTGTTTTCCTGCTTCTGTTGGTGTAGAAATTAAACAATTATCTCATTATGAGACAGTTGAATATTGAACAAACGCAGACTAGAAGCTCTAGAAAACTCGTTCTTTGACTCTGAGGGAGAAACACCAACGTCTGATGATGTTTACCGCTGCTGTTTTAGATTATTGGAACATTTTCTGCCATCAAACTTCAGTGTAGCTGGTTGAAACCCTGAAATAATATAATCTTAAACTGGTCAGTTATCTGTAAAATCGTTTAATGGTGGGAACCTGTTATCCATTACCTTTCTCTTATTAAGACATGTGGTCTAGTTTTGAATTTTCCCACGACTCTCAACCTCACTCTCATGAAAGTTTCCGTCCAGTGACACTGATCCTCCCGTTTCCTCCTCAGGAGCCCTGAAGAAAAATCTGACAGCCGAGCAGATCAAAGAGGACCTGGAGACATTAGGTACACGTCCCGAACCTTAATCACCGAGTCAATCATTAACAAGCTGTATGTTAAAACAGGGGTTAAGTATAGCTGCAGGATACTGTTCTCTTATGACACCCTGTCATGTTGAAAAGTCTTAAAGTGGCATT
This sequence comes from Thunnus albacares, assembly GCF_914725855.1. Taxonomy (NCBI): domain Eukaryota; kingdom Metazoa; phylum Chordata; class Actinopteri; order Scombriformes; family Scombridae; genus Thunnus; species Thunnus albacares. The sequence goes on along the minus strand of NC_058110.1, from coordinate 32,392,950 downwards.
TTTACGCATTATACATTAAACTGAACCTGTTTTATTGATTCTGCAGGACTAAACGAGGACAAGTCGGCTCACTTTTCACAGCAGGTAAAGCTCCTTAAAGTTGAGATTGACGTTTACAAAGTTGATGATACTTGTTCAGCAACATTTGAAGGAAACAAAAAGGATGTCGAGATGCATTTCTACAGTTATTAACATTCATAAATTTGTCCCCAATGGACAAGATCAACATTCCAGTAGACAGATAATCCATTTTTGGGAAAGAAGAATTTACATTGTGTTAAAACAGATGATCCAGTACGTAAATGGGTCATAATAACATGAATTTAAAGCTGCTTTCTGACCTTTTTAAAACAAAATGTTATCACACAGCCAATCATTTATCGAGCACAGGAATCGTTGTGACATTATGTGTGTTTTGCAGTGGGGGGAGCACTACGCGGTGCTGTCCAGACTCGCTGTCAGACAGACTCTGATGGTCAACCAGCTGGTCGACATGGAGTGGAAGTTTGGAGGTAAGACGAACCAAAACGGCAAAACTAGTTCAGAGTACGATGTGGTAGCGTTATGCAGTCCGCTGGACGGATTCACAATCTTCAAAACTGTGTTTTAAAAAAAAGAAAACCACATCACATTTAGCTTTTCATGAAATTATAAGTTAACTGTAAGTCCAGTCGTGACAAGTGTTGGTGTATTTTACATGAAAATCCTCCCTAATGTAGCTTAAATAAGAAAACAGCTTGTGAACATTGTTTGTAGGACTTCATGTAAAGATGCTCAGCTTCACTTTTCTCTCAAATGTACATATTCATGACCACAGTGTCTGTAGTCTAACAGAGTCATTAGCATCACTGATGACCTCTACTGCTTTGCTTGGGCCTCAGTCTCATTTAAACAGCTCAGATGTGCACAGCTGATGGGTCTCTATCAGGCTTTCTTTGTTTATTCACACAGACTAATGACTCCTAAAGACTTGTAGGTAATAGAAATGCTAATACGCTAGGCAGGACAATCATTAGCATCACCGTAAGCTATTGTTGAGCAGATCTTCACTTTTAAAACACACTGTGCTTCGATTTATGAGAGGAGTGCCTCTGTGTGCTGCACTCTGCTGCGTTTTAACTGACTGTGATGTTTATTGACATGCAAACAAACAGACTCTGCATGTTGCCCGTCACTCAGCTGTACATCCACACTAGTCTGAGAGCCGATATGGCTTCTATATGCTACAGAGGTTTTATTCATTAATCTAAATGTTTATAAAGTGCCTAAAAGTGTTCAGATCTCTCACACTTTGCAGTGACAAAATACAAACTGTCTCAGAGACTGATGTTTTTGGGGTGAAGGTTGTTGCACGCAGAAGATATTTAAAGCCAAAACATTTCTGAGAAACAGGGATTCAGATGTGATGGTCAGTCATGATTTTGCACTCAACTGGAACATTTTGAGCTCAAAGAAAACATATCACAGCATTTTGAATGTTAACTCCCAGCATGAGGCATGTGAGTCTGCAGACAGAAGTTTTTAATTTACACACATAAAAAAACCCACAAATAACGGGCATTAGTCAGTCTGTTTTATTCAGAAGGATCGTCTCATTAATCTGAATGTTTAAAGTGCCTAAAAGTGTTCAGATCTTGCACACTTTGCAGTGGCCTCTCTGCTGCGGCTGGATGATAGTGACAAAATAATAATAAAATAAAGTCTCAAAATTTATGTTTTCAGGGTGACATTTCTGAGAGACAATCATTAGTAATGCAGATGCTTTATTTCACTCAACTGGAACATTTTTAGTTCAAAGAAAATACATCACAGCAAACTATACTGTAACTATACTACAGTTATCTATGCTGCAACCTCTAAAAGAATCCAATTTAAAAATACTTTTTTCATTCCTCAAAGGGAAATTTGAGGGATGTGAGTTTGCAAACAGAGGTACGCATACAGTAGACAAATGATTTACACACATAGAAACAATCTAAAACACAAATATGTGATTTATGGCAGCGGTCAGTCTGTACAAACACCGCAAAGGCTCATAATGTCAAAAAGTGCATTTATCAGTCTGTACATGTGGTAAATTGATAATTTCTTGAACTTCACCTGTTCACAACTCTTCTGGAATAAACTTCCTGTATTGTTTTACATATAGGTGATCTAAAACACATTCCTGAGAGCTTAAAGTCGTCACGGAGGACGCGTGTCGGTTGTTTATCGTCTTTTATGCTTTTTTGTTCAGTACTAAGCTGTACCAGGAATATTTTGTCAGCAGTTTTAGAGCTGAGGTTAACAACACCGTAGAGTCATAGAACATATTCCCGAAACAAAATCACAGACAATTTATAGTCCTTTTTCACAAAAGCTGTGCGAAATACAGGTAAAATGGCTCAGACAAACAAGAAAATAATGAAACTGATAACAGAAAGTGATTATATAGTTGCATTAGTCAATTTGTGGCCATTAGAGGGCAGAAAGAAGCTGACAGACACATCGCACTGACATAGTATCACCTTTTTAATTAACAGTTATGGATAATTTTTTTTAGAAAATAGCTGTAGAGCAACATTATCATTGCATCCAAGTCTTGTTTGTGTCTATTTGTCTGATATTCACGCTGCTCAGGTTTTACTCTCCACCAACTCCTGAGAGAAACATCTGACTCTTTAGCTGCTAAACGCTCCACTATGTTCACCAGCTAGTCTCCAGCTAACTGTGTGTGTTTGCCGTTTGGTGCTGAGCAGTTAGTGTACAGTGGATTTATCAAAGCTTATCATTTATCAATAAGCTGAAAGAGGCTAAAAATATCAGTAGAGTTGAAGAGTTGATCCATTCTTTGTGGGTTTGTCACTATGAGCGGCTCCTTTCACATCATACAGAGGCATTTGAGTTAATGTTGATATTTACATTTTGATTAAAGCAGCTTTAAGAGGTCATTTAGCTGCTATAATCAGTGTTTTGTATGAGCTATCAGTGTGTAACATGTTGTGGCTCGTATCAATGAACCTACAGAGAATCATCAGTGACTCTGCAGCTCCTCTCGGCTTTACGGAGCTTTATAGGGAGTTTCTCTAGCTGCTACGTTTTGGTTCACTCTGCTCAGCACTCTCATTGCGTCACTTTGGGCCGCACCAGACATCTGTTTTCAGAGACAAATCTATAAAAAGCCACTGTACACTATCCGACCACATCCTGTCGTCTCACAGTCTATCGTCTTAACTAATCATTCTGTAGCCAAATATTAAATATTAAATATGAGATAACAGCATAAAATAATGAAAATAACACAAATATGTACACCTTACAACTATCAAATAAAGGTAAAACTACTGACAAAATTATATTTTATATTAAAAGATTTTGCTGTTAGACATAGTGACCATTTAAAGCACATCTAATGTATTTAATGTAACATGCGAGAGGCAGATGTTACATCAGCGTTGTGTTCATTAGATGTTTCTGCTGAAAACTGGTGGACAAAAAAATCACAGGTTTAAAAGTCGATGTTAATATGGTTCAATCCAACAAATGATTATTACTTAATGTGCAAAAAGTCGCACCGCATCTTGTAAACTTTATTTGTAGCCCAAGAAAGAAAAAAAAAAAAATCCCAAGTAATTGCAATATTTAATAGTTGGCTTAAACTCGCTTTAAGTGAAGAACAATTAGTAATACCTTTTCTACTTTTTCCTCTAAAACAGTCTTGAATCTTGAACTGTTGAAGCTAAAAAAAACAGTCATCTGTCATTGTTTGTGATTCGTAACGGTGAGTTTTTATGTTGGAAAGTATTTTAATTGTGTTTTCTGACCTTCACAGTGACTGTTGGCACCAGTGAAATTCAGAAAGTGGGCAACATCTTTCTACAGGTATGAAACACTCGACTTACACACACACACACACACACACACACACACACACGCACACGCATGCACGCACGCACACACACACAGAGTTTAACACATCATTATTAAGTTTACAGTTTGTTGAACACAAACTTTGTCCTCTTGCAGTTGAAACTGGTTGTCAGAAAGGGGAATTCCACTGAAAACGTCTACATGGGTGAGTGAGTCTCTGCCGTTACAGACAAAAAAAACAAAACAAAACAACAACACTGATCACATTTCAATTAGATTCACATAACAAAAATTTGTATTTCATAAGAATGTTCAAGCGATGATGTAATTCAGCCCAAACCCCCAGTCTTGGGTTAACTGAAAGCAGCGTGAGTAATGCACTGAATTCTGTTGTTATGTTGCAAGTGAGTTGTTCACTTCTGAGGAGTTATATATCGGGTTCAGGGGGAAGATATCAAACATACCTGAAATTGTTGAAATATTTGAAACCATTTCCAGAATTAAGCAGGTTAGCGGGCTCTGAAATGTAAATATGTGCTGTATTATTATTGGACTCAAACCTTTTCTGCCTCTGTATTGTTTAACTCGAGCAGAAAGATATTTAAAATCAGCAGCAACAGCTTGAATACCAGAAAAATCCAGCGTGACCCACTGGGATGTGAGACCATGATTTACTTTCACATTCTTCTGACAGTCAGTGGGCAGTATGACGTGCCCACACAGTAGATTAAAAAAACAAACCAGAATGGCTGAGAACTTATGAGGAGATCCTAAATGAGACTGAAACTGCACAAATTTCAGATGTAATGTTCATTATCTCAAGAAGGAAACCTCTCCGTTAGCTTAGAGTTTAAGATTAACTGTTTGCATCCAGCAGTCTGGATCAGAGCCCTGGATTTAGATCAAGTAATGGATAGTTTTACAGTAAGGCAGCCAACACTGTTAACTGTGTTTATGGCTGTTTAATGAATAGTGGAAATGTTAAGCAGACTCATCTATGATCGATTAGAGGCGGCAGACTGATGGCTTCGAATTGAAAATGCATCACATTGTCCTGCTTATAGTACTAAAACTGTTTTGTGTCTCTTTTTATGATCCTGTGTGGCTGATAAGTATTAATTAATTGAAACCACTAACATACGACATCTGGCAGATATGTAGTGTCTGTTTTATTTTGAAGGTAAACAGCAGGAAGTTCATACATGCTAACGTTACCTTTTTTTTTTTTTTAAATCCTGTGGTTTCTTGTGTGAGTGAAGCTGCTCGTAGATGGTTTTTTGGGGACACACTTACATCCTGAAAGACCTAACTGTGTAGTTTTGGTTATTATTGCTACTAGCTGCTGTTTCTCTCAGGTACTTTATGTGTCATGTTAGCTAACCAGAGCTAACAGAAGATGAAGTTCAGGATGAGCGCCACATACAACATCTTAAAAGTGATTTTAGAAATTTCAAACCAAGTCACAGTCAAGTTGAAATAGCTGGGAAAAAGTCCAAATATAAAACTGCACAAATTTCAGATGTAATAGTTAGAAAATGTTCATTATCTCAAGAAGGAAACCTCTCCGTTAGCTTAGAGTTTAAAATTAACTGTTAGCATCTAGCAGTCTGGATCAGAGCCCTGGATTTAGATCAAGTAATGGATAGTTTTACAGTAAGGCAGCCAACACTGTTAACTGTGTTTATGGCTGTTTAATGAATAGTGGAAATGTTAAGCAGACTCTTCTATGATCGATTAGAGGCGGCAGACTGATGTCTTCAAATTGAAAATGCATCACATTGTCCTGCTTATAGTACTAAAACTGTTTTGTGTCTCTTTTTATGATCCTGTGTGGCTGATAAGTATTAATTAATTGAAACCATATGATATAAAATGAAATTTTGCACTAACATACGACATCTGGCAGATATCTAGTGTCTGTTTTATTTTGAAGGTAAACAGCAGGAAGTTCATACATGCTTCATACATGTTACCTCTTTTTTTTTTAAATCCTGTGGTTTCTTGTGTGAGTGAAGCTGCTCGTAGATGTTTCTTTGGGGACACACTTACATCCTGAAAGACCTAATTGTGTAGTTTTGGTTATTATTGCTACTAGCTGCTGTTTCTCTCAGGTACTTTATGTGTCATGTTAGCTAACCAGAGCTAACAGAAGATGAAGTTCAGGATGAGCGCCACATACAACATCTTAAAAGTGATTTTAGAAATTTCAAACCAAGTCAAAGCCAAGTTGAAATAGCTGGGAAAAAGTCCAAATATAATAACATTTGTAGCAACGTGCATCCTTGATTGTTTTTTAAACAGGAAACATAAAACCATAGCAGATAAAACCACAATTAAATGCAGGACTAGATGCAACTAGTGTTGAGAAAAAAAAAATATAATATTTACTTCCATTTGGATCAACAGACCCTTGAATGAACTTGCTGGTGATCAGGGTTGTTAGAAACATCTTGTAAACCAAACCAAATATGGTCCTCGATCAGATGGAGGATCTTAAACTGGACGATCCCGTTTCGTCTGGTGTGAGGTTCTTCTGTTTTTGTCTGTTCATCCGTGGTGGCGATCACTGTTCAGGTTAACTACTCACTTCTTCTGTTTATCTGAAACAAAGCTGAAATGTCAAAACTCTTATATATATATATATATATATATATATATATATATATATATAGAGCACAAAATGAACACATGGCACAGTCACCACTCATGCTGATAACACACTCATTTAAACTTATTTAGTTATTATTTAGTTATTTATTTCTTGCCGGCGATCTGTCTGAATCAAACGTTGGTCAAGACAAAACATTACAGGGATCTGACTGTACATAACACAGGAAACCAGATGTTACACGTGTAACGCGACAGGAAAAAGAACCCTGCGAGTGCAGCCTTCCTCGTCCTCCTGTGGATGTTTTGGTGCCACACAGGAACTCTTCATGTACTATAAACTTAAATGTTGTGATAACGCTTTATTTTACAGATCCTTTAGTTTTATTCTTATTTCCTGCAAATTTTCATGGTAATTTTCAGGTATTTTACAGTAAAACTTTAGGACAGTTAGGACAGAAGGTTGTGCAATTTGGTACAAATTATGAGAAGAATTGTGAAAAAGAATTAAGTTGCTTTAGTTGGTAAGTACCCGCTCATTATATTTGGGTTCAGTTGTAGTTGTTTATTTGCAAAAATTATTAATGAATTACACTCTTAACAATTCTTTAACACACAGAAAATACTTTCAGTGTGCAGTTTGTGTGTCAAACTATATGTTTGCATATTGGATTCTTTCTTTATAATGAGTGTATACTACCAAAGTACATAACTCTTTTAAAGAAATGTCTTAAGAATTAACATTTAAAAAATATTGAAAAAAAATCTTATATTTAAGAATCTAATTTATTAGGAAATGTTGCAAATTAACAGCTACATATGAACCCAAAACTAATGAGGGGCACTTACCAACTTAACACTTTTTTTTCTTCTGTTTTTCTTATAATTTGTACCAAATTCTGTAAAATGTTCCAAAGAATCAACATTTAAATACCTGCAAACTACTCTGAAAATTTCCAGGAAATAAGTGAAAGATAAAGGACCCGTAAAACAAAAGCGTTACAGATGTTTTTAAAAGGTCTAGAACTGAACTGAGAGGTCGAAACCTAAAGAAGACGATGAGTTTAATATCAGAATAAACACAAGTTTAGTTCACAGTTAAAACTCTGAGCACACAGGGGATCTACGCCTACGACTGTAGCTTTAAACATTGTTGTTTATACCAAATTGTGAAAGGGAGACGTTTTTTTTATTTATTTTTTTTGCAGTGTAACAGATTATTACTCACTTAATCTGTTTATCTGCCTTTTCCTGTTTTCTTCTCTCGTCTCTTCTAGAGTTGACACTCCCTCAATTTTACAACTTCCTACATGAGATGGAGCGAGCCAAGGCCAGCATGGAGTGTTTCAGCTGAGTGTGAATGTGTGTGTGTGTGTGTGGATCTGTTATAGGCTACTTTTGGGGACAAATTTCAGACTTAAGACCAGTTAACTGAGGACAGCTTGTCCAATTGGGTACAAAAGCCGCGCTGCCCGTAGGGAAAATGCTGATTTTTTTTTTTTTTTTTTTTTTTTTGGTCAGTGGTTATGGTTAGAGTTAGGCTCAGTCTCCAGGAAATGAATGTAAGTCTGTGTAATGTCCCCAAAAGTGACCTTGGACAGTGTGTGTGTATGTGTGGGTGTTCATATCAGGCTGTAGCTGCAGGGCAGTGTATGGTATGTATTACATCATTTTGTATGTGTGTGTGTGTGTGTGTGTGTGTGTGTGTGTGTGTGTGTGTGTGGCATTGAAGGTCTCCCCAATGACTGAAACTAAACACAAAAACAAATTTTTATTATTTACTGCTGGACATTTATACTCAAATCTGCCAATAAACATGAATTTCAAAGAAAACACTCTTGTGTTGTTGTTTTTTCCATTGGGTTTCTTCATCAGTTGTTAAGAGAAGAAGAAGAGTGTTTTGAGAACAGACAAGCGAACATTTCATCATTTCATTCTTTCCTTTTGTCTGTTATGAAGATGATGATCCAAAACAAATACTTTAAAACGAAGCGAGAGTTTAGCCAAACCTCGCCCTAAAACCTTTTAATCACGTCCAGTCCTGTTGTTTGTTGGCATGAAGAATAATGTGATGAACTGATTTCAATTGAAAGATACATACTGTACATTTACACGTTAGCTGATACACAAAGTAGAGCCTGTTGACCTTTTTCACCCGAGAGCAGACATTGCTCTGTTCAAAAAATGTTGATTAGCGGTTATAATAGATAAAAAAAGTAGACAAAATAGAAGCGTTGAAAGCCTTAAATACCACACACTGATGCATATAAACCTCAGGGGGTATCAGCGGCTCGGTGGTACATGCGTGTACTAGCCCTCATCATACCTCACTATATTTATTCTCCTACTGTGTACATTAATTAGCTCAGCAGCATTTCAACTGAGAGTTATCGTCCCTTTGGGATATTCCCTGCATGTGACAGTAAGACTGGTTCTAATGGTGGTTTGTGTGATTGACAGTCAGGAATGTTCTCAGCAAACTTCATGGCAGTCTGCCCACCAGATCACCACATATTTTGTCAGAAGTTGACATTTTGACACCAAAAGACACCCAAATTAGAAACGGTTCGTCTGGGAAACATGAATGCGTTCAGTAAGTTTCATTGCAGTCTGCCCAAAACGACACTGTACGTGATTTATGTTCAGGTGAAACAAGACCGAGGTCCCAAACATGCAAGTACGCACACGCTTCGAGCTACATGAGATGAATATAATGCGCCGTTGTGTTGCATGTGTCACCTGAACGCAACTAAACGGTTCACTGCTGTTTAAAGCAGGGCTGCAACTGACGGTTATTTCCGTTATTGATTAATCTGATGATTAATTGTTTTATCTACAAAATGTCAGAAAACTGGAAAAACTTCCCGTTATAATTTTAAGGTGAGCACAAGGTGACGTCTTCATGTGTCTTGTTTTGTCCAATCAACAGTCCAAAACCCAAAGATAATCAGTTTACTGTCATGTATGACTCAGCCACACTTCCATCAGATCAGCTGAGTCCGTTCCTTTTTTTTAGAATGGCTTTCCTATAACATTCGATAAACACAAGTGTGCCGCGGGTGATGACTGTATGCTTGCTGTGTTCATATGTGTGTGATGTCTGTATGTGTTCTTGAACGTGTCTTTTATGGTTTTCTGTGTGTGCCAATGTCAGTGTAAAGCACTTTGTAACCTGCGTTTAAAAAGGTAAAATAAAGTTTTACTTACAGAAAAGCTTTAGAAGCTCTAACCAGCAAATGTTTGGCTTTTTGACTTCAAAAAAGTTACTACAATTATTCAATTATCACAGTAAATGCTCATTAAATTCTATTGATCAATTAACTGCTTAATAAACCAAGCCAGCTGACCAGAAACTCTCCAAGAACTTTGTCACCTCTTCATTCAGACAGGCGATTCAAAAGTTTTACGTTGTCGTACATACATCCTCTGTTTTCTTTTTTTCTTCATAGACGTCACATATGTTTATTACTGCTCATTGAAAAGCTCTGATTTGCTTTAAATCGCCTCCACCTGTGCGTTAGAGTGCACGTGAAGCGTGTTTGGGGCGTCAGATCAGGATGATAACATGCTCACAAAGGTAATGTAAACAAGATGATGTTTAGAAGGAATAATGTTTCAGTAGCCAACTGGTTAAAACACACATAACACCACAACATCCACGATCTGATTCCGGCTGTGGACGTTAGTTGCATGTTTCACGCCTCTCTCTGCTCATACTTCCTGTCTCTCTGCACTTTCAACTGTCAAATAATTCTCTAATAATTTGCATGTTCACTGTCTTAGTTACGCATTAGCTTGCTAACATTACTTAATTAGAACTAAACAAACAGGATTTTACATAAAGGAGCCAGAAACAATTTTATATATCAAACAGTATGTCAGATGCAGACGTTTTGGGGAACAAAGTGTTGTATAATTGAAGAAGAGTTGTGCAACTTTTCTAGTTCTACTGGACCTTGTAGTGATGCTTGAAATAGTCTGCACTTCACTGTGTGTGTTTTGAAAATGAAACATCTGGTCAGCGTCCGTCTCTGCACCAAAATGTTGGAAGGAACAACAAGGACTGACATTCTGTCATCCTGAATCATTTAAATTATTATTAGAAGATTATTATAAGACAGCGTTTGCAGAAATATGTTAACAATCCCACAATATCTTATTTTCATGAAGTTATAAATGCATTATTATATTTTGGAAGGTCTCTGCCTCCCTCTAACAGCCTGAAGCCGCTGTGGATGGTCTTTATTCGGCGCTCTTGTTTTATGATATGAGTGATGTCTCTGTCTCTCTCTTCAGATCGCCCCAATCCAATTTGTATTCCTTTAATTATGTCATTATCACAATCATGAGTGAGATCACACTTACAACTCTTGCTTGTGGCGTAACATTGTCAGTGTCTGTAATCTCAGACACACATGAGTTCCCCTCAGGAAATATATAAGTATGTAGTGAAACACCCTCTTGTATATGACCTTTGCAACTAATATTATGTAAAGCATACCCAGCATGTGCTTAGTATCCAGACTTAAACTCTCACAGCTGTTTCACCATTAAAAAATGCTATTTCAAACATCCATTTACAACATTTAGACTGACTTTGTGACAGTTGTTTCTCAATCTGAACATGCTCGTACAACTGTGTCAAACACTCCTCTCTTCTTTTTCCTGCAAGAATGTTGTTAGTTATATAAATCTACTGCATATCAGGACTCATTCTTTACTCCCTACAAATGGAATATAACATACCTTTATGTCAGGATGTGTGGCGTATCCTGTTCAGCCCCACAGTTCTGGACCTGAAGTCGAATCAAACTGGCTGCCCAGTCCCACATCCAAAAAGGTTAAGAAATATTAAGAAAACTTGGATATTTCTTCTTGTCTGACCTCAGTGGGTTAAATAAAGGTTAAATAGGATAAATACAAAGTAAATTTTTGTTGTCTTTTTCTGTTAGGGTCAAATAGTCTCTGCAAAAGTTCAGAGGAACCAACTAAGCAAATCATTTATTTACTGCAGGTGTCCGTGTGTGTTTTTTTTTTTCTTTTTTGTTTTTTTTGTCCATTGTAGCTTGAACGCATGAATTCCCATTTCCTCATCCGGCCATAAACGAACACAGCATTATGTCGTCTTCCTGAAACATGTCCCTGAGCCTCCCTACAACTGCAGAGTTATGGTAAACACAACATTCCCATATGTTACGAGCCCCTCAGGCCCATGTATCACTGACATGTACCATCGAAAGTGTAGTCTCTTGTGTGATCTTAGATGTTTCAAGTAAACACACATAGGCAGCAAAAGCTACAACAACATATTTAATATAGTTTTTCTATGAGCAGATGTTGTGATGCCTCTAATATTTGCTGTTTTACACTTTTATTGAAGTTTCAAGCAACAGAATTACACAATTAAAATAAGCTTTGCAGATAAAGGAGACATTTTTTCAGTGCCGAAACTGTTTCTATCAGTTCATCTACAAATTCGCACAAAAATCAATTTTCCTAAAAGGGATTCTGTCTAATTTCTGCCAGTTCTTTCTGCCAAGACTGTTTGCCCAGAGAGTTTGGGATCACTCTGTAGCACATCTGCTTATTTTTAATCTCCAGACTCAGATGCACTAAAACTTGTCCCCCTTTTTACCTTCTGTTTGTGTTAGTCTCTACACTGTAACACATTTCCCTGTAAAATTACAGTGAACTACTGGCAGCTGTGGTCGCCAGTGTTTTACAGTAATTATTACAGTAAAATTTTACACAAATTATTTCAGTATTCTGCTGTTGAATGTGAAATTTACAGTTTGATATTGTAGCCAGGCCTGCAGTAATATACAGTATTTTACAGTGTTGCAGTTTTCACTTTCTTACTGTAAATGTTACAGTAAACAACTGAAAAGTTTTGTTTTTACTCATATTAATAAAAACTACAAATTACAAAAAAACTATAAATTGCAGACATATATTGTAAATAACAATGTGTCCTCAATCTTAATGGTCCAGTAATGAGATCAGATCAGTTTTACATTGAAACCCCTAACATCTGGCACAAAAGAGGACGAGACAAGAAGAAGAAATGACAGCTTTGTGGAACGTAACATTTTCTTATATTCTCATATTTTTTAAGATTAAAGCCCTGTCACAGGGGGTCAGTGTAAATCTGTTAATTATAATGTCCTAATTTGAGTTTAACTACGCAAGACTTGCAAACTACTGTTAAAAATATAAAATCTCCAGACTCAGATGCACTAAAACTTGTCCCCCTTTTACTTTCTGTTTTTGTTCATCTCTACACTGTAACACATTTCCCTGTAAAATTACAGTGAACTACTGGCAGCTGTGGTCGCCAGTGTTTTACCATTTTTTTTAAAGTGTCACCACTATAATTTAGTTACTGTAAAAATTATTACAGTATTCTGCTGTTGAATGTGAAGTTTACAGTAGTAATACACAGTATTTTACAGTGTTGCAGTTGTAATCTACATTAACACTTTCTTACTGTAAATGTTACAGTAAACGACTGAAAAGTTTTGTTTTTACTCATATGAATAAAAACAACTATAAATTGCAGACATATATTGTAAATAACAATGTGTCTTAAATCTTAATGGTCCAGTAATGAGATCAGATCAGTTTTACATTTAAACCCTTGCAAAAAAGAGGACGAGACAAGAAGAAGAAATGACGGCTTTGTGGAACGTAACATTTATTCAAAAGCTTTCAAATATGCAAAGTATATTCAAGTATGTGTTGGAAAAAATCATTCTTAAGATTAAAGCCCTTTCACAGGGGGTTAATTATAACATCCTAATTTGAGTCTAACTACTTGACACCATTACTTGCAAACTACTGTTAAAAATATAAAAGCACAAATAAACAGATTGCAGGATACAATGCTCATAATGCCTTCAAATGTCCTCTGTTATAACTGTCAGAAGGTTCACTGAGTTCACTGAGTGAGAAAGAAACAAGAATGAGAGAAAAAGAAATGAAACAACTGAATGACAGCGAGAAACATTTTACACAAGGACACATAACTTCCCTTTATGAAGTGACTTCTTCAGAAGAGCGATGACGAGGATTTGCCGTGCTTTACTTTCACCAGCAGCCCTTTGTTCTCCTCTCAGGGTTAATCACAATGAAATTCCTGATAACACCTGAATGATTAAACAGTGTTGCTGGGAAATCACCTGTTATGTCCCAGGTTTTAGTAGTTTTGCCACAACCTGCAGCTACAGCTTAGAAACACACTTTGGTTGAGATAACTAATATAACTGCTCTGTCTTCTGGGGCTCAGCAGCAAATATATCTTAACCAACTTGGCTTCATGTTTGAATCAACTTCAGCTGCTGTGTGATTTAGATAGAATGCTATTATTGATTATGAAATGCAAGTGGGACCAGGCCTGATGTGTAGTTCAAGAGAAACTATCATTTTTAAACTAGACTTGCAAGCAGCAGTGAAAATAATGTTGAAATATCAGTAATTAAAACTTCCAACTGCTGAAAAACATTAACTGAAAACGCTCTCTTGTGCCTGCCAGGTGTTTGCTAGTTATACCAGTTTAATGTTAGCAAAAATTAAACATAATCACTAATTGGGTAACCAGATGCACAAATGTAACTCTATTTTCTGAGTAAGAAGTTATTGACCTTTTGATTTGAATCTACAAAGGAGCCTGAACGGTGATTATATGATGTTGACGGCGTTCTTCCATTACTGCTGCAGCGAAAATGAAAATACTGTATTTTACTTTAGAATTTTACAGTAACCTGCTGTTAATGTCCGATCTTGGTTTTGGCTCCAGAAAGCATCAGTATTTTATCGTATTTAGAAAGAAAGGTACATTACTGGCTTATTACACATTTCTAATTTGGATTTTATTCCATCCTCAGTCACTCTTTATCTTTTCTGGTGTCAGAATGTGAATTTGAAGTAGAATATAATATTTTTTGTGTGTACAGGCTTTGTTTATCACTCTAAGCTCTGACCTGGGCTTCAATAATATATTACTCATATATACAAACCTGTACTGTCTTCTTCATGGTGAAACTGAAACCATTCTTCTGTGCAAACATCCTCCGTCTCAGATAAGTCTTTCTCATATTTCACTTTTCTCTCACTACTCATGAACAATCTACAGAAAGTAACTAAACTCTTGGTTTCCTCAGAGTCCCCCTCATCTCTCAGGGATTCCCCTCTGTTGTCTAACTCTCATATTTATCCTCACATTTCTTTCACTTTCTCCTCCTTCATCTCATCTTTTCACTTTTCCTCCTTCCTCTTAGGCATGTCGCTACGTGTTCCCATAAACACGAGATCTCTTGTGCTTCTCTCAATTGTTTGTTCGGGATTCAATTTCTGTTTATTGATGAAAAAAAAAATCCCCTCAAATAATCCAGATAACTTTGAAGTCTGTCAGTGTATATGTGATTGAAAAAAAGGGCCAAAGCTTGTACTTGCTGTGTTATTGATCTGTATTTGTTCTCTGACTTTTGTCCAGATGTTTGTCATTTTTCAGCAAGTCAAAGGAATATAAAACATCCTTTAACAGCGAGTCCAGTAGTAGTTTTTTGTCTGGGGTCTGTGGTTGGATTGCTGGTGATGCGGTTTATTGCATTATGAATGAAATTGATGTCAATACTGAGCTAAATGTAATGATTGAATAAATATTCTTGGGGGTAATGGTTCACCACAGCCGGTTCAAATATCAGACTGGTTGGGAAATTAAGTCAAGTCAATTTTATTTATATAGGCCTGTAGGAGCCAAAATATGTTGTTATATCTGTTTATATATTGATGTTGGCATCACGTATTGCGTCACTTACATTGCTTGACACATGGGTGTGGTTTCCTGTTATTTAACCTGTTCACTGAAGTGGTGGCAGGAGTTTTTGGACAAAGGGAGTTGGTAGAGCTCTGATATTTTCTGTTGACCGTCACCATCATTACCATCGTCTGTTCATCACTTTATTTTCACAGTCAGATTGTATTTTTTTGTATATTTTTTGTGCAACAGCTGCTTGTCAGACTCTTTCATTTTTGTTTATCTTTTCAATAAAACATCAGTAAAACATCATCTGGACTTTGGGATGGTTTTGTACAGACCTATCACATATAGGAGCCTCCTAAGTCTCTTAGCTGCCTTTCTTGGGGCCCAACATCACAAATCACGAAGTTGCCTCAAGGGGCTTTACAGTTTGTCCTTAGACCCTCAGTTCAGATAAGGAAAAACAACTTTAATGGGGGAAAAATGGAAGAAACCCAAGGAAGAGCAACAGAAAGCAGACATGTAATAGATGTGCGTGAAGAATTGACCAAAATAGGAAAAATGAAAGTATGGAGGTGACCAAATTATAGATGGATTGATAACACATACAGTACTGTGCAAAAGGGTTAGGCACTAAAAGCAATGAATCGTTTTTATTTATCAGTTAACTTGATACAAAGTCAAGTAAACAACAGAAACTTTAAGTTAATCGATATCTGCTGTGAGCAGCTTTGTCTTTAAAACAGCAGCAGTTCTCCTCAGTGTTTCAGGTACTCGGCAGGTCGGTTTGTTCCTGCATCTCGGAGAAGTTGCCACAGTTCTTCCTCTGTGGATTTCGACATCTCAGCTGCTTCTGTCTCTTCATTTAATCCCAGACTGATTCCATGATGTTGAGATCAGGGCTTTGTGGGGGCCAAACCAGCTGTTGCAGGACTCTTTGTTCTGACAAGTGAAAACTGAGTTTCAGCCACACACATCTATCTGCTAACATCTGCACAAATATAGAAATGGACCACTGCTAATCTACTGTTTGTTTTATGCCTGACGTATGAATTTGTTTATATTCATTTTAAGTGAAATTGTGCATTGAATTGCCACATGCGGGGTCAATAAAGCTGAACTGTTTAATTTTAATGTACCCTTGAGCAACTGGGAACAGAACATTTCGCGTCTGTGGTCCCAGCAGCAGACAAAAGACAGGTTTATACGGGTCAGACAGAGTGAAGCAGAACATTGTTGAGAAACGGCACGCACAATTTACGTTTCTTAGAAAAATACGAGGTTATCTTAGGGATTGAAAAATGACAGCGTTACACGACATGAGTTGTGTGTGTGTTTTTTCTTCTGTTGGCTAGACAGACAGACACAGAGCCAGACTGGTTTCATGGTTAGTGATTAAACCAGGAAACCGTTGTGTCTGCATATTTTGATGTCTGACATTCTCCATGCCAGCAGACGTCATACCCAAACACGTGCTTCCATGGCTAAACTGCTTTGTCAGTTGGATGAGATGGAAGCATAAATTACTGAAGCAATGTGTTACCTAATGTGACATTATGGTTCTTTCATATGTTTTTAATAGTTTTTATACAAAAATTGAGTTCTACAACACAATAAACTGACAATATTTGTTTTAGAATAAATTTATTGTTGGTTTTAGTCTCTTAATGGGATTTTTTTGTAAATGAAAGGAAAAAATAACACTAGCCATATTCTTTAAAGTGGCTATAATCCATATTTTTTAATAACAGTTAAATGTCAGTGTGTAATACGTTGGTTGTGGCTCGTAGTGATGAACTTACAGAGAATTATCAGTGACTTTGCAGCTCTTCTCAGCTTTACGGAGCTTTATAGCGAGTTTCAGCTCATTGTTTATCTGTCTAGCTGCAACTTTACTGTTTTTGTTCACTCTCAATGCTCTCATAGCGTTGTTTTTTTAGCAGCATTTAGCGGCTAAAGAGTCAGATATTTCCCTCAGGACTTGGTAAGGAGCAAAAACAGAGCTATTAGAGAGTGAATATTGGACTTACATTCACCAGGTGGACAGAAACACGACTCCAAATGAATGATAATGTTGCTCCGTAACTGCTGGATGTGGAAATGAGCAACTGTTTGCTAACAAGTTCAACATATCAACTATATATGTGATTCTTTGCCAATTATCTTTCCTAGCATTTCACGGAACCATTTCTGTCAAGTGTAAATCTGTAGAAATCTTAGTCCATTTACATCTAAGGTGTAGTCTAAGTAATCTAAAACTATGTTGAAAGTCACAGGTGATAATTTTAATAAAATGAGAAGCTTATCTTTCACCTCCAACTGTACACTGTACAACTGTGTGTTTTCCCGGTGGGGAATCACCACAGTTTTATAAGGAATAAGTCTGTTTAGAATAAGAGATTGAGATGTGTGTGTGTGTGTTTGTGCATGTTCTACCGTTGGACCTACAGTGGGAAGAGGAAGTTTATGGGAACTAACTCTAATAGCTCACAGCTGTCCCACAATACCAGTGTGTTTTGGTGTGTGTGTGTGTGTGTGTGTGTGTGTGTGTGTGTGTGTGTGTGTGTGCTCGTATTCACGTCTGACATAAGTCAACATTTGACAGTTTTCTAATCTTAAAAATAAATCTGTATTGATAGCGCCCCTAAGCTGAGCATGCACAGGATGCACATTCCTATTCCTTGTGAATGTACACTGCAATCATAATAATAATCTTTACTTCTATAGCGAGTTACACGGTGCTGCACAAAATACAATAACATACAACACAGGTGTGAAGATAGTGCACGTAGAGAAATAGAACAAAAAAAAATGAAGAAAGCATCCTACACAGAAAATGCAATTAAAAAAAGGATTTCAAGAAGTGATCAAATATAGAGAGATAAAACAAAATAAAAAAGAACAACATTAAAACATTTGAATAGATATTTTTAAAATGTACAGATGCCAATTTGTGCAGGTGAGTTTTTAAAAGCTTTTTAAACTGAGACAGGGACTCAGCTGATCTCGAGTTTAAAGTCAGATAAACTCACTTAAATTTTTCACATGTGGCCCTGATCCTCTTCCATGGGGTTAGTGTTGGAGCTAAAACACTAAAAACATGATCCCTCTTTGTTTTAAGCCTGAACCGTCGAACATTATCTGTGTGTGTTTGTTCCTAACGTTTTTTCCATGATGACTAAAACCTATTATTAGTGCACCTGAGAGAGAAAGGCAGTGGTGAGTGACCTTAAAATGATAATGTTAGCATGTCTATCTGTGGGTGTGTGTTCAGTCCAGGTGCTGAAAGATAAAACCCAGAGACCCAGAGGAAGAGAGCGATGTAGGTTAAGTTCATCAGAGGTCATGAGAGACTGGGGTCAAGGGTCTGAATTTTTTCCTCACCGTAAATAGAGGACTGCGTCTGGGCATGTTTTACAAGCTGGAGTAGTAAAGCAGTAGTGAACAGTTGTATTAGGAGTCGTCACATATGGGAAAAACAGCATAAAAACACACAAATTGTTTTTTTAATCTATGCACATGCAACTTTGAGAAACAGTGTGGAATATAACTCTTTTTCCCCTGCCCCCACTGCCGAGGCACGGCCTCCAGTCATCAAGTCAGCTGCCACTTCCTGATTCTCCACACCACCAGTCACTGGAAACACCTGAAAAGAGTTTATTGCAAGAAAAGGGTCAGTGAGATCAGAGAGTTTATTGAGACAGCTTGGCTGCAGCTCCTGCAGGTTTCAGACTTTCTACTGACATTATCTATGTGAAGATGAAGATTGTGGGTATCACCTAACCGGATTGGTTGCCTACTTTAACCCTGATTCTGATAAGTAGTCTTAGAGTATAAACATATCTCTGTGCAGATCAAAAACAAGGAGGCAAATTGTCATTTTAAGTCCTCAGTCAAAGCACCTAGATGCGGGCGGTGGCCCGGGCAGCTGCTGAAATCAGCCCTGGTACAGGTACAGCAGTAACTTTACTACAATATATAGCACAATTCTTAATATTCATATCTTTATCATAACATTTTAAAACGGTTTTAAAGTAAATATTACATTACTTTGAGGATCCTTTCTCTATGAATTCCCAGTTAGTCTGGACTAAAGCTGGACTATAATTAACTTATAACTGTTACGGTTATGGTTAGGGTTATGGTTAGGATTAGGGTTGGGGTTATGGTTAGGGTTATGGTTAGGGTTATGGTTATGGTTATGGTTATGGTTAGGATTAGGGTTGGGGTTAGGGTTATGGTTAGAGTTAGGGTTATGGTTAGGGTTATGGTTAGGGTTAGGGTTATGGTTAGGGTTAGGGTTAGGATTAGGGTTAGGGTTGGGGTTAGGGTTATGGTTATGGTTATGGTTAGGGTTATGGTTATGGTTATGGTTATGGTTAGTGTTATGGTTAGGGTTGGGGTTAGGGTTAGGGTTAAGGTTAGGACGACTATGAAATGTGCCTTTAGGACCTAACCCTAACCCTCTTTAGGACCTGCATCACACTGAAATAGATACATGTAGATATGTAGGTATATTAGTATGTAACTGGCATATATGCACAATAGGATGTTCAGTACATTGTATCTGTTATAGTGATGATTGCTGGCAACATCATATTACAGTGGTAGTAGTAGTATTTTATTCAGTCATCACACACAATAGAATAAGTATAAACAGTCTAGACAATATAAACAGTCAACAGTCTATATATTAAGTAGTAGTAGTGCTTATATATGCCTATCCTACTTTCTTATCTATTTAAGCTACTGTAGAGAAATAAAAATAAATAAATAAATAATAAAAAAAAACATTCACACTTATAACACTCAAAAATAGCTATATAAACCATTCTTTTGAAAACCAAAAGTGAGTTACATTTACATTTATATTAGCATTATTCCATAATTTAACCTCAACAAGCTTTTTGTACAGTAAACTTACAAACATCTCTCAAATCATATTTGCACTCCTGTGATACAAACCTTTCCACACAGTCTGGGAGTGACTTTGTTTTAGCTCTGAACATTATTTCCATTATTTTATAGTATAGTAAATCATTAAATTTCATATTTTGTAAACAGTAGATTACTGTGATCATAGTTATTACTGACTAGTTGTTGGGCAGGAAGGGAAGAAGGGGGATTTATCGACGTCTCCACATGTGTAGTCTGGATTTCTGCTCATGTATAAGTTGAGAATCATGGTCAATTATCTCATAGTATTATCTATACTTTGTATATGAGTATGTTGTTGTATGTGTATGTGTATTTAAGTATGGTTATATGTCAATACATGTAGGTATGTGTATGTGGATATGTATAGACTGTATATTATATAGATCTGTAAAAAGTGTTGTTCAAATATAGAATAAAGCATTTATGTAGATGTGTCTTGACCAATAAATCACCAAATCAGGGTTTTCTAACTTTTCAGGTGACTTTTGTCCTCCTCGGAACTATAGTATTCAGAATTTCCAGTTTATAAATAGTTTATACACTCTTACACAACTGGATTTTTGAAAATCCAGTTGTGTAAGAGTGTTTGTTATGAAGATGAGGGCTGTGGGATGTTATACTGGTTACCTGTTGTGTTTTTTTTGTATTGGAGCGTCTCTTTCCCACAGCTAGAAACCAGCGGAACAAGACTTTAATCTTCATCAGCATCATGAAAAAGAACTTCTGGAGACGGTTCACTGAAAAGCTGAGAGGGAAAGCACAACACGTTTTTTTAATCTATTAAATTGGAGATCAAGAGATTTTTTTTACCAGTTTTACCATGATGTCACCAATAATCTGTTTTGAAGCCAAATGTCGGTGCTGCTTAATTAACAGTGAATACAGGCTGATGGAGAATATACGCACAGTTTCATGACTTCAGGAGTTTTCAAATAATGGCAGATATATTAAAGGCATGATAAGAGTTTGAATTCTACCAGTCTAACCAGTATACCTAGATGTTATGGTTAGATGAAATACGGCTGATGTCTCCTCAGGACACGCCTGAGTGTGTTGGCTTTTATTTCAAATGTCTGTGTAAATGGATTTTGGCTGAATGTTTTTCCTTTGTTGACTGGAATGAGGATTTTTATCTAAACCCAACATATTGCATTAAAGTCTATGAATCAAAAGTAAAACCTTAACAGTGCAGCTAATTTACTGACTTAAGCAACCAGAAAACTTGAAATAAATACATTTCAGATACACTAAATATGTCCTGTCAAAACAAATAAATCTACAAACTAAGTAACGGTAAAATGTGATAATACTGTACTAGATATACAAATAACGTCCCCACAAAGAACCTGATTGGACCAACTAGTATAATGGGTTTATAAGCATTAAATAATGGCTTAATTAGTGGTTAATACATCATTTACTAGTGCTTTCTAAATGATTTATAAACCATTTTGATAAGTTTAATCATAATTTTTGGGTTGCCAGGTTGTGAAAAATCCCTCCTTTCTATACCACCACATCATTTGCTTAATTCTTTGGGAAACATGATTTTCATTAATGACTTATTAATTATAACTACAGACCTGATGACTTATCAGAAAGTGTAAACATTGGGTCTTTATTAATAACTGCAGGACTGATGACTTATCGTGACTATTATTTACTATTTACAAAACCCAAGAACTTATTCTTAACTTTCTTTTGGGTGAAGCTAGAAGACAAAAAGACAAAACAGCACATTGAATGTTTTCAGCAGGATAAAATAAACCATCTATAATAGCACCAGTTTAGTTATTACTACAACAACATTCATACTGGATAGGCTTTGTGTCTGTCCCTGAACAAACAACCAAGTAGACCATCATAAATCATCATCGTAAATGATAATCAATCATTAACAAAGGGTTAAACAGTTCACATTTTATGATAAGTCATTAGGTCTGTAGTTATATTTAATAGGCTAAGTCATGTCCTCTACTTTCTTAAGTTGGATATAATTAGGCAACAAGGTATTTCTAATACATTCATAAAGGTTTTTTTTAGATCATTTTTACAGTATGTCAGAGATATGCAACCCTTTGATCCTCTGGAGCTTTTTGTGTGGTGACAGGGTTTTGGTTTTGGTAACGGTTGTGTCAGAGTTTGTTTGAGCTTTGTCTGTTGGGGTTTTTATTTTTTTTTTTATATCTCTCTCCATTTCCTTTTTTTGTCTTTATGTGATTTGTTTAAACACTGATTAGGATGTCTGCTTTTTTCTGGTCATGTCGTCAAAGGGGATTTTTTTGTATCAGAACCTGATACATTTTTATCTCTTCATGTTTATAAAAGTGGAAATTAGAAAGAGATTAACAGGGTGGGGAGGTTGGGGGGGTTGAGAGAGAGAAAAAAGTTTTTCAGGTTTTGTATAGATGCTTTACAATTTCCTACATTTATATAAAACAATGTTGCCTGTAACCCTTTTAAAACTTGAATTTAATGCCCTGAAAACCTAATAAACAAAGATTTAAAAAATAATAATAATAAGTCATTGATGAAAATGATTAAAGTCTGCAGTTATGAATGTTAATAAATTGTTAATAAATGGATTTTCGTCTGGATTCAGAAAGTGAGAACATCAGATGTCTTCCTTAAGAATTAGATAAAACAAATGAAATAGAAAGGAGGGATTTCTCACAACCTGGCAACCCAAACATTATGCTTATTAATGGTTTATAAATGATTTATATAGCATAAGTAAATTATTCATTAACCACTAATTAAATCATTAATTAATGCTTATAAACCCTTTATAAAAGGTGCCTTATCATAAAGTGGTAGAGACCAACTAATGGTGTAACTCAGATTAGCCTCAGTTTGTTCTACAACACAACTGCACAGTAGCTGCATCATGTAACGGAAGGTATTGCAGTGCAGTCATGGATGCATAAAGAGAAGTAGAAGTAAAGTTAAGAAGTAAAGTAAAGTTGTAAGTTGTAAAGTAAAGTTAGTTGAAGTCTTAAAGTCTAAAAGTTAAATATGGCGAGGTTAGCTAGGTTATGTTAGCTAAGCTAGCTTTAGCTTAACACATTCGCTATATGCTATATGTAGCTCATAAATGTTAGCATACCATTACCTAAAGGCTAACTTTAGGTTAGCTAAAGTTGTAAAGTAAAGTTAGAAGTAAAGTAAAGTAAAGTTCTCTTTATATATCCATGAGTGCAGTTAGTAAGCAAATTTTTATCAAAATCAGTATAAGACAATTTGGTTCATCCTGATATTACGATGGAAGTAAGTTAGCTTCAAGCTTTCAGTAAACCAAACACCTAGAAAATAGAATAAAAAGCAGGTAATGTTAGCTAAGCTAGCTTTAGCTTAATACATTCGCTATATACTATATGTAGCTCATAAATGTTAGCATACCATTACCTAAAGGCTAATTTTAGCTGCTATCTAACTGCTGTTGAAAAGGTTGTTAGACTATATTCTGCAGATTTTTGTATCATTGTGGGGATTAATTTAATCTATTGACTCTCAAGCACTTTGCTAAACCCTCATTTATACCATAGTATAACATGCTGCTACACTGTGGTACAAAATCCAGACCTTGCCGGGGGCAATATGTTTTTTTGTGTGTAATATCTTCTTCCAGCTGCTGCACCAGTACTTAAAAGTGCTGTAAGTATTTATTGGAGTGCTGTAAATAACTGTTGTATATAATGTAATATCTCTCAGACCCGGCTACTCTTTTTCATTTAAATTTGATCTAAATGTAATTTATTGTAAATTTGTTTCTTTTTTTTTAACCTGACCGAATGAACTGCACAAGAATTCCAATGTGCAAGTACTCTGTGCAAATGGCAATTAAGTCTTTTGAATGTTGAATCTTGAAAGAGCTTTACAGCAAAAAAAAAAAAAAGAAAAAAAAAAAGAAAAGTTGATTTTGACCTTGACACATTGGGACATTCCTGTTACACTGCCAGGTTAACCTATTATGGCATTATCTTTTAAAGGTGATGGCATCGTTCCTATTTGACTTCTACAAAGACCAAAAAAACAGAATGGATTCTGTTTTACCAACTGAAAAGGAGGTTTGAGCCATGAAGGTCCTGCCTTGCCAAGATTTAGGAAATTTATGGTATGTAGATGATTTATATGTTCAAGTATGTTATCACAGAACATGCATGAAGCAATTTCTCTTATCTAAGAAGGGAGGGATGGAGTGTAGAGTTTATGGTTTCTGTATTAGTGAGACTTATGCAACGTGTTCTACAGTTATTGGTACTTGTGCAAACATAAATTACCTGATCCACCCTTAATTTATAGTACATTAAATCATAGCTTGATTTTGTATGACAGTAATAGATCTGCAATCTAATGCAATCTAACACAACATCTCTGCCATAAATTCTACTTTTATGAAGCTTATACATTTTCAGTTTGTGTTGACGCTGTCAGAAAGGTGATAATACCACTTTATGTTTATTATTGAGGTTGTAGTGGGGGGGTGGTGGTGTACTGGAGTGCATTAAATGATATAATAATATTTTATCTGCTCCATTAACATACATGGGGGGGGGGGCAAAATATTAGGAACACTTGCAACACTTTCACACTCACACTTCAATATAATGCACTGTTCCACCTTTTTGATGTATAAATGAATGTATAAACTTTGTAAAAGTATAATTTATGGCAGAGATGTTGTATTGGATTGCACAGGTGTTCCTAATAAAATGCTCGGAGAGTATAAAGCAGGTTGAGGATGTATGGAAGCACCTGAGTGAGACCACCCTCTGCTGTAGAGGAGATGAACTACACCTGAATGACACCAGAGTCAAGGGAAGGAAATGACAAGTGTGTGTGTGTGTGTGTGTGTGTGTGTGTGTGTGTGTGTGTGTCTTGTTGATAAGCACGGCCTTGTCTCGACTCATACAGTTACTCATCATGTGGTTTTAATAACAAAGTGTTTTTTTCTGTTGAGTTGACGGTAATTTATGTCTTCCTGCTTTCAAACTGTGAGAAAAAACTGCCTCCTGCACAAAATAATACTCTCAGGACACTCTGCTACACAACACACACACACAAAACAGACTCCATATGCTTCACTGTGAACATATACACCATGTACCCGACTGTGTGTGTGTTTGGAGGGACCGGGGTCCACCCAGCTGTTGACCAGCCCAGACAAAGAAGTTGTTATCTAGGCAGCCGCAGCCCTGGAAGAAGGGCTACCTAAAATATTTGTGGATAAATGCACAAAGAACAAGAACAGAAGTTCAACATCTGCTGTGTGCATTAGTGACATGTAGAAACGATCAAATTAATATCCGTTGCTAACCAAATGCAGGCAGAGTGAATGTCACTCTATCTGTAGTGTTTCAGATCTTATAATACATCACCTGGTGCCTTTATCACAAAGCAACAACTTAGTCCGTCTCTATTTGGGTCACCTGGCTTCACTGAGCCTAACACTGGTGATTCTTGATAGAGAACGGAGATACATACCTGCAGGGAACTTTTAATATTGCAGCAACAAAAACCTGTTCAGCGTGGTGAAATATACACAATATAATCACACAACTAGAACTGAAGAAGAGGCTCTAGAAACATTATTTTATTTAACCTTTAACCAGAAGTAAAAGACTCTTTTTGGCACAAATAAGATATAAAACAAACATAATTTAAAATGAGAACAAAGAACAAATTACAGAATTTCAAAATATCAAAAAACATTAATCGACATTCAAAACATCATTTAGAATCACATTAAATGTGTCCAATGAGAGCAGCTCCCCAAGATTCAGGTCATTTTGCAACTGATTCAAAGCTGAGGGAGCAGTTAGTACGTAAACGCTCTTTTTCCCAGTTCAGTACAAATTTAGGGACAGTTAGTAGGAATAAATCCTGGCAGCAAAGACAATAACTTCCCATATTTTTTTGTAGGATGTAGATCCATCAGTAGGAAGGAAGCAGTCCAAGAACAGCCTCATAAATAAGAATATACCAATCGTTAAGACGAGGCAGACCGTCCAACCTGAGTATACAAAGATCTGAACTAAAGCTTACTACATAGAGTGTAGTGATTATAGAGAATAAATGGATTATCTATTGATGACGTATTTGCTGTAGTGACATTTTGTCGCTTTTTCAGTCACACAATAAACAAGCTATCATGAATACAAACTGTTAAAACCAGTGTCAGAGAGGAAAACTGCAGTCAGTGACGGAAATTTACTAAACTTTTACAGTTATTTTATTTACAATGATCTTGTTGAGTCCCTTCATGTTATCCTGAACTGCAATAATGAAATAAAAGTGTAAAAGCATCTATCAGGAATCCTGTTGGTTACAACTCTAATCACCTTTCATTCATCTGTCAATATGTTTAACTATCTTTCTGTCTGTTAGAAGAAGTTTTAAACCCTGAGTGAACACTTACTATTAGTGACATTGGAAATAACTGAAAAGTAATTTTATTGATATAATAAAAACATCACTTTTTTACTTTTACGCATCATCTTTATAGTAAACTTGGGACTTCTGTCTGTGTCAGGATCCTGTCTGGGAAATGACTCAGTTTTTTCCAGGGATCTGATTGGTCACCAGGTGTACTTTTGACATGTTTTAATCTGATCCTTTGACATTAACCTGCCGCAGCACAAGTTACCATGGTGATCAACCCCAGTTAAAAGTTAACCAGCTGCATGATACAGCACAAGAAAAAGTCCAAAGATAACCAGTTAACCCACTAATCTCAGTTTGTGATACAGACCACTGACCTCTAGTCGACCTCTCACTTCTCTAGAGAAGTGCTCCAGTGAACTCAGT
This sequence comes from Thunnus albacares, assembly GCF_914725855.1. Lineage (NCBI taxonomy): Eukaryota > Metazoa > Chordata > Actinopteri > Scombriformes > Scombridae > Thunnus > Thunnus albacares. The sequence continues at coordinate 32,365,991 of NC_058110.1, read as the reverse complement.
GAACCCAGTTTCTCATTTCCTCATCAGATCACGTTTCACAATCAGATTTCCAGGTTGTCTGTTTTGCTATGATGCTGCAGTCAGTTAGTTTCTATTCTCGCCTGTTAAAGCTGCTGCAATTTTAGTTTGTAGTTTTCTGGCATCTGTGTGTCTGTTTTACCTGCTTCTGGCCTTCAGCAGCCTCTGATTTAATGGTTTGGATGTTTCTACGTCTGTTTACTGAACGTATTAAAGCTTCCTGTTAATGAACCAGCCGTGTCTGCGTGTCTGCAGTTGGGTCCTGCTTGGGTTTTGCATGGTATTGCTGTGTGTTGTAGTGGGAGGGATCAGAGCTGTTTCTTAGTACGTGCTATGATAATATAAAGGAAAATAAGTCAGTGTATTCAGATATTTTATGAAGCAGAAGAGTCACTTCTACTGTCTACTTTTTGTACTTTTTGTACTAAAACATTTACTTTGCGGAGTCTTTTATTGTCTTAAAGATATTCTTGTAGACATTTGTCTGTTTTAAACGACGCCTTAAAACCCGTTTACATCGTCAAGCCTTTCTATAGACCTCCCTTCTTGTTCTCATGTCCTGTTTTATTTCATTTTAGTTGATTTCTCTCTGTGTCATGTTTGTCTATTTTATTAATCTATCTGTCTCAATTTTGCATGTGTATGTGTCTGTAACTGTGTGCTATATAAATAAAAGCTTACTTACTTACTATTTTTTTAAATTCCTTAAAAAAATAAAAGACCTGTTAAATTCTTTTCAATAAGTTTTATTGAAAAGTTTATTTATGTGTGTGTTAAACAAGACTATTTAATGTTTCATATATGAGACTAGAGTGTGTGCACACAGGGAACTATAACAATTTCTATAAAGTTCTATATAAAACCTGAGAATTTTATTTTTAAAACATTTTATTTACTCTCCTTCAACGATCTACCGTTTTACCTGAGACAGAAAGAAAAACAAACACACACATAAAAACATAAAACTAGAAGAAATCACATACATAGAAGTATGGATCTCTAGTATATATATGTGAGTACATGTGGATATATTTATTATATATTTATTATATTTATTTATGTATTTATTGGGATCATGTACAGTGTTAAACATAAATGTTACCATTTGTACTGTACCAGAGTTAGCTTATTGCTAATTTTCATCTGCAGTCCCTTACAATTAAAACATGAAAGATCTCAATAACAAACAGTAAAAAGCAAAAAAAAACACAAGACACATAATATAAACTACACACAATAACACATCACATACACCCACAACGTCAAGTAGAAATGAATAATGTAAGCTTGTCAAATTAAAAGCAAGATCATTTGCGTTCATGAGATGATATTTAGAGTCAGTGGTTACAGAGCTGAATAGTTTTTTAGCAAATGTACATGAATGCATCACAAAACAAAAGGGCTGCAAGAGAATTTTGGCACATTTTATGCCTACATAGGAATAAATAAGGAATTTACTGTAGCAAACACAATGTTTATTGTCTGAGTGTATTGAACTGTATCATGTACTGGATGTATTGTTACATGCCTGTTACTCAGTGAAAGCATAACAAAGACTTTATAACAAACATAAATGAAATAATGTGGCTTCATGCGGCTTAATTACCTTCAAAATCAGAGTAATATTTAGTAACAAGAGTGTTTTATAATGGGGCCATATTGTAGTTCAAACAGTTTCCCAGTTGTGTTGTAAACTGGTTTTAAGAGAAAAATTCTGAGTTTTAATGTAACCTGAGCCGAACACACATCCCTTCCCCCCCAAACACACACACACACACACACACACACACACACACACACACACACACACACACAGCAGCCCATAATTTCACCCCTTCAGAGGTACCTATCTAATCCCCCTCTTCATTTTGTTGCTGGGCTCCTGTTACTTAGCTACCAGTTGCCACGGTTGCTTGGGCTGATGGGGTTACCTTGGCAACCATACCCATCCCATTGTGTGGTGATCCAGCCGCGGTGGGCCTGTCCCAAGGATACACACACACACACACACACACACACACACACACAAGTACGCACACAAATGCACCCAGGGATATCGTTAGCCCCCTCCTCCTCCAGTACCCAACGCCACATGCCTCCTCAACACACACACACACACACACACACACACACACATTCCCACCCCCACTCAGCACACAGCAGCAGCTCCTGGTGAGGAGGAAGGGGCTGAGCCTTTACACAAAGACACACACACACACACACCTGTTAACAGCCTGCGGTTGATTTCTGACCACAAAACCATCAATCTTCTTCCTTCACCTGTGGAGAATATTCTCTACGTGTGAGTGTGTGTGTGTGTGTGTGTTAGAGATTAATACCTTTTACCACTAACAATCAATTTAAACTGTTGCACTCCTTTCCTCTCTTTAATTTCTTCCACTCCCTGATTCTGCTCCTCGTTCGTTAAAAAAGAACCCGGTTAATTGTGTTTAGAGATACTGCTGTGATTCAGTGTGTGTGTGTGTGTGTGTGTGTGTGTGTGTGTGTGTGTGTGTGTGTGTCTCATACTCCCTCAGCTAGGGTGCTAATGTATTCACAGACAACCCGCTAACATAAACACTAACACTCTTTCAGTCAGCGCCACATACTGTTTTATACAAACTCAGAATGAATAATCAGAAAATGACCTGTTCATTTTCATTTGAATGTAAACACCTGCGAGCTCCCCGTCCGCAGGAGCCAAACAGAAGAGGGATTATTAAACAATGATGTCATTAAATATAGGGCAAATCATTGTTCATTCAAGCAGGCCATCCTTCTTCTCTACTTAGAGCGCTCAGAGCTGAGAAGAGCTGAGAACTAAAGAAATACTTCACACATGATTTGAACTAAATCAGAGAAAATCACACTGAAATAAATGAAGGACACACTGAGATTAAAGGAGGCTGAAGTTTTCTTTATGTGAGCCACATCATGTTTTGTACCACTAGAGGGTGCTGTTGATTAACAAGAGAACATCCCCCCAAAAAAACCAGCAGCAGGGATTCAGGAACAAAGAATAACTGAAAAATGGCACACAAAAGAAATAAAAATGAGAATTATAAAGGTTTAACTGTTGATTTTTACAGGTTAATACACTTAAAATTCAGGTTTGAGACCATATTTGAAAGGGGCGAATGTATGGAACAAACTTTTGGTCTAACAAGATTATGGTCTAACATGGTACTTTTGTGTTTATGGACATTACATTGTTTAGTGAAATAGTATTTCCAGTTGTTTATTGATTTATTTAGCTGCTCTACTTCACTTCCAACAAGTATGAAGTGAAGAATAGAATGAAGAACGATGTCTTGATGAATGTAGACGGGTTGGTATAATAAGCTCTACATCTCTTCTGTCGTATTTAAGAGGATTTGTTTGACGGTTTATATTCTGTTTGATAACATTTACATGTTTCTTTATGAGAGACATGTTTTTCTTGCTGTAATCATTCCTCCTGTTCATACTGACCATTAGAAGATCCCTTCATAATGACCTTACAATGGAAGTAAGTGTCCTCCTTCTATGCAAAAATGTTTTTAAAAGTTTATCTGAAGCTAATATGAAGCTTCAGCGTCCAAATGAGTCAAATCAAGTAGATATCTTTCAACGTTACAGTCTTTTTAGTGCCAAAGTCCCTCTTTTTGTTACTATACTTTCACCTGCAGCTCAACAGGGAAACACTGTCCGAGGAAACACAAAGAGGGAATTTGATGCTAAAAAGAATGTAAATGTGTCAGATATCCACTTGATATGACTAACTCAGACTGATGAAGCTGAATAGAAGCTTCACATCAACTTTTAAATGACTGTGTGGACACACTGTGGGTTTTATCCTCCATCACTTCCATTGAAAACACATTTGAAGGATCTTTTAATATCCAGTATGAACAGGAGGAATGATTACAGCGAGGAAAACCTCTTTCACTGTTCATATGGACACCTGACTGCTGGTTTAACACACACTGGAAAAAGTGTGAATTCATCCTTTAAGTAATTTGCAAATGCCAAAAATGAGTTTGAGATAAAGCAGATAGAGTTTGCATCCTGTATATATATATATGAATTATGATGATGATGCTTGAAGGGAAACTGCGTCACTGCTGGAGCAAAAGATTGGATATATCAGGATTATCATTAAGAAAAACATGCATCTAAACTGAAGATTTAAGTTTTGATAAGGTGGTGAAAGTTCTATAAAGATATAATCAGATTAAATACCTCCAATCTGTTTTAGTGTTTTTTTTAGGTTTCACTCCATCTGAAGAGACTCTATTAGTTTGTGAAACCTTCCCAACCCAAATTAAGTACATTCATTTTTTTTTTTTTAAATCTAATAGTAAACATTTATTTCATTATTTCTAAAAAGTACATTTTTCTGTAAAATGTGCACCTCACAGGTTCAACACTAGAACATGTTTTTTAAGAGAATAAAAGGAAAAAGAAATAACATTTATGACTATTATAGTTTATAATACACAGCAGCAGCTGTTACTGGAACATTTACTGGAGAATTAATGTGTTGTAGGTAAGACTGGGTTTACCAGTACCAAGTAGTATCAGAACTTCTCCAGTCAGACGATACCTGCATTCAGTCCTTGTTGTATCCAGATCTAGAAAAAAATTCTTCTCTCTTGGTATCGGTATCACTTTAAGGGTACTGGTATTGGTACTGGTATCATAATCTGGTTGTAGGGGAACCTTACTCACATGAAATGTGTGCAGGCAGAATAATAAACGATGATCGTAAGAAGCAAACAAAAGCGTTTGTCTCTAGTGGAGGGAGATGAGGGAGAGTAGGAAGAAGAGAATATGAGGAAAGTTTGGTTTTATTTTTGTTAGTTTGACCGTTATGTCACTCTCCAGGTGTAGACGTCTGAGAAAGTGATTAATACACTAGAAAAAAATACAAACAAATCCATCAAGGTCAGGAACATTAGCAGGCAGTTAAATCAGATTATCTAAACTACTTATTTTTGAGTAAAACACAGATGAACGTTAACAATATTCCTCAAACTCTCCATTTTAAACATCTGTTAGATTTTGTGGAGCCACATCATGGTTCATACTTTCATACTACAGTTGTTAGTGCGTGTTATTTAATCAACATTTTGGTTCACTTAATTGCCAAATCCAAATCTACATAATCTGGTTAAACTAGGAATTTATTTTATCTTACTTTACCCTCATGGACTTAAAGCTGTTGCGACGTGCACGGATTTCAGCTAATTGGTGAGAAAAATAACTGAAAAGAATGACAAAAATCTATAAAAACAAGACCAAGACTGTGGAAAAAATGAAACGAATTCATCCTTTTACCGACATGTTAATTCTCTCTCGATGTTTGTAGGTCTGCTGCGTGTACAGTATGTTGCGTTTACAGCAGGCAGAGAATCGTTTCATGTCACGCTTCACCAGCAGGCTGCATTCATGAACGCAAAGCAGTTTCCATAGGGTGAATAAACACGCTTTACATACGGCGGTGTGTGTGTGGGAGGGAGCGTGTGGATGGGGAGTCTGTGTGTGAAGGTATGGTTTTTGTTAGAAGTGTTTGTGCACTTGATTATGACAGAATCGTAGCGGATTTAATTCAGTTTTTACTCTTGAACACTGAAGAAAACTCACTCTAACAGGTGATTTAGGAGTTAAATGTTCGTGTAAGTGTGATATACTGTAAGTGTGTGTGTGTGTGTGTGTTTTGGTTAAATATAGGCGCATATGCAGGCATGTATGTATGACAGCAGGCCTTTCAAGAGTAAGATGCATATGTGGACACAAAACAGCCTCCACAGGATGAATAAACATGCGTTACATACAGCAGCTCATTACTGCACGACTGTGTGTGTGTGTGTGTGTGTGAGGGTTTACGTGTGTAGCTGACAAAGAAAGCATTAATTCATGGTGTGTGTGTGTGTGTGTGTTAGTCGGAGATGTCCATGTTATTAGTTCTGGAGCAGTTAAATATGTGTTTTCTACAGTCCTGCTGTGCTTATGGAGTAAAACCTGTTTCACCTACCAGTGACTTCCAGTCTGTGCTACATGCGTCTCTTCTTTGATAAGGCCACAAACAGTTGTATGCTACGCTGCGTTAAAGCAATAATCTTGCAGATTTTTGTTTAAATAAATGTCTGCTATCAACGAATGAGGTAACACAGCGGTGACTGAGCCTATAACCTACTGATGAAACCTCTTGCATTTGCAGTATTATGAGTATTAATGAACTGGGTGTCAGTGGGCTCCCAGTTAGTGACATGTTTTCCATCATCCAGTAGTGGTTGGTCTGCTAGAGAGGGTACGCAGAGCTGCAGACTCGCTCTTCAACTCACTTGTGTGTGAAGCGGCATGCTGATGTCACACAGACAACGCCGTTCGGATCTCTGTGAGCGAGGTCCAAAAACACACCTGAAATTATTGCTTATCGCTGTAGGTGCTGCCAAAGAGAACGAAACGCAGATCGTCGGGGTTGTTAATTTAACAAGTGCAAGAATGGGCAGCCCTCTCATTCATTTGACTTGGATCGCTGTGTTGGAGCAGGTGGATGCAAAGGGCTTCAACAAGAAAACTCACGGTCATCTGGTAAGAAATTTGAATCTGGCGTCATCATAACGTAGCGTCAAACCCCCCCCTCAACCCACACCTTTGTGATGGTGGATTAAGGGAGGAGGTTGTGTCGGGTCATTTCTGTTACTTTCTGAAACAGATGTGGTGATTGGCAGCTGTGTGAAGGTGAGACAGGAACCGGAGTTTGAACTTCTCTCTCTCTCCTTTTTCGCTGATGACACAATTATTTCTGTTACTTTTTATGTGAATAACAGAGTGCAGTAATACTAATGTCTTCCAGGAGAGACTGTCTGAAAATATGCTCCATTATCCCCGTATTAACACGATGTCACATTTCCCCCGTCCACCTCATAGATATATATACATAGACGTCGAATGGCCTTTGGATTGTACATCAATGTCACCAATATTGAAACAGGCAAGACAGGCCTGTAAACAAATACGAGTAAATGGGAGAGCTGTGTTTTTTCTGGATATAAAGCACTATAATGTTTACATTTCTCAACTGATTTCAGTGAGTCATTTTTATATTTAAGGGTTTATGATCTATGTTGAGTAGAAAAAAGGTTTTTTTTTAAAACACGTTGATCATAAATCGGTTGAGAAATGTAAATGTTATAGTAGCTGGATTCTCCAAACACATGATGCTTTGCTTCTAATGTTTAATCTGTGCAATCTGATTGGTGCCAAACTCAACTAATGATCCAATTAAGCCTTTAATAAACCTTCATATAACCAAAACCCAAAAGTCACATGCTGTGTCTCAAATCGCATACTTCTGTACTTACACTTAACATTTTGAGCGCATAAGTGCGTTCACACTGAGAAGTATGGAAAAAAATGCAGTGCACTGTGAGTAACCCGGATGGTACATATAAGTTATACATGTGTTTTTAGCATTAAGCACCACTAAATTGTTGTCAGATATAAGCCATCAGTATGTTTTTTGGGTTAATTTAGCGATAACGATAACGTGAATGCTAACGTTAGCTAATGTTAATTTGCGATCGTCATCTCCAGTAAGTGCACAACGGCTGTGTTTGATTTGAGACGACACTACCCTGTAGAAATTTGCGCACTACGCCAGTAATACATAGTGTACTAACAGAGGTATGTGATTTGAGACACAGCTACAGTCTCAGTCTTTTCTGTGCAGGCTGTTTATGATAAGATGATAATTAACTTTCAAAATGAGGACAAATGAAGTAAAAGTGTATTTATTTTCTTTTTGGCATATTTATATATATATACATTCAGTGAACCTGTGATCTTTATGATACAGAAAACCAGATGAATCCAACTGAAAGCTCTTATTGATTCTTCCACTTCACTTCACCTTCAGTCATGAAAAAAAGATGCAGACGAAAGGGAGAAGATGACTTAATCATGGATTTTTAAGTCATGGTACATTTGAAAAATAGATCCTACCAAAGGAGATGCAGATCAGTATTTGAAAGCTGTTCATTTCTGAGAACGGATCGTATGTTTACACCTTCATGTATGTGAGGAAACCCAAAGTACGATGTGAAAAATACATAAAACATTTCTCCTTTTCATCCCTCGCAGGCCGACTCCTTTCTACAGATTTGAGGTTTTATTTATTTATTTATAATTTTATTTGAGAGGTTTTATAAAAATCTAAAAGATGTATGTGTTCTGTACAGGTAAACTAAGTGTGGACCACATAAAGAAACAACTCATTCCCACATCTACAGGCCTCATCTGAACATAAGCAGATGGGCTGTGGTTCGTCTATTCTCTGAGGAAAAGCTGAGGACGATTTCACGTAGAGAAGAAAGAGACACATAAAAGACAGAAAACAGTGAACTGAGGAGGAAAGATAGCGAGAGATAAACACGATCCAAGTTACATACGGATAGTACTTACAAACAGTGGTCATGACGGATACGCCACCATGTTGGAGGAACTGATACTAGAGCTGCAACAATTAGTCGTTTAATCAATCTGAGACTATTTTGATAATCATTTAATCATTTTAGCCATTTTTTTAAGCAAGTTCAGCTTCTCACATGCAAAAATTTGCTGCTTTTCTCTGTTTTTCATTATTGTAAATTGAATATTTTGGGTTTTTGGGCTGTTAGACAAAACAAAATATTTGAAGACGTCATCTTGGGCTGCAGAATATTACAACATTTTATAGACTATATGATATGATATGATTTATTTATGGATTACAGACACAAAAACAAATCCAAGGGATATCATGTTAAAGTGAAAACACTTATTTCCAACGTGGTCCCAATCGATTATTGGACTAACTGATTTATTAAGAAAAATCATTGCCAGATTAATCAATAATGAAAATAATCCCTGCAGCCCTAAATTGATAGTGTTAAAATCTACCACTGAACATTGTATTGGTGTGATGGCATTCAGTAACACTGAAAAGCTTATACACAGCATCATTTAAAGATATATAATATCCATCACTTTTTCTTGCATCGTTCTAGAGCTGAAAGAATTAATTGATTAATTGATCAGTTGATTGGCAGATTTTTCAAGAGACCAAATGGTCACGTCCTACCGGGACTTTTTCTGTGGTTTTTGGACTCTTTGTGTGTTGCATATACGTTGCCTGGTTTTGTTTTTTTCTCTGTTTCCCTTGTGTGTTTCCTCCTGTGTTCATGTGCACCTCCTCTCACCTGCCCTGCATCACCCTTGTTAGTCCGGCCCTGCTCCCAGTGTCTTATCCCAGTTTATCTGCCCCCAGTCTGCCCGTGTGCTGTGTCACCTGTTGTCTGTTTACTTTAGTTCCTGTTTTATTTTGAAATATTTTCTCCTTGAGTCTTGTCACCTTTACTTCCTGTGTTTGATTACCTGTGTCTCGTTTCCTTCACCTGTGTTTCATTTGCAGTCACTCCCTGTGTATTTATAGTCTAGTTTTCAGTTCGGTCTTCGTCGAGTCGTCTGCTTTCGACCTGCTTTCGACCTGCTTTCGACCTACTTTCGACCTACGTTTATTCCATGTTCCTGGTTAGTGTTCCTGTGTCTGTGTCTCCTGCGTTTCTGGTATGTTCCTGTGACTTTTGCATTTTCATTAAATATTTCTGCATCGGATCTTGCCTGCCTGCTGTCTCTGCATTTGGGTCCACCTGCTCCACTCACCCACCTTCATGACACAAATATTCTCCGGTTCCAGCTTCTCAAATGTGAGGATTTTGTGCTTTCCTTTTCTATTTTATATTATTGTAAGTTGAAAATATTTGGATTTTCGAGTGTTAGTCGGACAAAACAAGCTTTCATACACTTTCATAGAATAATTAATTAAACCTTGTGGGAGTTTAGGCAAGTATGGCAGTCAGTTATAATCATATTCTCCATACAACCTCCAGTCATGTACGTCTATCAGGAGGTCGTCTATATGAACCTCTGGCGCTCGTTCAGTCTGCCTACAACAACGCTGACTCCTGCCCTCGCTGCTACACTGCTGCCTGCTTCAGAGATGAACTCCCTCCACCTCCTCGACCTCCTCCTGTATTAACATTCAGTCGGTTGTGAATTGTTAATATTTCTTTTTTAATTTTCATATAACGTTGCATATCTCAGTCTCTGCCGGGGGGAGTTTGTGAACTCAAGGCCAGTCTGTGTCAGGCTTAGATCTGTTCCAGAGCATCACATGAGCAGAACCACACTCTGTTACAATAAATAGTTAAAATCTTGATGTGACTGAAATAGATTCGCTGAGAAGATAATAAGTCAATCAGGTTAAGTAAATTTTATTTATATAGCAGCAAATCACACTTTTCACACAGAGCAGGTCTAGATCGTGCTCGACCCTACAGAACCAGGCTCTTCGTGGGCGGCCATCTGCCTCGACTGATTGGGTTGAGAGAGACAGAGATGCACAGCAACAATAATAATAACAATATCAACTGTAATAATAATAAAAATATGACTCATAATAATAGTAGCAGTGGGAGTCAAGCAGGCAGCAGGCGGTCCGCAACCACGATCCACGGAAACCTGCGAGATGAGAAAGCACAAAAGATGCCAAGTTAGTAACATGCGTTAATGGTACATGAATGCATACAGATGGAGGAGGAGGAGAGGAGCTCAGTGCATCATGGGAAGTCCCCCAGCAGTCTAGGCCTATAGCAGCATAACTAAGGGCTGATCCAAGGCGAGTCTGGTCGGCCCTAACTATAAGCTTTATCAAAAAGGAAAGTTTTAAGCCTGCTGCTAAACGTAGAGAGGGTGTCTGTGTCCCAGATCCAAACTGGAAGATGGTTCCACAGCAGAAGAGCCTGATAGCTGAAAGTTCTGCCTCACGTTCTACTTTAGGAACCACAAGGCCGATTTAACAGTTTTGATTAGAGTGACAGAAATGATGCACACATTAACATGACAAACATTAACACAATAACACTGTTTTATACACAAACAACAGTACAGAGGTAAAGTTCACTTTGCTAAACTGAATTAAGTATATTAAATATAATATAATCAAGACTATTGAGTATATTGAATGTTGGACTATTTGTATGCTTGTGCGTGGACACGTCTGAACTTAAACCTGATTTCAAGTCAGCACAAGGCTTCCTAAAACACAAACACACACAAACACACACACACACACATTGACAGAGCTTTCAAACTAATTTACTCAACCGCTCACACAGCATTCAATGTCTAATCCTTAATTCAGACTGTAATAACATTACATTTTTTTCAGCATGTGATTGCAGACGGTGTTATTTTATTTTTTTTTATAATGGTAAAATATAATCGAAATAGTTTTAATTAGACAGAGTTATTTGCTTGTGGTGATGAATGAGCTGGTTGGTGAGTAATGTTCTATTGTGACTGTGACTCATATAAAATGACTGATAAAAACAGTGAATGAAAACCGTGAAACAATTTGCTGCTCGAAGCTTTTTCTCATCATGAAACAGGATTCATGAGTGACAGATGATTTAATGTCTAATCAAATACATCACATGAAATATGTGCTTTTTTTTAAAATGACACTTGTTATAATGATGAATTTAACTGTCAAGCAATAACACTGGCTGCTTTTTTAAAGCGGAAACGATTAGTCAATAAATATATTAGTTTATCAACAGAAAATTAACTTTTTGCGAAATCTTGCAATTTAATTTAATGTATTTTTTTAAAAAATAAAACAACAGTTAACTGGTTCTAGCTTCTCAAATGTGAATATTTGTTGGTTTTCTTAGTCATCTGATATTAAATTGAGTATCTTTGGATTTCAGACTGTTGGTTGGACAAAAAAAGCAGTTTGAAGATGTTGACTTGGGCTGCAGGAAACTGTGAATGATTATTTTCTGACACTTTATCGAGCGTACAAGTAAATAATCTGCAGATTAATCAATATTGAAAATAATAGTTAGTTGCAGGCCTACTTGCATTTCAGCATTTCATGGCCTTGTGATATGCAGGAAAGTCCAGACTGCAAACTATGTTTATGCAGCAAAGTACTAAGTTTAATTATATAATTATGTAAAAACTGGCCATGTGTCATTTATACTTGACTAATTAGGGAACAAGACAACAGCACTTGAGACAAATGTTAAAAGGTGAATGACTTTCTGTTATATTTGTCAGCAGTGAATATGAAGGAGTGTGTGTGTGTGTGTGTGTGTACAAGTGTATGTACTGTATGTTAGGTGTGTATTCCTGTATGTGGCAGACCACATGTATTTGCATGCGTGCTTCTACATCCATGTTTATTCTGCATACATTATAATGCCACTGTGTGTGTGTGTGTGTGTGTGTGTGTGTGTGTGTGTGCCTTGATCAGTTTCTATATTTGATTGCATATCTGCATGTGTGTGCTTTTGTGTGTTTTGTACTTTGTGTATTTGTGTGTGTGTATGTGTGTGTATGTGTGTGTGTGTGTGTGTGTGTGTCAGCCAGGAGTCAGCAGCAGACCTCGTCCTCGACGCCCACTCACACTCCCTCCAGCTGACTGGCACCATGGCAACTGAGAGATCCAGCCAGCCGAGCAGGCGAGGCAGCCAGGGCCCTGTGTGTGTGTGTGTGTGTGTGTGTGTGTGTGTGTCCTTGTGTCCATCTATGTGTGTTAAGGTGGGTTTAGCGGATTTGTCTCTTCAGTCCTTGTTTGCGTATTTTCTGTGTGTACCGGGAGCATTTACATATAATATGCGCATATCCTCCTTCATACCCAGCCGTGTTGTACATGTGTTAACTCATGCATACATATGTTTATGTGCATGATGGTGAGCACATATGCATTTGTGTGCATGGTGAATGTTCATTTAGGCATGGTTGTATGGCTCTGTGTGTGTGTGTGTGTGTGTGTCTGGAGGCGTGTGTGTGAGTGTGTGTGTGGCGGTGGGTGTTGTTCGGCCGTTGCTGGGTCAGACTGAGGAGCTTTTTTTTCCACAGTTGCAGCAGGAAAGGCAGCAGGACTGAGAGAGGCTGGGCTCCTCACCCTCCACCACTGTCATCTCTTTATCATTATAAGAGCAAAGGACAACACAACTATTTCTGACTGTTCCTGAGCTAGATTACTAACAAAGGTCATCAAGACTTTGCAGTCTGGGTTTCTGGCCTGGACATTTTGTCCCCCAAAAATACACATCTCATAGGAGAGTCTTAAAGAACAGGTTCACAATTTTTCCAGTGTGTCTTAAACCAGCAATCAGGTGTCCATATGAACAGTGAAAGAGGTTTTCCTCGCTGTAATCATTCCTCCTGTTCATACTGGATATTAAAAGATCCTTCAAATGTGTTTTCAATGTAAGTGATGGAGGCCAAAATCCACAGTGTGTCCACACAGTTGTTTAAAAGTTGATGTGAAGCTTATATTCAGCTTCAGCAGTCTGAGTTAGTCATATCAAGTGGATATCTGACACATTTACAGTCTTTTTAGCATCAAATTCCCTCTTTGTGTTTCCTCGGACAGTGTTTCCCTGTTGAGCTGCAGGTGGAAGTATAGTAACAAAAAGAGGGACTTTGACACTAAAAAGACTGTAACATTGAAAGATATCTACTTGATTTGACTCATTTGGATGCTGAAGCTTCATATTAGCTTCAGATAAACTTTTAAATACATTTTTGCACAGAAGGAGGCCTGTGGATTTCACTTACATTGTGCACTAAATATGAAGGTGAAGCCAGCATGCTCTTAGCTTAGCAAAAAGACCAGTAGCAGGGGCAAACAGTCCAAAGGTAACAAAATCTGCATACCAGCAACATAAGCTCAAGCTCACTAATTCACACTTTATAAATTGTTTCTTTACTCTGCAAAAAAAAAAACTGAAGTGAAAAACGACAAGTGTTGGTTTTACAGGAGGTTGCGTGCTGGAACTACTTCCTGCCCGGCCAAGAAATAGTCACGCAACTCCCCATAAAACCACAAGTGTAACCAACCAAGTGTAGCGTCGTATATTAAGGTACAGACATAGAGCATAAACCACTAAAAAAAGAAAAAAAAAGTTGCACAAGTACACTCAGTACTGCACTCAACCATACATGGCTGTTGCACAAACACCATGCCAGCTGCACCTTGGTCTTCTCATCTAACTCCTCCCAAAATGTTGAACTATTCCTTTAATTGCAATAACAGACACTGCTAGAAAAGTCACCCAAGGTCCCCAAACAGTCGTCTCTCCATGTCTGCAGAGACCATTAGGACTCATTAGTCAAAAATTCCAGTCAACCATCTTCCAGCACAGTCAGACATGTAGCATCATTTATGTTCACAGCAAAATATCTGAAGTAACATCATGTTTTGGCTCTTTGCTTTCTGGATCACCCATAATAGATAATAACTGAAAATCTGTACTTTAACATTCAAATTCATAAAACAAACATGTAAAACCCACAAAACTCATGAGAGGACAAATGATCTGTGCAGGAGCATCAGACCTATACATATACATATATATGTATAGGTCTGATGCTATATATATATATATATATATATATATATATATATATATATATATATATATATATATATATATATATATATATATATATATATATTCTATGGATATATATATGTATTTATTTATTTATTGTGGATATAGAGATGAATAGGACTGAAACTATGAGCTGATTAATTGATTGGTCGATCAAGAGTAAAGTAATTGCCAACTATTTTGTGAATGAATTAATGAATGAATTAATCATTTATAAAGCAAAAATTCCACCATCTGCAGATCCCAAACTTCTCAAATGTGAGGATTTGCTCATTTTTTCATTTTTATGTGATAAATCATCTTTTTGGACTTTTGGTCGGACAAATCAAGCAATTTACAGACGTCAGCTGGGTCTCTGGGAAAATGATGACATTGTATTGATTAAACATTTAATCAAAAAAAATATTGTCAGGTGAAATGATGGTGGAAACGTGTTGGTTGGACACATTGCACACAGGAAACACTTGAGCAAACAGTTTTTTAGTTGTCTTTTAGGGTCATTTAGGGTCACTTTTTAAACAAGATTATACAATAACAAGATAAATACAATTTGACCGTCATTATCTTTTGCTGCATCTTGTTAATATCCCAGATTCCATTGTGTATGTGTATGTAGTAGTCGTAGTCGTAGTCGTGGTAGTAGTAGTAGTAGTAGTAGATAAAGGGCTTAGTGGGGGCTGAAAGGAGACTAGAGGATTGCTGGTATCCCAAATCTTGATTTTGACTTGACGGAGTGTGAAGAAAGCTCGTCACTGTTGTGGAAAAGTCCTCGAGCATGACTCTGATCTCTGCAGCTGCTCCGTTGATGCCACTTGAAGGCTGACAGAACAAGACAAGTGTAAGTTTTCATGCCATGCCGCAGCTTCATCCTGGTTTGGGACGGTTCCCCGCCCTGTGCAGGGCCTCAGCAAACCGTCAGTGGAGATTTCGACACCCTTTATGTTGTGCATGTCAAACAGAAAAAGAGAAGGAGGAAGAAAAAGAAGAACAGGACAGTTTCACAGAGAAGGAAATCCAAGAGGCCCAACCCTGGACGGCCTCGGACATGGCTGTGAAACCCGCCTTGAATGGATCAAAACTGGATGAACAGAAGGCGTAACCCAACAGTAACTTCCCAGGAATTTACCCATGTTTAAACAGAATGATTCAGTATCACACAGACAGGTTGAAGCAAAAACATTGATGGATGTTGAAATTAAGTAACAACAGACACAGAAGAAAACCTGCAGTGTGAGATGACAGAGGAGACACGAGCAGCTGAGTTTAAACCCTATAAAATGCTTTATAGTGAATCCACCTTTATTACATAGAAATACATTTTCCTACATGGAGATCTATTGAATCACATGCATTGTGTAATATACAGTATACACACCTATAATATACACACCTTCCCATTCCCTTGAATGAGAAAGTGTGTCCAAACTTTGCTGCTATATATGGAATTTACTGTTGGAAATATTACTTACTTTACTTGGGTTGAATACACTGGATTACCAAATATACGTTATGAATGATCACTTCTTGTCATGAATTATAAATAGCTGTATTTCCATATTTGCCATATATTACACTGTTGAATTTAAAATGTTTGGTCTTCAGAAAATATTACTTTGGCGGTATACACAGCAAAATAAAGTTTGCTTGAAAATATGTTTTGTATAAATAAATAAATTATATTTGTCAATATGTTTAAACAGTCTATTTGTTACATAAGCGGCCTTTAAAGGACAGAAGTGCTGTTATCAATTCATATAATATATAATAATATAATTAAAGGTGTCATATTGTGTTTTCTTGTAAACAAACAAAAGTTTATATCGACTGTCTCTCACCAGAACTCATTGTGTGTATCCTCGTGATCTGTGTTGAATCCACTTCCTGCCTCATAAAACATTTGCATTGCATTATATTTTGAATCTTGCATCATTTATATCCATGTTTTCCGGCTTTCAGTCGTCTTCTTCTCTGCATTTGTTGGTGCGTTGCTGTTTTTTTCTTGATGCATTACAGCCACCAGTTGATCAGTGAAATGATTGGTAGGACTGTGTATCGCATCACTGCGTGTGTGTTTTTGTGCACGTGCACAAGGCAAACAAAACAGGAACTCACACACCAGAGGGAACCCTTAAATTGAGCAAAAATAAATAAGTGATCAGGTTCAGTTTGTTGCTTTAAAAACTAGTTTTGGACACACACATTTGTAAGCTTTCTATTAAAGGACACCCTGCTGTTTAGCTGTGCCAGTCTTTTTTTTTTTTTTTTTTAATCTTTTTTATTTCTAAATCTCTAAACTCCTCTAAAGTCCCACTGAAATTAATTTGCATTTTTTTATATCTGCTGCAGCAACATATTTGCCCTGTAAATCCCTTGTCCTGTGTTCTTCTTTGAGAAAAAAAAACAGAGACCAAAAGGGAGAATTTTATATCTAATATTTTTTGATTGATGGCGCCCCCTAATTATGTGTTCATTTGTGAGAATACACTACAGTTAGTCCTCAGTCTACGTAGATTAAGACCTTGTTTCCATACAGCCAATAAAATCTTGCACAGTAACGTGTCGTTTTATCATAGAAAGAGCAGACGGTCACACTGAGCCTGATTGCATCCTGCTACACAACACAAGCACTACAGACTGAATAACAAGCCATGTTAGCTTTCTGCTAAAGTCTCCTTCTTATCTAACTTAGAATCATAAACACACGTCTTGTCCAGCAGCTTGTTGAACAAGCCACCAAACAATCATTGCATTGCTAACATCAGTTAGCAGGCTAGATAGCAGTAAACATACCTGCAAATGTCACTTCAATCTGCTTTGATGCTGGTGTGGTTCTTAGTCTACAATATCACTGCTAACAAAACACAGTCTGCCCATGACCTGTAGCTGGATATGTTTATCTTTTTTAAAATTCCTTCTAGTAATAAAAAAAATACTATTAATAATACATTTAAAAAACATGTTGACATTATTTTGACTGCAAAAATGGGATTTCAGTTGAACTTTTAACAGCGGTTTTCCAAAAATGGTCAATTTCATAAAAAGTTGTATTGAGTGTAATTTCCCACCACCTGCACTTGATGGGTGAACGTTGGCCTCCCGGACAACAACACAGAGAGCACAACGGGGGAAAGCAGAGCGGGAGGAGAGACGAGGCTGTTTTGAAACACACTTTCACTTCCCATGGTGGAAGGTTATTTTCATCCTCTTGGTTGAGTTTCTCTTTTTTTTTCTCTCCATCGTCTTATTCCTACGGGGAAAGCCAGGGGCCTTCAGATAAGACACAAATATAACGGCCCAGTTTGGACTGAAAAACACATACTGTAAAAAAAACACCCAAGTTCTATATTTTTCTGAACATGATCTTTGAAAATATCTGTAGACAAACTTATAGAGAAAGAATGGATGCTGAAATTGAAATATAATTGTAAAAATGTATTTCAGACAAAAATCTTAATTCTGGATGAGAATGTAGATTTCTAGTAGTTTTCTAAAAAAAATTCTTAGAAATTATAAAGTGACTCTCATAGCTTGCATATTTCTGTATGATAGTTACCATTATATAGCAAAAACATATTTGAGGAGCTGCTCAAAATTAAAACAAAGAAAATTGTCCATAAAAAGTTTACCCTGAACTTCAAATGTTCTGCTGCAGATAAGAATGTACCGTCTCTTTTAAACTGGACACTTCAAAAATTCACCATGTTGAAATTTGACATATCCACATATCCAGGACCTTTCTGTTTTCGAAACTCTTTTATGTAAAAATTAGAATTTAGTTATTTGTCTTTTAGAGGTTATCGCCTCGATATCTCGGTAAATTAAATACCTGATCAATAAATTCATTCCTGGTTACAAATAAAAGTAAAAATAAATAATAAAAAATATATATTTAATTATCAAATGTCACAGAGTGGACAGACTGAAGTGAAGACCATAATGTCCTTTGGGGTGAACTTGCTTATTGCAGTTTTGGGTCCCATTACAGTGAAGCCTGATGAAGAGTGCCATAAATTATAAGTGAACATTGGAGTCCTGCCGTGTGCGACACGTTTATCTGTTTGTTTTTTTGACATTTGCTCACTTTCAGCTCACTTTCTTTGGTTTGGACGTGCGTACATTAACAGTCTTCTCCCGTTACAGTACAAATGTTTCTCAGAGTTTTTAATGTGACAGACAATTTACATTAAAAAAAGTTTTATCTTGAGATCCCAGTATAAAAAAAAACAATTTTAAGCCTTATAGCTTCTCTGAAAATGAAACGAGGCAGACCAGCTGGCAGTAGATGATGAAGGCTGAGCTGGGGGAGCAGGGACCCTCATGGGGCAACCGGTAGCTAAAGACTGTGACAGGTGGGGCCTCGCTGCTATCAGTCGAACAGGACTGTGTGATGTCTTTCTCCTTGGATCTTGTGTTGCGTTGAAGCTTTTCTTGAGACCGTGTCAGAGACGGATGTGGATTCAACTCCACGATCGTTGCATTATAACACGCAGGTGTTCGTGTTATTGTGTCCAGCCCCTCTGTATATTTTTCACCACGACGGGTCTGCAGTTTACTGTTTTTCTGCAGTCTGTTGTTCTCTTTGTCTTTCTGTAGCACTTCTCTGGAGACCAGCAGGTACATAATGCGGTGTGGTGTTTTAGCTGTGTGTGTGTGTGTGTGTGTGTGTGTGTGTGTGTGTATGTGTGTGTGTGTGTGTGTGTGTGTGTACTCATATGTGAGAGTTTGTTGACACCACATGTTCTCCAAGGAGTCTCTATAACAGCCCTTATGGACAGTAAAGCCGCCTCTATAACTGTGAACACATAAACACACCCATAAAAGATGGAACTAGCTAAGAACAAAGAATCCCAATCCACCTTAAAAGCATGTACAGACACACACACACAGACTGGGCCCAGTCTCAGACAAGATATATAAGATATTTTTCTTTGTCTATATTCTATGATGCACCTGATTTACCAAAATTTGAGAGCAGCTGCTGTTAGCGTGGAGAAAATGGAGATTATTGCCAAATGAGTCCCATATTTTTGCTTTTTTTTGAAAGCTGAATGTCTCTGATCTCAGCTCTTTAATAATTCTTTCTCACATAAACTGCAGGCAGCAAACCGTTTTATTTAAAAATCAAGATTCAAGCTAAAAATATTTTAAAAAATACATCAGTAGCTTTCTCAGACAAAGGAAAGATCTAGAGAATCATTTGCATAATGTAATAAAAACAGACCTATTTCTTTTATATTTATATATTCAAACTAATTGCATATATATCCTAAAAGACATCTTCTAACTAGATTTCTAATATCAAATATAAAGGAGCTTGTACTTTTTTTTTTTTAATGGTGATATCTGTGGCTGCAGTTCAGAGCTGTTGGTGAGAATCGCTCTGAGCTGAGACGCTCACTGTGATATTCACGCTGATAAGAGGAGATTAACAGAACTGAAAGTTTTGTCACTGATACAATGTGGTTGTTTCTTATTTTTCACACGAGCAGCTTTTCTTGTCTCCGGTTGGCCTCTTTGTGGCTTAAGTGTCAGAATTAAGTATGGCCGAGAATGTATTTGTGTCAAGGTATTTTAGAGAATCACGCTTCACACAGACTGTATTTAGGACTTTGTTTCCATCATCTCTCTGTGTGCAGTTCATATATACCATGAATACTCAAATACAAGTCTGAGAGGTCCAGTTTAGAGATGTGCAGAAGGCCCAGTATTTGTATTTGTATCTATATTTGTTGAGACAGCAAAATTGTTTGTATTCATATTTGTATTTGAATAAAAGTGGAAAAAGGCTTAAAAATCCTGTTTTTGTTTTTATTACGCCTCTAAATTTAGAAAATTAAAGTGTTAGAATAAGTGTTCATTTGACATGTTTTTTTTAATCCCGAAAACAAAATTTTAAAATATTTGTATGAAACAAATATAATAAATATAAAACCCACTATTTGTGCTTTGCCGAATAATGTATTTGTATTCGGGCACACCCCTAGTCCAGTTATTACATTTTCACTGCATCAAAGGTCCAGTGAGGATGCATTTCATAATGATATTTCAGTAAAAAACTCTGAACATAAACAACATTTCTGTATTTATGGGTGATGAGGCACCTTTGTTGTGTAACCAAGTCTTTAAACTTGAGCATAACAAGATGTGATGACCAATCAGAGACACTTAAGAGTTCAATAGTGAGTTTTTCACTGTATTCATTGTTGAGAATATTTGATTTTACAATTATTCTGTTGGAGTCTTGATATCATGACTTCAACTGGTTCAGTTCTGTGGTTCTTACCTCCATGTTTTGGGGATATTTTTGTTCAAAACAGGCATGTTTATAGGGCCGTAGTCAACTGGTCGATTAGTTGGTCGATATGCTCTCGCCCGACTAAATTCTCATTGGTCGAATAATCTCCGTGTTATTTTCATAAGGAGAAAAGTGCTACATCAATAGCTTTCCAGGAATAATCCATTATTTCCTGCGGCGGGAGGGACAGACCAACAAATTACCTGTGAAAACAAGGGGGGTGTATTCAAAACACCCCCCTTGTTTTCACAGCTTTGAACTCGCCCAACCTAACGGAGACTGCTGGGGCTAACGGTACTCAACGTTTACTGAACGTTTACTGAATCTGTGTTTCTCAATAGTGACACAACGAGAACGAGAAAAGTATTATATGTTTTAATATTTGATATCCGAATGAATGGATATTCATTAATATCAATAGCGTTTGGGAGTCTCTGTGCAGCGCTGTTCCGGTACGTGAGTCAACCTCTGTGTCGTTGCCTGGGAAACCACTGGTCGCGTGGCTCCGTTAAGGAGTATGTTTGCGAGCGGGAAAGAGCGAGGGGCAGAGAAGTGACGGTGAATGCGAGCGGGAAAGAGGAAAAGGTTAGTAGTAAGTTGTCAGTCTGGCAGTAAATATACAGTACAGACTACAGTGTGTCAGTTAATAAATGCTAAAAGGTCACGTCTGTTGTTTCCCCAAATGCTGGAAAAGTAAAGGGGGTTAGCTCCAAAGTTAGCAACAATGAGTTAGCATAACCTGAAGACACAAAACAGAGGAATACAGAACATAGAAATGTGTGGCTGCCGAGTTTACTGTGCACTCTGTCTGTATGGTCTTGTACTTCCCTTGTGCAAATTGAACGTGTATTTCTCAGTCCAGTCATCTTTAAATGCAAGTTTTTTACTGTCAACCTTTCTGTTTTTTTTATCTGATCTGAACTGAGGCAAGTAGCGGGCAGTTGAATGATGACAGCTGAGCTGACGTGACAGCCATGTGTCACTCAAAAGTGGTCCAGGTCAGTTTATGGTTAAATGTTGTTCTCAGTCCAGATTAGATTGTTATCTAGTCCGGATCCAGACAAGAGTCCACCTACTGAGTATGTATTGTTCATAGACTACACAGGTCAATGAATCCTGTGTTAAACTGATGTCAGATCTTCACAGTTGTAGCTTTTTAAATAGCAGGTGAAATATCTTGGTATTAATATCATTTCCCCCCATTGAGAATATATTCAAGATAAATGGTTGAATAAATTGATTAAAACTATTAGAGAAGATCTTACCAGAGGGGGAGCACTTCCTTTATCCTTATGGGGCAGAGCAGAGATAATTAAAATGAACATTTTCCCCCCAGACTGTCTTTTATGACATCCTTGATTCCACTTAAATTACCTGAATATTGTTTTACAGAAATTAAAAAAGCTTTTTGTAATGTTTCTTTGGGGGAATAAACAATCAAGAATCGTTCTTAATAAACTTACAAAGCATAAAAATAAAAGGGGATTAGGGATAGTGGAAATATATACATGCTGTTTGGCCTTTAATGGTAAATAAATCATGATCTGGACCTATCAGCAACACTGTGAGGTCAGCAGAACAGAAAATTGTTGATGAAAAACAAATAACCCTCTCTTCTTTGTGGTATTACTCAAATATCAATACAAACATTAAGAACCCAATTATTAGTTTTTCATGTGACATAACAAAGATGATCCAAAAGGAAATGTGCAATCGATGGATTAGTTTTGCCTTCGTGTCCGATAATGAACCCATTCTTCACCGCTGCGGGGGAAGACTCTTATTAATCAGGAGAGGAAAAGTCATAATGTTTGGAATCTGGGCCAAATTGTAAAGCAGGGGAGAATAATGAGATTCAACGAGCTTAAAGCTAATTTAGACATTAATGATTTTTGTTTTGTGCAGTATCTACAACTGAAATCTATACTACAGATACTATACTGGCCTCAGATAAAGATACAGATAATAATTGAAAGAGATTGTAACAAATAAAGGCACAATATCTTAACTTTACAGATATATCTCTCCTCTCCTGTAGAGGCATGAATAGAGTTAAATTACATCACGCACCACCAGAACAATGGCACACTATGAAAGTAAAATGTGTTAGATATAAACTTATACAGATGAAGATTTTATATCGAACATGTCTGTTTGTTAAATAATGTTTGTTAATAAATTGTTAAATTGCCAATATGTCTTGTTTCTTCAAACTTCAATCATCCAATCCACCAAACACCAAACAAGAGGCATTGGCAGAGAAGGTTTGGCAAATTTTTCATGGGCGCAACCCACATACTCAGCTCTGCTGCTCATCCCACAAATGCATGTTCCTTACAAATGTGGCACCATTTAAAAGAGAAAAAAACAGGCTTTCCAACGAGGCATTGTTACAACAAAGAAATAATCTACCAAACACAAATTTCCTTACTTTTTGTGCTTTGTTTATATTTATTTCTTCTTGCTTTTTGTCTGTAATATCTGGTGAACTGTCCTTGTGTTGTGTAATTGTGTTGCTTGTATTCAGTCTTTTTTAAAATTATTTTGTAATTAAAAATGTAAAAAATAAAAAAAATAAACAAAGTAGCAGCTTGGAAAAACCAGGGTCCATTTTCATAAAGACAGAACTCTCTGACTTAAGTACAATTTTAAATCAGACTACCTGTTGCATGGAGCTCATCTCCTACTAATGAGATAATACTGACGCTCAGTGCACTGCACGGTCGGCCTCGTCTTGTCTCAACAGCTGTGCACTGAGCTTAGTGTTGGTTTCAGTTCTTTCAGGTCAATAAATACACGCAGACAGAAACTAAACTAAAATACTTCAGGATTGAGTGTTAATCTTCTCTGTCCATCACGATCTACATCAACAAAAACACACCATTCTCATGTGTCCATCTCTCCACTCAGGTGTCTCAGTCTTTCCTGGCGTCTCTGGAAGCTCATCAACCAATAAAAATGACAGATGACAACCTGTAACTTTGAATGTGTCCACCTAGTGTAATATCATTAGTCTACTGAAAGTGTTTAATGATCAGTGAACTGTCCCGTTTTATTGTTTTTAACTGAGACGCCAAAACATAAAAAGCATAAACACAACAATCAATGATCAGAACGACCAATCTCAGAAGATTAAAAATGTTTTGTTAAGACAGATTCATTATTTTGTTAAAGCTGCATCCAATCAACAGTTTCTCAGTCTGAACTCGGGCTGATGGTGTTTTACTTTGGTGAGTAAATCATCGTAATTCTTTCTGTCTGTTTTATTGTCTTAAACAGACAGAAAGAACTCAAGAGTTCAAGATCAGTGTGAGCCTGAGGTGAGTCTTAAGCTACAGAACTCTGTACTTGTGTAAGAAATGTGTCCGGTAAAATAATTAACTGTTGTTGTTGTTGTTGTTGTTGTTATTTTAATCCTTCCAGCAGCCAGCGTCTGTCAGTTCTTCTCTGGAGGAAGATCACTAGAAGCTACTCCCCCGTCTGTCAGCACATAATCAAGGTTACTGAACGCACATGTACACACTAATACACACACACACACACACACACATATGTACCTATAAACATAAACACAGTGTAAATGCACAAGCAAATGCAAATACATGCAATTACTCCCACACGTATTGACACATATCAACTGTTACTGCTCCCAAGAAAACTTTACTAACCTATAAACCCAAAATCAATCACAGGCTGATGAGACGGCTGTAACTGAGCAGGCTCGGGTTGGCCTGCGATCGTCTGCATGTCCAGTTGCTAAATGTGCTGTATGCAGATGTGGAAAATATGTAAGTCATTGCTGTCATTTTATGAATTTATTTTGAGGTTTGTCAGCGATCTTCAAAGAAACGTTCATTTGAAAAGGTCATTTCAGTTCATGTTCAGTCTAAACATCCAATTTTTCTTAACTATCATCGGTTCATTTGTCCTGTGTCCAGGTGAAACTTAAACATAAGATCCATAAAACACATCAAATGCATAAATCATATACTAAAAACAACATTGTTAAAAATCCACCATGCAAGCTCACTTAAAATAATGCACATCAGGTGACAGTATAACACAGAAGCAGTCATCACCTTCATCACTCACCAGTTTATATATGGAAGACTAACACATCATGAGCATTTAACAGTTTGATGACATGAGAAACTTGGTCTTTGGAGCAGCTCAAACTCTACATACAGAGGACGGAGAGGACGCTCTACACTGACTTCAGCCTTTGAGATTCCTCCTTTGCAGATAAAAAGACAGTTTAACAGCAACGATCTTACTGGCCGCCTGTTCTTATCACCTGATTAAGACGACTACTAGTACAGTCGTCATAATCTCACTTATTTCCAATCCAGATATATATATATATAATAACTTTGGAGAAACAAGCAGCTTGAACCAAAGGTGAAAGAATCAGATCATGACTACAAATGAAAATTAAATTGATAGACAAGTTATACTGAACCTCACTACTGCAATGAGGTAGACTGATAAAAGAAGAATATTGTTGGACTAAATGCTTATGAATACTACATGTCTCTCAGTGTGTATGTGCACTGAAACCTCCTTTGCTTCCTCCATGGCTGGTTAGTTGTGAAGCAATAAAAACCTCATAAATCAACCATTAAACTGTATGTTGTTTGTAATCAGCCTATAATGCAAAGTTATTATTCCCTTAGATGCAAATTGGGTTTTACCACAATTGAAATCAGTCATGTTTAAAAAAAAAGAAAGATGTTTTACGACCCAAAATTTGAAAACAGTCTGTGCATAAATGAAACATCTGATGCATTTAAAGTAACATTAATCTTTTAAATTACAATGCTGTGACATTAAATGTGTCTCCACAGACTTTTCTCCATCGGTAAAGAAAACTCTAGGTTGGACATTTTTTTAATCTAAATGTCTCTTCTGTTTGTGTAACCGGTGGTTTCTAGCGTTGTGTTATAAGGTAGAGGCTCAGACCAGGTGTCTTTGGTCAATTGTGATGCTAACTCAGGCTCCTCTCCCATGAAGTACAACAACAAAAGGACAGCCATGTTGCAGTAAACACATTAAAACACAGAAAACGTACCTGACGTCAGATGTAAATAAAAAAATCCTCCAGTCAAATTGTGACGCTAACTCAGGCACCCACAAAAGTGAACATAGGGGTACAATGAGTCTTAAATGTTCTACATACTGACCCTGGAGAAGCAGCACATCAATGTTGTGTAATTATAATACATAATACATGCGTTCACACTCACATCATGTTACCCACAAAACCAACATGACTACAGACTTTCTGAAGATACACACACTAACATGTCTTCAGATGTGTAAAACAGTAAGAGAATCCTCATTATAATGTCGATAAAAAAGACCTGATTTAAAGCGGCATTCAAAAGGACAGACAGCACCATTTATCTCCTAATGCTTTCTAGGATCTACTCTGTGAATTCATACGAGAATAAAAACTTCTTTCCATAAATAAGTACGAGGCTGAACGAGCTGGCAGCAGGGGGGAACACGATGTGAACTGTCAGAGTGCTGTTCCTCTTTAAGGCTGGTGGAGGATGCTGCTGCATTGAGGGGGGGGGGGGGGGGGGGGGGGGGGTTTACTGACTGGTTGAGTGCCAGCTTCCTTATTTTGGTGTGCACACGCTATTGTAGCTGCTTCTACTGCAGCGGGTTACTGGCCTGTTCGTGTCTCTCTCTATGTTTGCTCCACTGATTTCAAGGTTGCATCTGAGTGTCGGATGGAGGCTCAGAAACATCAGCTGGGAATCATCTGCAAAAAAAGAATCGCTTTAATTTGATGGTCTGTTCTAGACTAGGTCTTGTTGGGTTACTTCTTGCAAAAAACATGCACACAAAGTGATAAGAGCTGAGGAAGGGAAGAAAAACAAAAGTTTTCACCTTTAAAAAAAAGCAAAAGAAATACATGAACAGCCTCACTTCTGGTTGTTTAAACCAATACTTGTGGAGTCAAAGCAGGCAGAGGATCAAGTTCTTATTTGGATTTGTTGTCTGTCACTTTAAATGATATGATGCAACACTAATAAAATGATTTCATGTACTGTATGCAGTATAAAACTGGCACAGGGGCCACGTTGGCTGGAAATGCAAGAACTTTTGCTTCTTTATGGCACTTTGGAATAAAACATCTCATTAAACAGCTTCAGTATTGAATTTTCTAAAGTGTTAATCAATAAATAAATGCAAAAAGGAAAAGAAAAATAAAAAATAAAAAAATCACATGCCAAATACAGAAAATATACATTTTTATAGGTAAATATGTGATGGAGCAACAGACAAAAGAAATAGTTCAAACAACTTAGCTAAAATATAGAATATGTCATGGAGAATTAATTGAGCAACTTGTGTAAAAAATGGGCCCCACATCATCCTAAAAATGTAGATTCTTTCAGTATTTATATATATATTTTTAGTTTAACAAAGTAGAATATGTCCCTAATCCGAGAATCATGGGTGAATGTGAGCACTGACTTTCAATAGTTCTCCAAAAAGACATTAAGTCTGATTAACAAACACATGTCAGGCAGGTTATTTATGTCCTAAATATTAATCACTATACATGATGTGTTCTTACTTATCCTCTTATGACTGACTGTATATTGTAGCAGCTGACCAGCATCAGATGACCAAAGAAAAACCTTTTATTTAATCAACTAAACCATGACACTGAGGATATATCAGTATTGTAGAAAATGTGATAAATAATAAGAGCAGCAGATAATGTAGGTAACTTTTATTGAATGATCATGTGATTGTAGGTAACTTTCTGCACATATTGTGGTGTTTTCTCACTTCAGTCTGTGTTTACGCCTCTTTTGACATCTACAGGCAGCTGTGGAAGAAATATTCAGATCCTTTACTGAAGTAAAAGTACCAATACAGTAAAACTACTCCATTACAATTAAAAGTCTTGCATGAACAATCCTACTGCAGTAAAAGTACATAAGTATTATGAGCTTGATGTCGTTAAAGTATTGCAGTAAAAGTACATAAGTATAATGAGCTTGATGTAGTTAAAGTATTGCAGTAAAAGTACATAAGTATTATGAGCTTGATGTAGTTAAAGTATTGCAGTAAAAGTAGTGGTTTGGTCCCTCTGACTGATATATTATTATATATGACATCATTAGATTATTAATAGTGAAGCATCAGTGTTAGAGCAGCATGTTACTGTTGTAGCTGCTGGAGGTGGAGCTAGTTTACACTACTTTATATACAGTTAGCTAGTTTAGTCCAGTGGTTCCCAACCTAGGGGTCGGGGCTCCTCCAAAGGGTCAGCAGATAAATCTGAGGGGTCGTGAGATGATTAATGGGAGAGGAAAGAAGAAAAAACAAAGTTCTGATACACAAATCTGTTTTCAGTTTTTGGACTTTTTCTCTAATCTTTGATTTTTGCTGAAATATTGGATCATTTGAACATTTATTGAAATGAAAGCATGTGAGAAGTTTAGAGGGAAAAATCACTATTTGGTGGAGCTGTTAACAACTCATAGACATGTGAAATGTGACCCCGACTACACACTGCTTTTTGTAAGACGTCAAAAGCCAAAAAGGTTGGAAACCACTGGTTTCATCTTTAACAATGTGTTGTATTTTAAAAGCTTGTTATATTATCCATTGTGTCAAATCTTCATCTGAAAAGTAACTAAAGCTGTCAAATAAATGTAGTGGAGTAGAAAGTACAATATTTCCCTCTGAAATGTAATGGAGTGGAAGTATAAAGTAGCATCACATGGAAATACTCAAGTAAAGTACAAATACCTCAAAATTGTACAGTACTTGAGTAAATGTACTTAGTTACTCTCCACCTCTGTGTACGGGACCGTGTGAGACAGCAGTGCGCTGCGCTTGTTGGTCATTTTTGGACACTTCCTGCTTTTCAGCAGGAGCTCCAGCGTGTGTTTGAGTGTGTGTGTGTGTGTGTGTGTATGTGTGCGTGTCTCAGTCCGGGTTAACAGGCTGGACTGGTGTGTCGCAGCAGTGGATTTAGGACGAGCTGCTGCCGCCGCTGCTGTTGAGAAAGCGACGCCGTATTATCAACAGACAGCGCTGTACCTAATCGTTTATTTGAGCAGGGAGGAAATGAGGCGTAGCGTTGCGCTTTAAGGGTGCCAGAGGAGGAAAGACAAACAGGATTCAAACAGGTGTCCTGTTGTCTCCCATCAGCCCGGAGGAGGAAGAAAAAGAGAAAAGGTGAACAATGAGAACAATAAAAAGAGGGATATTCTGAACAGTTTCCAGTATACATCGCTATTAATGGACACATCAGTCCGTTAATTTCAGGACGTGTCGTTTCTTTTCTGTAAACCCTGCGCTCATTCGGCTCAGCTGTGGCGATGATGGAAAGCAGACAGACAAACCAGAAAATCGTCTTTTAATATCGGATAGCTTGTTTTTTTTTTTTTTTTTTAAAGAAAGCCAGGTGGAGAAAGCTAGTCTTGCATCTCCTTTCTTTCTTTCTTTCGCTCCGTCTTTTCTCCCTCAGAGAGGAGGAAGAGGAGGAGGTAGAAGAGGGGAGGCGGTGACCGACATCCCCCACGGGACAGGCCGACCGACGCACGCTGCTAACAGGTGTGTCTGAAGAGGTCACACCGCTCCAATCTGCACCGCCCGCCCGTCCTGCCGGTCCGTCGTCCCCCCCCGTCACCCCCCTCCACCACCACCACCACCACCCGTCCCCCCCGGTCCCTTCCTCTGTGTCATTGTTGCTGCCGAAATTACATCCATGGTTCGGAGTTAAATTTGGCCGTTTCGGCATCCCAGTGAGCGCTTGTTCTTTTCCTCCGTCGGTCTCTTCGCGGCGACTCACTGGTGCGTAACAGCGGAGCGGAGGAGGTGGGATCCAAACGGCTCATTCTGAGACGTTAATTTATAAACCAATGGCACTTTGTTGTTTTTTTCTTGAGGAATGGAGTGAATTTGTAGGTTTGGACTAATTTGTATCAGAGGTGAAGGGGAATTTGAAGATTTGGTTAGATTTTTTTTTTTCAAGGTTTTGTTTTGTTTGAGCTGATTTCGCAACCCCCCCTCTGGCGAAAAGGCAGACGTTCGCTAACCGAAGCCGAACCGAATTCTGACGAATTTTAACGGACAACAAAGTGTCTTTTTTTCTTTTTCTTTGAGGGACTCTTTTCCTGTGAAAACAAAGTGCACCTCGTTTTATCATGACAACAAGAAAAGCCAGTAGTGTGGGGGACGTGGTGCCTCCCTCCACCAACAGCCACCAGCAGCACCAGAACCAGCAGAGGAGCCGGAGTCCCGGCGGTTACAGCAGCGGGGTTCCGGCGTCCGAAGCGGCGGGCGGAGGGGCGGAGATGTTCGGGGAATTTCAGGACTGGTGCCTGCGGACGTACGGGGACTCCGGCAAGACCAAGACCGTGACCCGGCGTAAATACAACAAAATCCTCCAGACCCTTATCCAGGGGGACGAGGAGAACAGTAACGGGGTGTTCCTGCATGAGAAAGGCAACAACCACATCAACGCCAAATTTAAATTCTGGGTCAAGTCCAAGGGCTTCCAGGTCGGGACGCTGCAGGACGGGAAGAACGGATCATCGGACAGACCGGTGCTGTACGTTCCCATCAAGGCGACGGTTAGTACATCTTCCTCTTTCACTTTGAGTTGCGTGTGTGTGTGTGTGCGCGTGTGTGTGCGCGTGTGCGTGCATGTGTGTCCCGTTGTCACGATGCGTGCGTGTCCGGTACTATTAGGCTACTCTTATTTGCCTAAGGAAATAAGATGTGTGTGCGTGTGTGTTTAGCCTGAAGCTGTACAACATAACTTTCCCTGGCTCGGTGCCATGGCTGAGTTACATCAAACACCTGTTCCATCACAGAGACCAGTCTGTTAGTGGTTTTGCACTGGTACTTTAAAAAAAAAAAAAAAAAAAAACCCACAGTCATTATTTTAGCAGCCTGAACCAGCTGAGTGACAGACAATATACTATACTGGCAAAGCTGCTCACAAACATTTGCTCACAAAAGTTGTACTTCTGTTTGTTAATACTGCTAAAAGAAAGGAGTTGTGTATTAAAGTGCACATTATAATACAGCTGCAGAGTCCAGATATATATTTTTAAAATTCATCCTAAAGCAACAGTCAGGTGTCCATATGAATATTAAAGCAGGTTTTTGCTAGCTGTAATCATTCCTCCTCTTCATACTGAACATTAGAAGAGTCTCTCCTACAGTGAAAGTGATGGAGGACAAAAACCCACAGTTCTTTGTTTTTTAGCTTTAAAAAAAAATTCCCTCTTTGTGTCTGGACTGACAATGTTTCCCTGTTGAGCTGCAGGTGGAAGTATACTAACAAAAAGAGGGACTTTTGCATTAAAAAAGACTGTAATGTTGAAAGATATCCACTTGATTTGACTCATTTTAGCTTCAGATGAACTTTTAAATACATTTTTGCACAGACTGTGGGTTTTCACTTCCATTGTAAGTGCATTATGAAGGGATCTTCTAATGGTCAGTATGAACAAGACAAGAAAAAACATGTTTCACTGTTCATTTTGGCTCCTGACTGTTCACTTAAAAAAATGTGAACCGGTCCTTTAAACCGATTAGTTTCACCAAACCTACCACTTTCTAATTATAATGTGAAACCAAGAAAGGGAAACAACTATTAACCTTTTACGAGGTGGTGACCAGCGACTCTATAAATGTCTACAAATGACTAAAAATGATGCTTCTGTTATGACAAAACAAAAATGACATCTTAGCTTCATCCAGGGCATAGGATGTAGTATCACGGTGCCGCAACTGATGCGAGTAAAAAGAGTTCGCTGTCCTTGTTTCTGTTTAAATCATCGTTTCCCTTTTCTGCACAAAATATACAGCATTAATGATAAATGCAAATTGAAGATCAAGGCACACGAGATATCACGCAACGCTAATCGTGCTGCACCTGTCGCCCCCCCCCCAACCCCCCCGGTGTTGTGTCTCCTGTATTCAATCAGATGGTCATCATGTGATATGACTGTCAAAACTAGAGCTGCTACTAACCATTATTTTCATAATCAGTTAATCTGTTGACGATTTTATTCAATCGATTAGTCTATAAAATGTCGGAAAATGGTGAAAAATGTTGATCGCTAACATCCCATAACCTGAAAATATTCAGTTAAGTTTCACAGAAGATTAATAAACCAGAAAATATTCACATTTGAGAAGCTGGAACCAGAGGATTTAAGCATTTTTTCTTAAAAAAAATGACTCGAAATGATTTATCAATTATCAAATAGTAGGCAGTTACTTTTGTGTTGATTGACTGATTGATTAATTGATTAATCGTTAGTTGAACTACTGTATGTATGTGGTTTGTCGGGTCCTTTTAGGTTTCAGTACGCTGCATTTCTAAGCAGAATCGTGTGTATTTTCCAGATATGTGCTGGTAAAATGTATGTTTTTGCAGGTTGTGATTCAACCTTTTCACATTTCTTTCTTAATTGTGTGTGTGTGTGTGTGTGTGTGTGTGTGTGTGTGTGTGTGTGAATGGTTTGGAGCAGCCTTCAGGGGGGCCGACATGTTGTTGGTATTTTTTAAACCAGGGTGCACTTGTTGACAGGAGAGTGGGATGACGCAGAGACATGAATGAAAGGAAAAGAATAAACATTGTGTTGTAATAAAGAGATGATTCAGTCTAGTCTACCTGTAGTCTGACCCCCCCAAACAAGTTCACTCTCTACATCTGTGGAAAAGCTTCTTTATCTAAATGTTTTTTGTTTTTTTTTGTATTAAAACAGGTTGATGTAATGCAGGATCGCTGTGCAGATGAGAAGAGTTTGAGGTGTTGGGGTTGGCATGGTTACCGCTCAGCTAATTTCACCCTGTCCCGTATCATTTCATGTTCAGATTAACATCAGGAATATTGCAGTCAGGACCGTGAATTCTCTCTCGGAGTTTATCTTCAGTAAATCCCTCTCCTTCTCCCCTCCGTGTCTCTCTCTCTCTCTCTCTCTCTCTCTCTCTCTCTCTCTCTCTCAGGCTCGGCAGCAGCAGGTCTGTTGAGTCTGTTTAGTATCTGAGGATTCGGCTGTTTAGACTGGAGACACACAGAGAGAGAGAGAGAGAGAGAGAGAGAGAGAGCCCTCCTTTTGTCTCTTGAACGTACTGACTGTGTGTGTCTGCGGACATTTCTAAACATAACCAGACTGATGTTAGAAAGATGAGGGAAAATTCTGCAGAGTGAGGACGTTCTTTTCGTTTTGGTTTATGGTTGCTATTGTTTTTTTTCTCACCTTCCTGCTGGTAATGCAGATAGTTTTATTCTCATTTGTCCAGGTTTATATTCGATATTTGTCTCTCCACTGTAGAAACGGTGTCGTGGTTACTCTGCGTGATCCGCAATGTTAAATGTTTCATAGGGACTATTTTCCTGGTACATACATGTCACCGATGTAACGAGGTCCGGGGACTGTCCTGAGTTACAGGTGTCTTGGTTTTGGAAAGTTTATTTTGCCCCCCGTTCCCCCAGCTTTTTATATTTTAGAAATGACATTTATTTATTAGCCTTTACCCTGAAAATCTTTTGTAATGATCCTTTTCTCTGAGCTGGTTAAGTTCCCTCGTTATTATCTTTTAAAGACAAAATGAAATAAACACATAGATACATTTCTCAGTTTATAATCTTGTGTCCCTTGGTTAATTGTTCAGTTATCTCTTGCTATATGCTGAATACATGTCAGAAAAGTGTTTTTATGGCAAAATCTCTCTTTGGTCTTTCTCTAAAACATTAAAATATTTTTGATGACTCATCTTGAACTCTCCGAGCGCTTTATTAGGAACACGTGTGTAATGGGTGGTGTTGGTGGACTGGAGTGCAATATATTGAAAAGTGTTCCTAATATTTTGTCCACACCATTAACATACATGAGGGTGGCAAAATATTAGGAACACTTTCCAATATAAGGCACTCCAGTCCACCAGCACCACCCGCTACGACCTCAATAATAAACATAAAGTAGAATTATCACCTTTCTGACAATATCAACAAAATCTGAAAATGTATAAACTTCATAAAAGTAGAGTTTGTATTGTATTGGATTGCATGAGATTACACAGGTGTTCCTAATAAAATGCTCACTGAGTGTAGATAAATGTATCCAATCAAATGTGATTCGGGGCGACAAGCTAACCGCCGTCATGTAAAACGGACCATTAGCTTAGCAGAGCTAGCTAGCAGAGCAGTGTTCTACTAGGATGACTGTGTTTGGGTCTCAGTTGCCTCAAATGTTGTTTACATTCCCTCCAAAACAGCATATTTGTGCTCCAATTCATTCATTTCTACAACTCAGGTGAGGTTGTTTACAGCGTCATAACTTACTGCAGCTCTGTATCGCTCTGCCGCTCTATATTGTACTTTATTCACCAATTTTTGAGTGATTCAATCAAATCTAAAGGATTTGATGTAAACTAAACGTTGTCTCACGTACAAATACGTCACATCAGTGAAGCTAAAGATGCTCCGACTGCTGCTTCACTGTGACTTTAAAGGTTCAGGATCAACGGAGTAAATTTTGTCAGTGAAGTTACTGATACACCAGTGCATGTGTAGGTGTGAGTGTGTTAGTGAGAAGTGACAGGTTCTGTACCCACTGGGGATGGGAATTGATAAGATTTTAGCCCTTATTGATCCTGCTTATTGGTCAGATTCTTTTGATCAATTCCTGATCAATTTAAAGTAGGCCTGCACAGGTTTAGTGTCAATGCAACTGTTTTATTATGTCCGCTGTTTATCAGTGATTTTGCATATTGATGAATATATGAAACGTAACTGCTAGATAAGATAAATGATCCGCAGCCAAAAGTGAACTACATTAATTAATGAATTAATGAATTTGAAAGCATCTGACAGTCTTCTGCCTGTATGAGAATAACAAACGGAGGGCGGCTGACTGCTCCGCTGTGTTATTATTAACATCACGTCTCCAGCAGCAGAGAGCAGCTTCTCTGCTGCACCGTCAGCTCCGGGGGGGAAAGACGTCGTTGTACAAGATGCTGAACAGGTGCAGAGATTTTGAGGTGAAACAGACCGAGCACCGATGATTTTCTGTTCTCTTTTCGTTTTCTCACCTCAGAGTTGTTTTCAGTTGTTAAATGTTGCTCAGCTGCTCTCATCTTGTTTGTTGCTCTGTGGTGACAGCATAGAAAGTTCACAATATCCTTCATGTTCGTCTCCAAAAGGCAATTATTTAATCATTAAATCAAAACTTGCTTTGCAACTGCTCCCTTTTCTGAAGATGTATTTCAAGATAACTGAAGATAACTGTAGCGTGTGCGTGCTGTAGACAGTCTGGAGGCTGCGCTGCCCTCCCAGTTGAGGTCCGCCCTTTTCTGTCAATATCACATAATCAGGCATCGATAAGAGGAATTGATAAGCTCCAATGGATCGGACTAGTAACCACCTGCCTGTGTTTGTATCTGGATTAATCACATATGTTTGGATACTCGATCACTTCCACTGCCAGCAACATTTCATTTCATTTCATTTATATATTTATAAGGACAACACACGTTTATCAACACTCCTGTAAATGTGCCAGTGTTAGCCAGCTGGCTAATTTTCAACCGCAGTTACAGGTTAGTGAAATGGTAAAATACACCTGACACACGAGACACACACAGCTATAGAAGAACATAGACGTAGATATTCCAGCGAACACAAGCGGCAAAACTGGCCGCCTGCGACAAGTTAGCAGCAGGTCAGCCAGTAATAACTAGGGGTGTGCCCGAATACAAATACATTATTCATCAAAGCACAAATAGTGGGTTTGTTTCATACAAGTAGATAAAGAGATAAGAGAGATAAAGTTGAGCTACTGACACAATCAAAGTGCTCTTAAAGACTCTCCATAAACTGTTGTTCTCCTTCTCCGTTCCACAAAGTTAGGTTGTAAAAAACAGGCAATAAATGAAAAGTTCAAAGTAATAATCACCTTTGAAGTTCCTTCCTACATGTTACACGATGTACAGATAGAAAGGTCTGGCTGCAATGAGGCGATGAGTCAAGTTTTAGCTCATAATTATCGTAATAATTTTCTAAAATTAAAAAAGTCTAATAAAAACAAAAACAGGATTTTTAAGCCTCTTTCAACTTTTATTCAAACACAAATACAAATACTGGAATGACAGAGCAGATCATCTTCAAAACAGTTTTCTTCAAAATAAAAATCACTGCCTGCTACCTGATTTAATGTTAAAATATAGAATATGCAGTGTGGTGCGTCTACAGTCATGATCAGCTGAGGAAAAACATACCAGTGATATTTTGCAGTCCATCTTCCATCTTCTCCATTCTACATTTTCATGTAAAAATCATAGTAATAATAATAATAATAGTATATAAATATTGCTTATTATTGTAAGTTTACTACTTCAACCCCCCCAAATAATAAATAAATAACCACTTTGAGTCCCTCTTTTATCGCTGTTGTTATTTTGTATATTTCTTATTGTCAGTAACTCCCTTTTAAAAGATTAAAACCGACACTGTGTTCGTCCGTCTCTCAATACTTTCTGACTTCTTTACTCCGTCTGTGTCACTCTGCTCCAAACCTTTTACTTTCCTACGATGTAAAAACAGGTCTCAGTAGTTTCCTAAAGCAGCTGTTGTACTTCAGTTTCTGGCAAACGTTAGTCAAACAGCAGGAAACGGTACATTTGTTGAGGGACTATTTTCAACTGTGGGTTAATGCACATTTGATGCTTTAGTGAGAACTTATGGCAGCAGGACGGTGAATCAGGCTTTAGATACACACACAATACAGTTCAGTAGATAAATTCTTTTGTCTTTTAATAGGATTTGACAATAAGAAAAATATAAAATGTCACCAAACTTCATCCTTTAATGCGCCAGTGGAGCTGTTCAGTGACACAATCTGGTCGTCATGTTCTTCAACTTTCCCCTTTTTAAAAACAACTTTCACTCTCTAAATAAAAAAAAAAAAACACTTTTGCCTTCAAGCTTTCAGCAACACAGGAAGTAAACATCAGATGATGGCGAATGACTGAAACAGTGTGTCATTTAGTTCTTGTCACATCTGTCAGCACATTTTTCTTTTTAAAAAAAAAAAAAAATCCCCGTTTCCTTGTTCAGATCGAGCTTCTACTCTTTGTCTTGTGTTTCATCTCCTACCTGTCGAGCTCGGTGAGAAGAACTCGGCAGGATGTGTGTGACTACACGGGATCTTTAATGCCGTGTTTATGTCTCAAATCAGCATCCTGCTTTCTCTCTGTCTGCATCACGCTGAGAGGAGTATGACCCGAGTGCAGCAACAGCTGATCAGACAGCAGCACTGACACTGATACACTGATAGTGTGTTTGTGTGTGTTTGTTTGTGTTTGTGAGTGAGACAAAGAGATGATATTGCTCAGCTGATCTCTGAAATATGAAACAATATAAGGATGAAAGACAACAAAAGGGTTCAGTACAATACACACAGGAGCTGTTACTCTCCTGGGGAATCAGAGGTTTACTTTGCTGCCAGCAGCCGTAAACACTCAGGTGAGACACATAACAGCTTGCAAATAATCCAAATTCATAGAGATACCGTATCAGAAGCCTCGCCATGGAATATTAATAAGTTAAAGTGACAAAGAACCGCTACTGGTTCCTTCCTCTTTGTCTGTTTGTCTGTGTTATAAACGCTCTTAACCTATTCCTCTGCCTGTTGATGGATGTAATCCTCTGCTTTATCATCTTGTTTTAATTCGTGTCTTTTGTGAATCTTACTCACAGTGGACTAATGTTAAGAGATTGAGCATTACAGTGATTAACTTCTCCTTCTGGTCCCCCCACAATCCTCAGGAAAACGTTTGCGGTCGTTGTGGTTTTTTTTTTAAATAAATGTGCATTGTCAGTTTGTTAGTTTCCCCTCTCGGTGTGTGCTTCCACCCTGAACGGGACTTGATGGCTTCCTAATAGAAGCATCAGAGAAGAGGAACACATAATATAAAAGCCTTGTTCAAAGAAATAATGCAATTTACAAATGGAACAAAATAGATATACACACAGTGATACAATGCCAAAATTACATTTCTGTCCATTTTCTGTTGCACTTAGATTTAGTTGAATAGTGGGAAAAAGTTTGACTTGTACGAGGTGTCGACCTTGTCCCAGGTTCCCCTGAAACCCACCTATAAAATCTTTATAAAAATACTAATTTCTCGCAGTCGTTTCTCTGACTCGGTTGTGTTTTTTCCAAAGACTACAAGTGGCCATGTTTGCAGTTTGTGCCAATGAGGGTTCTTGTCATTGTGTAGCTGTAGTTGGGGCTCCTGTGCCGCGGATGTATAACTGATGCTCGTTGCACAGAGTGTCACAGAGGTTGAACATGTTAGTCCTTGACAGGGCTAGAAAGGAGAGTTAGCAGCGACAAAGACCGCAGTGCAGAGTGGAAGCAGCCCAGGTTCGGAGAATAAGATGGAAAAAAAACACACAGAAATTGAAAATGCCTGTTTCTGGAAATCACACTTATAATGAGATACCTCAAACAGCTGATCAGCAGTGGAGCACAAGGCACAATGAAACCACAGGTAACCATAACAACAGCACCGCGGCTTCGTGTCAACAGTTAACTCTCAATGGTGAAACGGACGAGATCGTCGGTTAAAGCTGGAGTGCGGCACTTTTATCCCCCCCCCCCCCGTTTCCTTGGAAAGTCTAGATGAACCTCATGATTAAATGATTTTTATCTCCCTTCGAGTTAGCGGAGATCTAACTGGAAGTCTGCATTCATGCGTTCATCCGGCCAGCGCAGGAATATCAAACCCAACACTAGATTAAAAACTGTGAAATACAGATAGATTTACCTGGCGGCGAAAGGCTTAATCAGCATTATATGAACTTGTTTGGCAATGTTGAATGAAACAGACGTTTATTTATATGTAAAAGCTGCAGAGAGCCCAGTATTTGTATTTGTATCTGTATTTGTATTCGAATAAAAGTGGAAAGAGGCTTAAAAATCCTGTTTTTGTGTTTATGACGCTTTTAATTTTAGAAAAAGTCTTACAATAAGTGTTCATGAATAAACTACCTTATGAAGGAAGTCAACTGAAGTCTCCCAGATCATAGACGACTGCGTTGACTACTGAGCTAAAACTTTACTCATCGCTTCATTGCAGACAGACCTCTACCTATTTATACACTCATAACACAGAGACAGCGCATCATGCAACATGTAGGGAGGAACTTCAAAGGCAATTGTTACTTTGCACTTTTCATTTATTGCCTATTTTTTTTACAAGCTAACTTTGTAGAAAGGAGAAGGGGAACAACAGGTTATTGGAGAGTCCCTCGGGAGAACTTTGCTTGTGTCAGTAGCTCAGCTTTATCTCTGGGGAACACCCTCAACAAATGACTTTTAAAATATTTCTATGGCGCAAATATTCATATAAAACCCACTATTTGTGCTTTGCCGAATAATGTATTTGTTATTACAAACTTAAATATTCATGACTATGACACATCTTTCCTTTGTCTCCTCTCCATTGTTTAGAAAGCTTTAGATTATGATGTTCTTCGTCTCTACGTGCTTCATACATCAAGAACGTCCTCATTTATTAACTCTCACCTGATGCAGAAAGACACCTGATCCAATTAATGATTTCCCCTTCTGTTGGACCAGGTGTTCACAGTAGAAGCAGGCGAGCCTTGAGAAAACAGTAGATGATAGACGTGACAAAGGATTTTTACTTTGAGACATCTGAGAAATGGATGCACCAAATGGTTTCCACCTCAAGAATTGAGGTGATTCTGTGATTTTTGACTAAAAGTCTGCTGGTTCAGCTTCAGACTCTGTGCTATATTAAATCATCCTCGCCATCCAGTCATTCTGTTCTCTCGCACTGCCAGAAAGTTATTAAAAATTGAGGTATTCAATAGAAGTTTGCTCACATGGCTCCTGGTGGGGGAAAAAAAAACAAAAAAACTATCCTTCAGCTAATCCAAGAGGGCACTTTTTAATTAGCTTAATTAGTCGCGTATCCACCCATCTCGCTGGCGGGAGTCTGGTTTGAGTCTTGGAAGGGAGAGCTTCCCTGAGGTACAACTACAGCCCCTTATTAATGAAAAACACTGTAACTGCATACAGCCGTCAGACGTGTGTGTGTGTGTGTGTGTGTGTTTGCTGCCTAATTAATATATCTGTCTATTCATTGTAATATCATGGGTTTTGGTTTTCCACGATTAATAAGAATATATTAATGTCTGATCAGTAACGTTAAAACTTTGGACTTTAGAATGTCCCTCGTAGTCAAAAATTGTTACAAAATGAATCAGTAAAAATCCAGAGAAACACAAAGTAAGTCTTCAACATCAGTGAAAGTATAAAATGAATCAAGGAAATCGTGTGAGTCATAATTGTGTGGCTGTATTTGTGTGTGAGTGAGAGATGAGTCATTTCTGCCCTCACATGCAAAGTTGTTGCTCCTAAATCAGTGTCTTAAATGCAAACGCACTCACTATGCAGATTATGAAGAGTGTATTGACTGGAATACAACCCCCCCCCCCCCCCCCCCCCCAAAAAAAAAAAACAACCTACAATTGATCTTAAAATGATCTCGTACAGTTTTGTGTCACTCCAACAGTACATAATACAAATATAAAACACACAATAAAAATAAAATCCACAGCTTGTGTTGCTACAGTGGAGCGCAGCAAGATAAAGGTTAGAGCCAGATGTTATACACAACATCTGTAAGGCAATTCAAAGTGCTTTACATAGAGCATAAAAGGGCATTAAAACTGAATAGAAAAGCAACACAAGTAAAAAAAAAAGACATATAAAAACAATTAAAAAAGTGTTAAATTTGGAAATAAATAGAAGCTAAAAGGGAATAAGACAGATTAAAAACAAGATAATAAAAGTAACATTTAAGTGTAAAATATTAACCCTTAATGTGGTTTAATGAAAGGCAGCATCAGTAGTGACGCTGTGAAGTATTTGGGGGCGAAAAAAAACAAAACAAATGAGACCGTATTGGAGCTGATCTTTTGTTCTACACGGGGTTGCTCACGTCGACTTGATGAAGACGATACTTTTTAATGAGAAATTAGCATGTTAGCAGCTAAACTCAATAAGGTCATTATCAGAGCAGCATAATCAAACTAGTGTGGAAGCGAGGAGACGTCTCTCATCAATGGGCTCTGCTCTGTTGTATGTTCAATAAAAAAAAAAAGTGTAGTTTACTACCCAAGTAAACAGTAAACAGCTCAGTAATCACATTTTTAAGTATGTGGATACTTTAACTTTCATAAATGATTGCAGACCACAGATAAATGTCCTGCCGTCCTCTTGCATGCTCATGCATTGGTTTGCAAGTAAGGAGTTTATTTTGATCTTTTAAACAAGTCAAGAGGAAATTATCTCATGTTGCAAGTCGTAGCTACTCGCTCGTTCTCTTCCCTCTCCGCCGCCTTCTCTCTCCTCCTTTTGTCTGCTTCCTCACCGAAGACGATAATCAAGTTTCGTTGTTGGAACTTTTTTTTTCCATCTGAATCTTTAACACGGTGACTCAGAGAGAAGTAGAAGTGCTGCGTACAAGATGACTTTGCAGTGATGTTCTCAGCTGTTATGGGTAATTATAGTAAATGTGTGAAGATTAAGTGGCAACGATGTATTGATTTCATTTTGATGGTATAATCAGTCATCTTCATGACGAAAAAGTAAACACACACACATACACACAGTTTCTCTGGTGCAAACAGAGTCTGACGCTCCAGTTAAAGAAGGAAGTGCTAAGTGGGTTTTTTTTTGTTTTTTGGACTAATAATAGTAGCTATCTAGACGCTGGTGTCAAGTACATGTGATGACTGCTTCCCCCTCTTATTGAGCAGCTTCAGACTGAGGCCTGTTTTGAAGCAAAACCATATGCACAAAGAGTTTTATCAGTTGCTTCATTGATTACTGTGTTTTCTATGTGTCTATCAGAGACACCTACAATACAGATACAGCTCCTCTGGTGAGAAAGTGCAGCTTAGCCTCCTGCATCCTGTAATCTTGTTTTTAAAGCAAAGTGCAACACAAATAAGAGAGTCGAGTCAAATCCTCCTAGACCTCTGAATCGCCGCACATATGTCTGATTTTTGCAGCAGTTCAACCAGGTTTGGTGTTTTGCTCGTTGACAGTTGTTTCCCCTGATTGGCAATACACCAGTTAAATATAGGATGACGAAGGTAGATGAGATCAACATACTGCTTTAGAGGTTTTAGTGAGTCAACTTACTGAAATAACATCTCTAAAATTGGGACAAACATTACGGCTTCTAGCGACCCTCATTACTGGTTTTGTGTGGTATGAAAATAATGTTGATGGGACAAATATCAGTCAGCCACTTCTGATTGGATACGGCAAAACATCCCACCTCCCCAACTGGCCTTAAATCAGAGTCTTAAAGGTGCATTGTATAGGATTTAGTGGCATCGAGCAGTGAGTCCCCCTGCTCCCTCGCAAGTGTGTAGGAGAACCTACAGTGGCTGTGAAAATCACAAAAGGTCCTCTCTAGAGCCAGTGTTTGGTTTGTCCATTCTGGGCTACTGTAGAAACATGATGGTGCAACATGGCGGCCTCCAAGGAAGAGGATCTGCTCCCTATGTAGATATAAAGGGCTCATTCAAAGGAAAGGAAGCACAATGATTCTTATTTTCAGCTGATTATACACTGATTAAAACATACTTATGAATATTATATCCCATTTCTGCCAAGTCTGTTCCGCTAGATGCTACTAAATCTTATACACTGCACCTTTAAAAGCTAACGTCCCTCTTTCTTTAGGGACAAAATAGAAAACGGTGTAGACTGTGGTGAGCAGTGACGGTGACGTGATCCCTCACTGGCTTCCCACACACAGTGACTGTTGCTATGTCAAGCTTCTAGCACAACATGTATGTAGTTTACAATGATAACGGAGGCAGATTTCCTTTTTCACAGAATTTTTGGTATTTTTTGAAACAATGGATCCTTGATTTCAGACAAATATAGATAAACTACTCATTGCTAGCAAGCGACCATTAATTTTGCAGCTAGCTAACATTAGCTCCATGATTCGGTGGATGATGCTGACTTGTTGGAAAACAAGATCCTGTAAAAGGGTTTTAAATATGCACTCAATGGCTACATATGTGATATGAAAAGACTGAGGTTGAAGCTAGCAAGATGTGGAAATAAAGGAGCATCATTATTCTTGTCTTGCATGCTAGGAAGCCTTAGCATAATAGTACAGTACAACAAAGGAAAATGTAAGATCCAGTTGTTCTAACACAAGTCTGTTCGGATGCTTATTGTAGGAAAACCAGTGAACGGTCATTTGTCTTTGTTGGACCACAGGTTAGCTGGAGGAACCTCTACCACGAGTTGAACACAATCCAACAAATACTCACACGTATAACTCCTATTTTAATCTCGCTGCACTGGCTTCCAGTAAATTTTAGAATTCATTTTAAAATGTTGGTGCTCACTTACAGAGCCCTACATGGCTCCACAGTACATCAGTGACCTTCTGC
This sequence comes from Thunnus albacares, assembly GCF_914725855.1. Lineage (NCBI taxonomy): Eukaryota > Metazoa > Chordata > Actinopteri > Scombriformes > Scombridae > Thunnus > Thunnus albacares. Next base: position 32,322,670 of record NC_058110.1, on the reverse strand, counting down.
ACCCCTACACCACTAGTCAAGCTCTTAGATCCTCTACTCAGGGCTTTCTAAGTGTACCTCGTACACATTTTAAGACCCGGAGGGGGATCATGCCTTCCAGTCAGCAGCCCCTAAGCTTTGGAACAGTCTTCCAACAAGCTTAAGGTCCTTGGACAATGCAGACTCCTTTAAAAAAGCAGCTAAATTATCCTAATTTATCCATTTTATCTGCTCTCCTTGTATATTTTATCTGGTGTCTTTGCTTTTCTTTATTCTGATTTTATTTTATTTTATTTCTTTGACTGTGAAGCATTTTGTAACTGCAACCCTGCAGCTGGTGGGAGAGCGTTTGTTGCCGCCGCATCACTTTTGCACCTAAAACTAGTTTTTCATTCCAGCATCTTGCATGGTAATATATGACATCCTCTATAAAACTCCCTTTGGATCTCTTTTTAAATTAGCTTTGCTTATCTCTCTTGTGAGGATGTGACTTTATTGTATTCAGTTACAAACCGAATAACAGACGCTCAATGGGACAAGAAGGAAGGGGGGGGGGGTGAGGGGCATGGATGTGGCGTCCCAGAGACTAGTCTGTACATAGTAGTCCACTCTGGTGTTTGTGTTACTATTACTTTCTTGACATGGCAGCTCCAGGTGTTCCCCTGCTGCCCTCATGGTTAGTTTTGCTGCATGAGAACAAAAACCAAATGCCTGGAAAGAAACATAAACAGTGATATCCACAGACGAGGCTTCAGTCCTGATACGCAGAGCTGTGTGTTGACTTGGAAATGACTCCCAATAACCAGGCTTGTCTGCACTCTTATCAGTACCGTAGTGGGATGGGAAATGGTATGTTTAGGTAAACAGATGGATGAATGAAACCACTGTGTGTGTGTGTGTGTGTGTGTGTGTGTGTGTGTGTGTGTGTGTGTGTGTGTGTGTGTGTGTGTGTGTGTCCTCTGTCCTCTATTAGCAGCAACAGAGACAATTTGTCCCAATGTAGAATCATGAGAGGAGGAGGAGGGACAGACCAATGGCTCGCCTGCTTACTCACACACACACACACACACACACACACACACACACACTAGGAGTGCTGTCCTGTGCTTCTGGGGGTTGACAGTGTGTGTGTGTTAAAGGAGGAGCAGCATAATTGGGGTGGCCCCCTCTATCAGGCCTCAGTGATCTCTGCTATCTCAAAGAGCCCCTTATTCTGTCATTATAAAAACCCTAAATTGACAGGAATTGGTGGGACTCTGGTGTGTGTGTGTCTGTGTGTGTCTGTGTGTGTGTGTCCTACCCTCCCTTTGACCCTAACCTATCATACGCTTTTGTGTGTTTGTGTGTGTGTGTGTGTGTGTATATGTGTGAGTAAGCAACTGTTCATTTGTGCCAGAGGTTATGAGAGGGACAGATCTTGGGTGAAGCAGCGGGCACATTGCTGGAAAACAATAGACACAAAAATCAACTCTGCGATGTCTTTAAGAAACTTTGAGATGCCCCGTCGACAGCGGAGGTTTTGCTAGAATAACGACCAGCGACCGTCCTGTAAACCCACGTACGGGTCCCGGTCCTGGCTTTGAAGAAAACACAAAAGCGACTCCGTGGAAGTTTCTCATTTGCTTGTTTTTTCCCTTGTCTGAAACGGGGCTGCCCCATTGATGCATCAGCTTAGAAGCCCCTGAGTCCACCTGCATGTTATCTGTTAAATTGCATTGGAGGGATTGTATAACTGAACTAATACCAGGATGCATTTTAAAGGGCTGGTATGGTGGAAGGGATGGATCAGGGTGATGGTGCTGTAAATTACTCAATTCTATCTCCTCGGTCTTTTTCAGGTATTTGAAATTTTTTAATTCATGGCCTCAAGAGCGAGCGGTGTTGAGGTGGAACCCGTTAGTACAGCACACCAAAGAGTCAAATCAAATATGCAGGAAGATTTAGCATTAGCTCACCACCGTCCAGCAGCAGCTGAGCGTGTACGTAACCTTTGCATTTTAGCCGGATGACGAGCAAAGTAGAACAAGTGTTGGAAGTGTTGCTGGTCGTTCAGCAGCTAAAAAGTCTTTGCAGCCTCCCAGAGGATGGAAATTTACATCAGAAATGGCTGAAAAATTATTTTTGGAGACGATCTTCCCTCCGTTATTGGCGAGTGGTTGTGTGTGTGTCTGATTAAGGAGACTCAGCACGCCGCAGGATGTTCCACTGTTTCATCTTCAATCTTTGGATGAAGTTTTAAAAGAAGAAATAATTTATTTCTGTTACTAAGCTAAAGGAATATAATACATCTGTGCTAAAGCTAAGCTAGCAACCTGTGGCTACCTTGTGAGCAAACTTAGACATGATCTCACCGTTTTGAAACATCCTGTTGAGTCTCAACTGTGCAACAGCAGCTTCTTCCCTTCATTCAGACTCATAGACTCGCTTCATAGATGCTACATATGTCTTACGTCTCCAGCTTCAGACATAACCCCAGGCAAACATGCTGCATTATTCATTAGGTATTCTGATTTGCTGGTGGTGAAGGTGGGGGCCACACCTATGGCCGATCGGAGTAGATGTTTGTTAATAATGCTGATTTTATGTAAATAGCTTCAGAAACAACCTGCTGGAGGACAGAGGGAACCTGGGCTGTGAGGGAAAAATGGATTTAGAGAAATCTAAACAGCTTTTGGTGAATAAAATGTCACAGATATGCTTAAAATAGACTCATAATTTAAAAAATGTAGTCAAACAAGATCTTTAAAATCAGTTCAGTCACCGTCCATAGAGTGTAACTGAAAACAGATCATATTTTATTGTGATTTAAACACATAAATTCACACTTTAACTCATCATGTTTGCATGAGCTATGTTCATATTCAGCTGTCAGGCTTCAGTGAGTCTAGAGACCTCAACTCAATGGATCTTTATGACTGCTTTCATCCTGCTGAGAGAAGCATTCCTCATTAAAGGTTAATTTCACAATAAAGTCTGTCTGAAAAACAACAGTCAGGCGACCGAATGAATATTGCAAGAAGTCCCCGTTTTGTGTAAAAATACATCCGTAATTTTATGTGAAGTTAGTATTGGGGCATCAACAGGCTGTGATAATCAAATCAAGAGGGGATCTTCCAAAGTTACAGTGTTTATAGTGCAAAATCCCCTCAGTGTGTTTGCCCAGACAGTGTTTCCCTTCTTAGCTGTGGTGGAGGGACGGTAACACAAAGAGGGAATTTTGCCTTAAAAAAAATTGTAACTTTGGAAGATACTTGCTTGATTTCATAATCACAGCCTGCTAATGCCTCACACTAGCTTCAGTTAAACTTTTGAATGTATTTTCACACAAAACGAGCCCCATTGGATTTGGTCGCCCATCACTTACATTGTGAACGCAGTAGGAAGAGATGATTACAGCTGTTGTTTTAAGACAGACTTAGTGATAAATGTAGGTAAATGTAGGTAAAGGCAAACTCAAAACACAAAGAGCTAACGTAGCTAATGTATCCTGGTTTATAGCTGCTCACAATTCTGGGAGCGTCAGGAGACTCAGATATGTGTAGAACTGTAGAGGCAGGTTAAAATATTTCACTTCTACATGGACTGTACCCACACGCTGTCCTGTCAACCCTTTGGAAGCAGATTGGACTAATTTTCTGTTAGCGTTTGTGCTCGTCAAGACTCTCAAGCTGTGTCTCAAATCACATACTTCTGTTTTCACGTAGTACACTGTGTACACTATATATTACTGGCATAGTGCGCGAATTTTGACAGGGTAGTGTCGTCTCAAATCAAACACAGCTGTTGTGCACTTACCTGAAATGACGACTGCAAATTAGCGTTGGCTAGCGTTAGCATTCGTGTTATCGTTCGCGCTACCAAATCATTACAGTTGGCTTATATCCGACGACGGTATAGTGGTGCTTAGTGCTAAAAAAAGAAAATAAATACACTTTTACTTCATTTGTCCTCATTTTGAAAGTTAATTATCATCTTATCATAAACAACCTGCACAGAAAAGACTGAGAATGTGGCTGTGTCTCAAATCACGTACTTCTGTTAGTACACTTTCATGTAGTACACTGTGTACATTATGTACTTACTGGCATAGTGCGCAAAAGTCCGGAAATGACGATAGCAAATTAGCATGAGCTAGCGTTAGCATTAGCTAGCGTTAGCATTAGCTAGCATTAGCATTTGCGTTATCGTTCGCGCTACCAAATCATTACAGACTGCTAAATTAACCCAAAAAACATACTGATGGCTTATATCCGACAACAGTATAGTGGTGCTTAGTACTAAAAAAACACATGTATAACTTAAATTTGTTTAATGTGGCGATGTTCACTGTTGTTACAACGTACTCAGCCGCCATTTCCAGATTGAAAAGTGGTCCCTCCCCGTCCGCTACGTAGCCAAGATGGCGACCATTGAGGGCGAGAAGTGTCCATAGTTCCACACTCAACTTTTTGACCGTTTTGAGTGCACCATCTGGGTTACTCACAGTACACTGCATTTCCCATACTTCTCAGTGTGAACGCACTTATGCACTCAAAATGTTAAGTGTAAGTACAGAAGTATGCGATTTGAGGCATCAGTCTCCTTTTGCTGACATTTGTGACACTATTTTTCGTGCTGGTGAAAGGTGTTTCTGTCTGGTCTCATTTCTGTGGTAAATAGCCACGTTCCTTTTGTTTTTACTCATTTATTTCTTCTGTAACACCAAAACACTCAGTATGAACCTACAGGAAAGATAGAAACTTGTTAGCATAGCGACATTCACTGGTCGTAGAAGATGACGATGCTCTTCATGTCAGCAGCAGCAAGTTTCTGGAAAGTGCCTGCTGTTGTTTGCACTAATGTGTGTGTTTGTGGGGGTGCATGAACATGTTTGTGGATGCAGCAAACCATCAAGAATCTCTCTCACACACACACACACACACACACACACACTCACCTAGTGGTTGTCTTTGTTTCGGTGGATCAGTGCAAGTGTCAGATGTCTCGGAGCACAATGGAGGCAAACCCCCAACTGTTTGAGAGTGTGTGTGTTGCTGCTCAAAGACAGAAGGGTTGACAGAGTGTGTGTGTGTGTGTATGTGTGTCCGCTTGTGTGTGTTTGTGGGAAGCTAAACCTCTTGCTGAGCAGCTGTATGTTGTTGACTGGACATGTAATTATGTTACTGAGAATCCAGAGTGTGTGTGTGTGTGTGTGAGTGTGGACGGTGTGTGTGTGGGGGTTGTTAGATACAGATAAGATGGAGCTGGAGTTTCTAGCTTCATTAAAGGGCCATATCACTAAATAATATCATCATCTAATCTCTGTTTTGTGTTTTTTGTGGCATAGTTGTGTATGCAGTGTCATCCAGATGTCACAAGTGCAACGTGTGTGTGTGTGTTCGTCGAGTGGCGTGAAACCACAAACCGTGCACCCACAGATGCCGAAAAACATCTCTTCCTGATTCTGCGGCCATGATTCATATCCATTAGTGTCTTTCTGGGCTGAGCATGGCTGACTGCTTGCCAACATGAATATGTCATAGAATTAGATCTTTTTTTATAGATTCTTTTTTTGGCATTTTTACCTTTTTTATTTGACAGCTGACAGTATAGATGCAGACAGGAAACGAGGGGAGAGAGAGAGGGGTACAACATGCATCAAAGGTCCCCATCCAGAATCAAACCAGGGGTTCAGATTTGGTTTTGAATGTGTTTGATGCTCTGCAATGTTTTTTTGTAGTGTTTTACAACTATAAAGAAGACAGATATGTTTGGAGCTGACACTGGAATTACTGCTTGTGTATATTTAATAACATTTCTCCTAACAGGCCGTTCACACATACAGACTCACAAGCTGGGACAATACATTGTGAATGAGACCTGGTTTTGCAGCCTAGTGCCCCCTGCTGAGATAGACAGATTCAGAAAACACCCAGCAGCACCGCAGGGGAAAGTTGGGAACTAACTTTAAACAAAATGGAGGAAAAGCTGCAGTTTTAATGCATTTCCCAGGAGCTACTGGGACTGATAAATGAACGATGACGTGACAAACAAACAAACCGCCAACATTGTTGGTTCATTAGTGCGGCAGCTACGTCAGAAAATGACCCGTCGGAGCAGAGGATGTAAATTAAAGCTCAACACACAAAGATCTGCAGATTGATGAGAAGCCAGAGACTGAATAATACTCTGCATCCGTATGTGTGAATGTAAAGTTAGTCCTCTAAACGTTCTGCTATATCTTTGTCTTTACTGACAAGGATAAACATGTAGGAACTCATTTTTGCATCCCCTGGTCACTCCTTCCACCAGAATCCCTGACAGATTTATTTACAATTTTTTCTGTACTGCACCCTCATCTAATTTTCTCTTGTACAACATCCCAGCAGAGTTCACTTCAGATCAGATGCAGTGCAGTGTAAAGACTGAAAGTCTAGTGAGTGATTATCTTGTTTGTAAAATTTAATCTTAACAATCTCAAAATTGATGGTAAAGATTTCCTGTTGTAAGTATGTTGTTGGAGTGGAGCTGAAAACGAATCTGGTGTTTGGAAAAGCACAAATAGTGGGGTTTTTACAAATATTTATTTCATACAAATATTTTAAAAACTATTTGTTTTTGAGAAGAAAGGTCAAATAACAGCGCACAGGTCAGTCACATCGATGTCTCCGTCTGTCTCCTCTGCTCTGCTGTGTTGTCTGTGTATCATGGATGTATAAATAGCTTCAGGTCTCTGAGTGCAGCGGAGCTGAACAGTCAGCGCAGTCGATGATGATCTGGGGGATCTGAGTCTGAGACCCGGTCCAACGCAAAATAGTTAATTGATGAACAGTTTAATATCCTAAAACTAGAGGTGTAATAAAAACAAAATTTTTATGCCTATTTCCACTTGAATATCGAATACAAGTACAAATAATTTTTGCTTCCTCAACAAATACAGATACAAATACAAATACTGGGCTCTCTGCACATCCCTATGATGTTAGCTTCTTATAGCTGCTTTTAAATGTACTGCAGAGAACCTCCAAACCTAAACTAAACATAATTTATTACTTTCAGTTGATAAATATTAATACTATTAAAATACAACAGCAAGTATGTTTTGTAGGAAAGGTAATGCCAACATAATGAGAAAATGTTAATTAACAAGTCGCAAAAAAGATCATTGAACAATGCAGAACAATATCTGCTGGTACAGCTTTGTTAAACCTTTTTTATGATTATGTTCAGGCAGTGGCAGCACTTGTTTAAGGTCACAGAAAGATCGTTGTCTTGATTTAATGCAGAAAGTCAGTCCGCAGTGCCTTTAGATGGAGACATGATGTTCTTATTAACATTTAACCAAAACCAGGATCTTCTACTAACCTTAACCAAAGTGCTTCTGTTGCCTAAACACCTAAACACAGACATTATGTGCATCCGTTATCCACCTCGACCACCTGACTTCAGCTTCAATGCGATATATGAATGTAGCGTTTCATTCATTCGTCTGTGAACATAATCCAGGCAGCAGTTATGTTTGTCAGTGCGACGTATTTGTGTAAGTTAGTAGTATATATAAAGTCATTTCTCGGAGGCAGAGTTGGCCTCGGTGTCTGCATTGTTTCATGAAGAGCAACAGTTTGTCACAACTGAGAGAGAATCAGTCAGAGTTTATACAAAGATTATGTTGTGTATCTACGTAAAAGACACACTAATATCTGTGAGTGATTGATGTCTCATTTTCACCACCTCCGCTTTTAATCAAATGCAGTTAAAGTTGATAAACACAACATAATACCAGCCTGTTTCCAAGGCAACGATACAGAGGTTGGATTTCTGAATGAATTAATATTTGGCGTTATTTTTGTCACTAAAAAATATATATCTTTTTGGCCTGGCCTGTACAATTATAGGGAAAACACTGGACCTATATCGTGACTACGATTGTCGTAGTGTTTACCGTTGCCATGACGACAAAGGTTGCCTAACTTTAAGGAAGCAGTACCCTAACCCTAACTCTAATCCTAACCTAACCTAACCCTTTAACCCACACCACGTTTCCCTAACCCAACCCTAACCCTAACCCTAACCCTAACCCAACCCTAACCTAACCTAACCCTTTAACCCACACCACGTTTCCCTAACCCTAACCCAACCCTAACCTAACCTAACCCTCTAACCCACACCACGTTTCCCTAACCCTAACCCAACCCTAACCTACCCTAACCCTTTAACCCACACCACGTTTCCCTAACCCTAACCCAACCCTAACCTAACCTAACCCTCTAACCCACACCACGTTTCCCTAACCCTAACCCAACCCTAACCTAACCTAACCCTTTAACCCACACCACGTTTCCCTAACCCTAACCCAACCCTAAACCTACCCTAACCCTCTAACCCACACCACGTTTCCCTAACCCTAACCCAACCCTAACCTAACCTAACCCTCTAACCCACACCACGTTTCCCCAACCCTAACCCAACCCTAACCTAACCTAACCCTCTAACCCACACCACGTTTCCCTAACCCTAACCCAACCCTAAACCTACCCTAACCCTTTAACCCACACCACGTTTCCCTAACCCTAACCCTAACCCTAACCCTAACCCTTTAACCCACACTATGTTTCCCTAACCCCAACCAAGTGGTTTTTGTACCTAAACCTAACCAGACCTAAACCACGGTGATGTCACACCATAAAACAGTGATTTTGGAAAGCATCGATAGAGGCGGCGTATTAGAAAACTCTCCTATGGGTCGTTCTGGAGTGCAGGTACAATCGACCTATGTGGTTGTTTAATTATGAGGATGTGTTGTATAATAGACATTAAAGTTTAGTCATGAGCCTGTGTCACCTGCACGCACTCCTTTCTGTCTCAAACTCCGGCTAACAAAGTATGAAAATGATCTAAAAAAAAGTTTTCTCTTTAATTGGTTTGGTAAGAAAAAAAGGCAGAATGTGATTACTTCTACTTCGACAAAGTCTTAATTGGTGAGGCTGAATTTAGACGGTTGCCATGCCATCAAAGATGTCTCGTATCTGTAAATACAGAGTTTGAGCAGTGAATCACTCCAACACTCGTTGTGTACCCAGAACTAATTAACACTAATAAACTTTGACATTTACATATAAATACATTTGCAGTTTGCTCTTTCATCTTATTCAGTGAAAGTTTTTGTGTTGCTATTTCGAATGTAAATGAGAGGTGAAGTTCAAAAGAACTGTACATGTGATGAAAAACATGTTAATTTTAAAGCTGAAAGGTAAATTGTCAACTGAGAGAAAAGATAAAAAACTTAATAGGTGATTTGACAAGAACATAAATACATAAAATCATGTATTTAGTGCCTAAAGCAAAGGTTTCATGAGTTGAATTTAATTCAATACCTCCACATTTTTGTGAATATTTCAACTTTGGCGCATTTTTTTGTTTAGAAATTGGGTTTAATTTTATTGCATTCTAGGGCTGCAACTAATGATTATTTTCATTATGGATTAATCTGATGATTATTTTCTCAATTATTCGATTAGTTTCTTGGTCCATAAAATGTCAGAAAAGGGTGAAAAATGTCAAAGTCCAAGATGACGTCCTCACATGTCTTGTTTTGGTTCACAACACAAAGATATTCAGTTTACTGTCATGAAGGACTAAAGAAACCAGAAAATATTCACAGTTGAGAAGCTGCAATCAGAGAATTTGGACATTTTTTTAAAATAGTAATTGATGCAGACCAATCAATCGATTAATAGTTGGCAGCTGATTGATTAATTGTTGTAGCTCTGTTGCATTCACCTTATTAGAAGTAGTTGCTGTTTATTTGTGTAACACTTTCTGGATTTTTTTTTTGGATTACATGTTTTTTAAATGAATCCAGTACATCTGAAATGGTTTTAACAAACTATTCATCTTTTAGAAAGTCATGTTATCCTTTTGCCTTCATGTTAAAACATAAAAATAAGTGAGTTTTTATTCAGTGAACGGAGACAAAATAGCTACTAATTTGTGAAGGTTTGCAGCAGCAGTCGGAAGGACTCAGTGTGAAAAACGTCGCTGCTTGAATAAAGTAATGAATTTAATTCCCACCAATGATGTAAAACGTGATGTACATCGTAGTAAACAGCTGCTGAAACAAATACAAATTGACCTCCAGTCAAGTTATCTGGAGTTTTGTAACTGCTGGTATTTTTTTTGCAACACATACACACTATTTTTTTTTCAGACGGCCCTCGGCTCACCTCCCCTTCGGTGCTCTCCTGTTGCCATGGTGAACAGCTCCTTTGGCCACGGCGATGGTGAAAAGAAATTAACACCAGTCTTAATTAGACTGCAAGGCTTCAATTTCCACCTTCGTCCCTCCTGTCTCCTCCTCTCCTCCTCCTCCTCCTCCTCCTCCTCCTCCTCTTCCCCTGACCTTCTCCTCCTTCTCATCACTCCCCTCTCTCACCTGAAAGGCAGGCTGGCATATTAACACCAGCCACCAGGCATAATTAATGAGACCAGTCAGTCACAGTTGGCCCGCTGAGATTATGAACAGTTCCAACTTCCGAAACGATACACTCTGTTCCCCACTTTGTTTTTGTTTGATTTTTACATAATGTTTCCCAGAAACCCCAGTCTGACATTATAATAATTATGATCACTTTTGTCTTTCGCTGTCATTTCTAAAAAAGAACAGTTCAGTTTGTTTTTACTTTCATAAGAGTCTGAATCGTCGGCTCTCCTTTATAGATTAAAGATTCATGTATCCAATATAAAGTATATCAACTGATTCTGATCTCCGCCAGGTGTAAGCCTGGAGGAAGATCATGCATTTGGTCGTGTGTGTGTGTGTGTGTCTGTCTGCAGCTAATCTCACATACTGCTGCACCCATCAGCCTTATAATGTTTGTGCACATTTGACTGTATGCTGCTCAAGGACCTTCTCTTGTGGTTTGCAATGATTAACAGTCAAAATCTATTTTATAGCACGATTCCTTATGAGCCTATAGTAAAGAGTAGACTTTTTCCTTTTCATCAGTCCTCTCCACTTTACGATATGCATTACGACGTAACTAAAGGTATTTCCAGCAATCGGCTAGGCTAAAAACAAGCCTTATCTAGTCTGTTGCAGGCCACATTTTTGCCTTTGTTGCAGCTCAAAAACTGACATCCATAGAAAAGTTTGGTCTCATCTTGAACCCGAGCATCTGCAGATTAACTCCACACCCGATATGTTATGATCCACCAAAGTTAGGCACAAGACGAGATGAATAATATCCCTGTTTTTGTTAGCTTTGCCGCCATCTTGACTGTAAGGGAGCCGGGAGGGACGCTGGGAGTGAGATTCAACTCTTCTTTGTTAGGGAGGGGAGAGAGAGGTCGGCAGGGGTTTTATTTTGTGTGATGTGTTACAACAAAATGTTCATAATAAATAACAATGTTTAAGTTCGTCCCGTTCATTGTTTCCTATTAAGTTGATACGATCAGGTGAACCCAGGATGCTCAGTTACAATAGTATTTCCGTACCATTATTTCTATACATCTTGAAGAAAACTGAGACTATTCAATACTATACTACACAAAAAAACTTTATTCAAAACAAGTTGTGGTGGCGTTGCAGTAGGTGCTTCACCGCCTACATGTCCCCAGACACCCCTGGCAGAGATCTGCACTCTGCTGAGAGCGCTCCTCTAGTTACTCTTCAAATGAGTTCAGTTCAAGTACTTCAGCTGACATTTCAGCTGCTGTCACTGCACAAAGCCACAAATATTTTTTAACTATTTACATAGCAAACACTAACAACTATGTGCTTCAACCGCAACTGAAATTACAGTTTTCTTTCATCCTTTCAACTGTTTTCACACATCTGCTGATGCCTCAACTATTTTTTCTCTTCAGCTGTTTCGATGGAAATTACAACTACTTTTACTACTACGCTTCCTGTGCTTTCATCTTTTACACTTCAACATTCATTTTAACCGCATTTAGCCTCCATACATCAACTGACACTTTTTCACTTAATTTCTTACTTTTCAACAGTTCACATACTTCAGTTGACACTTCAACTGCTATCGCTGCCCAACTGACACTTCAGGTATCTTTCCATGAAAGCTTTCATCAACTGCTTTCATGGCTTAGACATCGACTAACGTTTTAGTTGCTTTCATCTCTTATTCTACAGCTGACAGTTCACCTTTCCACTTTTTTAAAAACTTTTTACTTTACTTTTACTCTTCAGTTGCCTTCAGTGTGTACATACAAACTGACAATTCAACTCAAAACTAAATTTTAAAGGGAACATATTTCACATTTCCAGGTCTATATTTATATTCTGGGGCTTTACTGGAATATCTTTGCATGATTTACAGTTAAAAACTCCTTATTTATCTTCTACTGGCCCTTTATTCAGCCCCTCAGTTCAGCCTCTGTCTGAAACAGGCTGGTTTAGCTCCTGTCTCTTTAAGGCCCCGCCCTCCTGATGTGCCCACTCTGTTCTGATTGGTCAGCTCCCGGAAGCTGTCCGACTTCCAGCACCTCAGGAGGCTACGTCAACAAACCGTGAAACAAACTATAGTTGTAGGATTTCTCTACTCTTTCTCGTTCTTAATTGAAATGTCAACTTCTCTAAAACATTCGCACATGTTTGACCTGGAATTCAATCCAAAATATGATTGGGCAACGTAAACAACACATGGAAAAACCTTAGCAACGACCTTAGCAACAAAGACTAGAGAACAGATGGACGTTTATGGGAATGTGTGATGAGCCAACATCAGCGCGAACGTGGCAAACAAAGCGTTCAGAGCAGGTTGACGCCCTGACTTTTGACTTGCAGGCAGCATTTCTACCTACGTTCACCTCAGGTTTTGGAACTTTGACCATGTTTAACAAAGATGTAGATATCCGACATCATAAGAGGATATAAATAACAAAAAGCATAATATGCCCCTTTTAAAATACTTTCATTAATTACTGTTCAACTGATTTCAACTGATTTTGGCTTTTACAGTCCAACCAACACTTTAAACCCTTTCAATGCTTCAGTTTTAACTGGCACTTCAACTGTAACCCACCCATGCAATATCTCACATGCTAAAAACTTACATTATAATATGTTTTACATATATATTGTTTACAATGTTTGCACTTGCATACACTAAAAACTGCACTTTTACATTTGATTATCAAATCTCTGTGATTCTGCATGAGACAATTACAGCATCAAGGCAACTTTATGTCTAAATCCTCCTTTAACAACAAGGCAATTTAAAGTGCTTTACATACTGTAAAATATAAAACACATTAAGAAAAAAACCACAATGCAATATTAAAAAAACACATAAAAATATTGAAATTAGTCAAACATGAACTGTGGCTTCCTGGACCAGATTGTGAAACAGTCTGATAAGGGAAAGTCTAGAGGAAATGAATGAACACAGTTTGTGTTTCCTGTTTTCACTCTTTTTACAGACTCATGTTTACTATGCAAACAAAAAATAGCCAAAATAGAAAAATAAAGTTTCCTTTCATGGAATGACATCATCTAGTTTCATCTGTAAATGCAGGGACTGTGAATACTGATTAATAAGTTTTTGTTTATCAAGTTTTTTTATGCTGTTTTATCAAAGAATGTGTGTGAGGATGATGAGTGTGACTATGAAGTCTTGTGTTTCTGCTGCTGACTGAGGCAGTGGCTCCACAGAGCAATAAAACAAAGGGAACATTTTTATTATTGTTCCACAAAACAGTCTTCTTCCTCACATCATCTCTGGTGACTGTCCCAACCAAACCAAAGCCAAATAACAAACAAAATAAAACTAAACAGTCTGAGTGATGCAGAGGGATATACTGTAATGTCAGAGATAAAGAAGCATAGCAGATACTTGCTGCTCTTGTATGATCTGAGCAGCTCGTCGGCTCAAAGTGCAAACGCTACACACTGTGACCACTCGGATTTCAAGTGGTTTTCTCATCTCTCTCCTAGAGTTGTGTATTTTATGTCACACATCATGACAAGAGGATCAGAGATGCCCAAACATGCAGGAGCACCAGCAGGAGAATAACCACGCCTGATTAACTGAAGAAGTAACAACAGATACAATCTCCCCTGTGACCAGAACAGCCCCTAATAGCTCTGTGGGCAACCCAAGGTTTCCTATAAGCTCTCTGTAAGTAGGCTAGGTTATTTATGGGACTCGGCTGTAGGCCAACGTTGTTTCCTGTTACAACACAATTTAAAGTGTTTTCTGTGATCGTCAGGTACTGCTGTTCCATTCATTTGACCCATAATTAGACTAATGTACCTTTTTATTTTCTTAAAAACATTTTTTAAAAAGGTGCTAATACCACATAGACAGCATACTGCGCTGTTGAGCCACCCTGAATCACAGCGACAGCCCTGTTTAGAAACTGCACAAGTTGTCAAAAACCCTGAAGTTTAACAAACAGTTCAGCTGAATATTTGATTTTTATTCCATGCAGATGTAGTAAATGAAAACACAGCAAACATCAGTGAGCACCACCTGTTAATATGTGAGGGATGAATGATGAGTGATGAGGTGTGTTAGGTGTGAGTTTTTTGTTGACGGTTGGGTCCTGCGTCGGTTGGGTCCTGCGACAAAGTTGCTTATGTAACGTAACCATAGGCTTAGCTGCTGCTATTTCACAGTGTGTTTTCAGTTCACTAAAGTTAATTGAACATTGTGATCGCCTAAAAAGTCTTGTTCTTTCCATTTTCAGTCTAAATTTACAGAAAAAATCAAGAGTTTAACATGGTAGCCAGTAATCTGATAAAGCTGCTGGTAGAGAAGACACAGTTATTTCCAATCATCCACTGATTTACTACATTTATCAAACATTGAATCATAAAATCTCATCTTCCTTAAAACAAGCAAAACAAATCTGCTAATAGGATGAAATAGTCAAACGTTTGTTTTTCAGTGCAAATCAACTTGTTTCGTGAATTTTCAGCTTTGTTATGTCTAATTCCTAAAAAAAGATTTTTGAAATTGGGCACAAGTCCATGAAGATTGATGCCAAATAACTTGTTGAGAGAGATATTTAGTGCAGTGAGCTGAGTTTCATCTCTGTTGTGAACGGAGAGGTGAAGGCCGGTTTATTGTGTTGTGGTCAGCCAGCATGAGAATAGCAAACAGATGATGAATAGACTGTTTCTGAGTGCTGTACTGTACCTTCTCCTCCAAGTTCAACAAGAAAAACCTTAAAAAAAAGATTTCCAACCTACGCCGTCAGAATCTGTCTGAGCACTTAACTTAATATCTTTAAAAGCTGCAATCTATTTGTTAATGAATAGAGAAAAACAAAAACTATACGACCCAACATGTTCACATAAACCATCTTTATATACGACTTTCAAGTCAAAATAAGGTAAAACATTGTTTTGTAGTATTTCTTCTCCCTGCAGCTGCATTCTGCACACATCTCTAGCAGGCAGGTAATCACTGCTCTGATTGGTTTGAGATACAACAGGCCAACAAGCCTCCCTCCCACTCCACAAATAAGATGATTGATTGGCTCGGGGCAGCTGGCTTTCCCCCCATCATGAACCAATCATAATCAGACTGGCTTGATTTAGAGGTAAAATCTTTTTTCTAAATGCTGCTTCAAAAGCAAAATAACGTTCTGGCTTTACTTCTGAAGACCAATGAAGAAGAAAGATTGAGTTTAGAAGCTGAAGACAGAAAGCACAGGTTACACAGAGCTCACTGTTTCTGCAAAACTACTCTCAGAAACACACAGTTGTAGAAATGTTCATGTTTATCTGGAATAATCTGTTGCAATAAGATTATAGGAGTTTGTCCATCGGTGAATATAATGAGCATGTTTTCTATATAGTGTCATAACTTTATTTATACATCATGTAGAGACAAGCTGAGACAATAACTTTCACACATATTTACGTCTCAGTCCATAAAACATTTGATTTAAAACTGAATTATTAATTATTTCAGTGATTTACAGTGGCATCATAGGCTTTCAATGAAAAATGCAAAAAACGGTGTATCATTTAACATATAAATAGACTGTATTATAGTTTTATTTTTACATTTTCCTGCTGTATTTTTGTGCCAGAATTGTGAAACAATCTTTTTACAACCTTGAACTGTTCTATGATAATATTTCTGAGTGTTTATGCCTAAAGATCGGTAAATTTGTGTCATTTGTATGTCGTCTGCATCATTTTTGTTGTAATTTGGGTTCCTGGCAGCTTTATACTTTGTTAAATTATATGTTTTTTTTTAAAAATGTATTTAACCTTCATTTAACCAGGAGAACTCTTTTTTCAAGTGTCCCGACCAAGATAGAGAGCAACAATAATAAATACAAACAATATAAAACAAACAACACAAAATATGTCACTGCAGCTTTAAATCATGAACAAAATCTCCAATCATATAAAATACTACATCCTAAAGACAACGAAAGACTCCTTAAAACCACCCAATAGCTGTCTAGACCCCAATATAAATGAGATAAAATGAATAGAACCAATCAAAACAATTAATCAACAAGATTAACACATGTAGATTCAAAAACACCCAAAAACATCAACAGCCAGATGAGAGAGCAGACAGATTGTGCTGCAATGATTTAAACTCATGAAGAGAAACCACATTTTAAAATATAGATAACATTAAATAAAGTTAGACTAGATAGTTCAGTTTGTGCTGAAAAAAGATTGTAGGGATGTGCAGAGAGCCCAGTATTTGTATCTGTATTTGTTGAGACAGCAAAATTATTTGTATTTGTGTTTGTATTCGAATAAATTGTGGAAACAGTCTGTTTTTATTGGAGAAAGAACACATTTTCCTGCTGGTTTGCTCACTGGTTTAGATCAGGCTGGTCCCTGCAGGGTGGAGGAGGAGGAGGAGGAGGAGGAGGAGGAGGACGAGGAAGCAGAGGGAGATGTTCTTGTGGGACAACGGGCTTCTCATTATCACATCTTTCTCCCTCCTCCTCTTTCTCCCTGTTCATTTACCCCCCCCCCCCCCCTTCCAAAACACACATCCCACCTCCCTCCTGCATCCCTCCACCACCTCTCCCCACAGACACCCCACCCTCCTCCCCCCTGAATCCTCCTTCCTTTCCCACAATGCCCCTTTCTCTGCCCTGCTGCCAACGCTGCTGGATAATTAGCCCGCTGCTCCTCAGATTTTTATGTGGTTGTCTGTGCTTATGTCTGCAGCCGTCATAATCAACACTATCATCAACATCACCCTTACTGCAATCATCATCATCACTATAATTATTATCATAATAATAACCATCATTAGTAACATGTTCATCATCACTATTATCTTCGATCTGAAAGGCTCGATTGTGTCCGCTTTGAGAAGAAGCCGTCACCAAAAATGTTTTTATTATATTTTTCTAAACTTTAATGTTTCTGAACTACTTTTGATTCCACCTTCACGACTATGAATAAAACTGGAATACTTACACTCACCGAGCACTTTATTAGGAACACCTGTACACCTGCTTATTCATGCAACTATCCAATAAGCCAATCATGTGGCAGCAGTGCAATGACTAAATCATGCAGATACAAGACAGGAGCTTCAGCTAATGTTCACGTCAAACATCAGAATGTGGAATAAATGTGATCTCAGTGACTTTGACTGTAGGATGATTGTCGGTGCCAGACAGGCTGGGTTGAGCGTTTCTGGGATTTTCACACACAACAGTCTCTAGAGTCACAAAACATCCAGTAAAAAGCAGTTCTACGGACAAAGACACCTTGTTGATAAAGAGAGATCAGAGGAGAATGGCCCATAGCTTGTATATAAAGATGGACGTAGCGAAGTGTGACCTCACTTGTTGGTTTGCCCAGAGTTACAGCTTATGGTCGGCGCCATTTTTTCTGTTTGGAGCCAGCAGGACCTCCCAAATAAGGAGTGCAGCATGTCTCCGTTGACGCTCTAGAAACGTAGCCAAGCTAACGCTAGCTTACTGGGAACACCAAGCGCTGTATACTTGGGCTAACGTTAGCTACTTTAGCTGAATTATGCTAACAAGGCAGGTATTGTTATCAAGTAATGTTAAACTTACCAAAATATTGCGACGATAGTCAGACTCAGTGTGAGTCCGGGAGCCGGCAAAAGCAGCAGGTCAGCTAACTGTCAATCACAGCTGTCAATCAACATCAAAGCTACTATAAGTCTTATTAAATCTTATTAACGGAGCAATAACTTACAAACTGACCACCAGTACACTTATCAGAGGGCCTGAATTCAGAGATGGAGACCATAATGACTCGTTGAAAACAATTATTGACTTAGTATTTCCAGAGAGAAGTTGGGGCTTTTTGTATTGGAGCCAGCATCTAGTGTCTGTCGTTGGCACTTTAAGGGATTTCCACATTAGCTCCAGGCTCAAGTCGTGGTAGATGCTGCTTGGAATGGCCAGACTGGTTGGGGGCCGGTTGGTTTTTACAACCGCACTGAGCAGAAAAACATCTCAGAATGCACAACATGTCGAACCTTGAGTTGGATGGGCCACAACAGTAGAAGACCACGGCAGGTTCTGCTCCTCAGGCTGCATTGGGCACAGCTGAAGACTGGAAAAACATGGTCTGGTGTGATGAATCTTGATTTCTGCTGAGGCACACAGATGGTAGGGTTAGAATTCGGTGTCAACAGTGTTAATCCATGGACCCAACCAGTCTTGTGTCAACAGTCCAGGCTGGTGGTGGTATAATGGCGAGGGGAATGTTTTCTTGGCACACTTCGGGCCCCTCGATACCAATCGATCGTGGTTTGAATGTCACAGCCCCTTTCTGGACACAATTTACCCATCTTCTAATGGCTCCTTCCAGCATGATAATGCACCATATCACAAAGCAAAGGTCTCCAAACTCATTTCACGAGCATGACGGTATACTTCACCAGATCTGAATCCAATAGAGCACCTTTGGGATGTGGTAGAAGAGGGGATTCGCAGCATTAATGTGCAGCCGACAAATCTGCAGAAATTACATGATGCAATCAATTCAACGCGGACCGGAATCTCAAAGGAAACGTTCCCAACATCTCGTGGAATAAATGCCACGAAGAACAGAGTCTGTTTTGAGAGCAAAGGGAGGCCCTACTCAGTATTAGTATGGTGTTCCTAATAAAGCTTGATGAGTGTATGTCTGAGTTCAGTCATGCTTACTGTATTTACGTACCTCCATTGGTTTAAGTTAATCAGAAATACTCTCTACATGGCAGCATCGCCATAATCAGGTTAATATTGTGGTGCATGTAGACAGAGTAGATGGACAGGACATTTGGTCTGGCCTGCTTTTTTCATCTGAAGTGGGATGCTCTCTCCTCTAAATCTGAATCAACCTATTGTACTAACCTGCGGAGTGAGCCGAGGAGCTGGAGTGGGATAAGAGGATGAGAGATGAAAGGAAGGAGGGACTATACGGGCAGACAAAAAAAAAAGGAGAAAGAGGCCAAGTAGAGATGTGTAGCATCCGGGCAGGAGTGTTTGCACTGTGATATCAAATACAAGGAAGGGGGAGAGGAAGAAGAAGACGGGAGAGATACAGTAAGATAGAGTGATAGGGTGCCGCTGTGGAGAGAGTGAGAGAAGCAGGTCACATAGTGAGGAGGGTGGATGGATGGATGGATGGATGGAGGGAAGAGAGAGGAGGAGAGGTGGGGGGGGGGGGTAAGTGTGTTGGTGTGTGTCATGGCCCATTTAGCTGCTGCCTCTCCTGCCTGCTGCTGAATGTGAAGACTGTAGGCAGGATTATCAGGGACTGTTGCTCTCAAAACGGCTTGCAAGAAGCAGCGTGTTGTGTTTTCCTCCTCGAATCACAATCCCTGCTCCCACAGCTCAGACCGACACCAGCACTCAGTAACAAACAACATCCATCGGCTCAACCACTGTGTTGGCAGAGGATAAAAATGATTGTTGCCTTTCCAGAGTGGTAAAATCTTGTGTTTTAGAGCAATATGAAGCGCTATGCAGTGTTTTGATTTGAATGAACACTGGCAGAAGAACGCAGGGTCGCAAGTTGAATGTGGCTCAACTTTTGCTGCAACACAACGTAAGGTAATCCGGCATAAATCTGTTACCCCGGTTGAACTTCCTGCATCGTATTTCATTGTCTCACCGTTACCTTAAACAACATGCCAGCAGCCCTGCGTTAAAACAACGTTAATTAAATCTTTCGTCATGATGACTGTGAGGATGTTACAACCCTTTGTTTTTCTGCTGTGGTTTAACTCTCACTGGACTTCCTGCATCTTATTTCGTCCACTTACCAGTACCTGTACATACAGTACATGCCTACACCAATACAGTCCTTGACCATTTTGGGTCCAAACATTGGCGATAGAGCTGAAGGGGTCGGTATGTGTCTGACAACGCTCACTTAATCAATACAGTGTTCATACCTGCTGGTGTTGTTAACAGACTAGTCAGCAGAAACAGAACTAGGAGGAGATGTGAGAGAGTACGGTGGCCAGCAGGGACAAAGCTTGAGTATAATTATATAAAAAGTCAGCGAAACTTGTTTATCCACAGTCGACACTTTTGGCGGGCCCCCTGCTTGCATCCTTGCTGTCACGCTGTAGGTTAATGAACTATCAAAACAATGGCAGTGTTGTTTGTATGTTACAGGGCAGCTTGACGGATTCGCTTAATGAGAGCCTAAGCCCTGTTTGCTTTGAGGATGACATTTACTGTTTTCAGAGTCTGTCTTTACAAGACAAACGACAGCAGTGGTTATTTGTTAGAATGCTAAGAACAGCAGGATTACACCTTTCTGACAAGCACTCCAAATAACAACCGTCCATCGTCTGGTCGCGGTGCAAGTAGTGAAATGTTATAATGTGAGAACGCCTTTCGGTGGGAGGTCGAGGCGAGCAAAGTGTTTGACACCTGAGACTGTTATTTGTGTCTCATCTCCTTCAATCTTTCCCTGACGTTAACCGTTCAAGTTGCCTAAATGTGGCGACTGATCGGACTGAGTCGGTGCCAGTCTGCATCAATCAGACAGTCAGCAGATAAAGTTGTTTAGTCTGTGATATGTCAATATTCTGATCTCACATTTTCAGATCCAGTTGCTGCCGGTCGTTGTCAAAAACATTTTTTTTGAACATGTTTGATATTTGCGACTGACAGCTGCAACAGATGTGTGTCAATGCGAGGGAGACGCACCGTAAATAAATAGAAAACAGAAGGGAAATGGCGAGTAAAAAGGTTTGTGGTGTTAGAGAGCACTGGATAACCAATATGGAGGAAAAGCTGGTTGACCGTAAAGAGAACAAATGTTTCTACATAGCTGACATAGTTCACTCACCTCTAGTTCCCTTCGTATGCTCCACAGTCCACATTAGCGTTGCCTCTCCATCCAGGATGTCACCCAAACTCTTCAATTATCTCTGTCTCTTTATTCTTTCCTCTTTTTTTAGCTGTTTCAGCACAAACTGCACCACATATCAACCATGGATGTATCAGTACAAGAAGCTGGTTGCCTCCATATTTGTTTTGGTACAAAAACACATGATGATCGGTATCGTCCTCACAGGATTTGTGGGCTCATCTCTCACCTGAACTCAAGTCTTTAAAGTGTGTTGTCAGTGTGGTTACTCAGTCAGACAGTTTGTGCTCCTTCCTGACTGTCAAAGACTGAAAAATCGGCGCCGATTGGTGGAAACAATCTTTATATGTGGTCTGTCCAGTCTTTGTAGGTTTCAGCTCATCTTTGGATGTGTCGCCCAGCAACCAAAAACTCAACCACAGAGATCAGAAAACACTCGTATGAATTGTCTTTGTAACAAACTTATTTTGTTGTTTAAGTGTGAGGACTTGTAGGTATTTAATTGGGAACAACTGAGGGGGAAATCAGTCTCTTTGTCTCTCTGCATGTTTCTTGTCACTGTAAATCTGCAGCCAGTAGTCCCTCCGTGGCCACTGAACCACATGCAGGTTTCATATTTTCGTCTACGTGGTGCAGTAAGTTTCAGCTGGGAACCTCTAGACGAGCACATGTTTTATTTGCTCTGGCAGATGTCGTCTGGACCCCCCTCCTGTTCAGACAGATTTCCCGGGTCGGGTCACTCACAACCGTTTATCTAATATATGTGGTGGGTTTGATACGATGACTGTGCAGAGGAGCACTGTTGAGGCATCTTTGTAAACAACCAAGATGGCCGCCGCTGATGTGGAACGGTCTGTGGACGGTATATTTTCTCTAAAAGAGGAACAAGCTGCACTTAAAGCTTTTGTCGATAAGAAAGATATATAACGTTGTACTTTACACTGTAGTCTCTTTACACTACGTCACACGTTTCGTTGTTTGGTTTCAGGTCTGTACGACTGCGTCCTGAGACATTTTTGGTCCACGCCAGTTGATGACACCCTTTGGAAATTTAAAATGAACTGAGGAGTTTCGGACTAATTCACATTTTATTATTATTATTATTATTATGAAGTCACACTGGAGAAAACTCCTGACATTCATCGTGGTTTTATGCTCTTTATCATGTGTTATTATGTGTTACATGCATTAAATATGAACTCCGGCTGGTCTGATTGTCGGCCCTCTTGTGCTGCTGCCTGTTGTTGTCTGATTGTGTTGTTGTTGCATTATTGTAGAGCTGAGGGCTGTTGTGGTGTCTGTTTCTGGTTTCTCCTTTTTAGTGTGTCTGTGTCGGTCAGCGTTTGTGTGTCCCAGTGTTTGTCACGGTGTGTGTTTGTGTGCCTCTGTGTGCATCCCTCCATCCAAGAGCGACTGTGTGTGTGTGTGTGTGTGTGTGTGTGTGTGTGTGTGTGTGTGTGTGTGTTGGTACAGTAAGCGTGTCTGCACATATCTGTGTGTGTGAGTCAGGGTGTGTGTGTGTGCGTGTTTGCGACCGTAATGCAGGTTGGCTGCTGCTGCTTGCTCGCGGCTCAGGACACACTTTACCCGACTGGAGCTCTGTGTGTATTGGATGAAGAGGGGTGGTGGTGGAGGAGGAGGAGGATGAAGAGCAGGGGTGGTGGTGGGGGTGGGGGGGGGGGGCAGCAGCGGCTGGCTGGTGGAGGTGGAGGGGAGGATGTGGAGGGGCCAGTTAGCTTTCACTGAATGGACCCCATGTGTATCCTAGCAACAGGCTGGTTTGGAAACGGGATGGAGAGAGGAACAGAGGGAGAGAGCCCACAAAAAAACAGAGGAAATGAGAGAGAGAGAGAGAGAGAGAGAGAGAGAGAAAGGCTGCTAATAATGTGAGGATGGAGGCAGCAGAGGTGCAGCAGGTCAGAGGAGAGAGATGGAGGGTCAGATAGAAATGTGAGTCTGATGTTGTGCAAATAGAATTGATATGAATGGGGAAAAAAAAGACAGAAAACCACCTCTGACTGCCATTAAAATGATACACAAATCATTGAAATACTGCAAAATAAAAGCAATATAAGAACAGTAAATGCAGGAGGTGCAGAAATGTGTCGATTGGTCTAGAAAAACACTTCCTGGTCAGTCAAGAAATCTGTTTTTGCTTCATCTTCTACACACCTGTGTGTTTACAGGTTCAAAACAGGAAATCGACTCCTCTACGCTGTCAGTGAAATATTCACCACACCGACTGATTTCCTGTAAATGTCAGATTGTCTATAAATGGCCAATATGATTATTGACAGTTAACTTAAAGACTAAGTTATCAAACTTTCACTATTTTTGTGTCACAGAAAGACTTTTTGATACAATTTTCAACAGCATGCAGAGTGAAATAATCATTTATCAAACATAATAAATATACTTTACTTCTTTATATCAATATAGGTAGGCTATACTGAGTGTTGATAGCTCTGTGCTTTCTGTACGAAGTGTCCAGTGTTTCATCTTTTGCTACTTTAATTTGCATTATCAACAATCAATAGCCAATCAATACCATGGGCGACTGTTTACACACACTCTTCTTCTTCTTGTATGTTTCCCTGTTCATGAATAATCATATTCAGATTACGTAGAGCTACGTAAATGCTTGCTAGTGTTTGTGATATAGAAGTCTTTTCTGATCAATTTTCAAGTTTCATCAATGAAAAGAAAGAAAGAAGCCGGTTTGACGTTTTAGAAAAATAAAATGAAAAATGAAATTGGGGGAATACCTCGCTGTGGCACGAGATGTAAAAATGGGTCACGGGTCTGTTGAAGAAGAACCGATATGTTTTAATGAGCCCGACTCCCAGAGAGAGAAGCTCATTGTCTCGTGTAAAAAGAGCCTAAAAATAGTTTTCACTGTTTTTTACTGGACAATTTTTTGTTTTGTGTGTGTGTGTTGTGGCCGCTGCACGAGAGCGGACATGTGAGTACACAGGCTGTAGCCGCATTAGATACACATGCAGTCCTGTGTGTGTGTGTGTGTGTGTGTGTGTGTGTGTTTGTTTGTGTGTTCACTCAAGTGTGTCCATCAGACGGGCAGCTCTGCCCTCGCACCTCTCTCTCTCTCTCTCTCTCTCTCTCTCTCTCTCCCTCTGACTTTGACCCTTCTGCTCGGCCAGTAGGAAGTGGGGGGTTGTTTTTGTGTGTGTGTGTGTGTGTGTGTGTGTGTGTGTGTGTGTGTTCGACGCATGCTGTGCTGTCCTGTCTGCTGTGCCTTAAGGTGTCCCCTGAACTCTCACACACACACACACACACACACATATAAACACCCCCCCCCCCCCCGCCCCGTGGCCCACATAGATGTGTGTGTGTGCACATGCTGTCACATAAGCTAGAGTCCCGGGCCGGTGATGTGTCCTACAACCGCAAGGAGGAGAGGTGGGGGGGGTGGGGGGGGTTCAGTGTGTGTCACGTTAGTTTATACAAGTGTGCGTGTGTGTGTAATTGAAGCTATGTATATATTTGTGCAGCCTTTTTTCCTCGCATGTAGAGGTTTCATTGCTTGATATATTGTGTGTGTGTGTGTGTGTGTGCTGGTTTTACGTCACAATTGGTCCCAGTATCAGGGGGCAATGAGCATGGGAGCAGACAGTGGAGGACAAACATGTCCTCTTCATATCTCCCCCTGGTTTTTTTCGTGTGTTTTTGTGTGTTTCTGTTTCTGTGTGTGTGTGTATGTGTGTCCCGGAGCTGTGTTGTACTACCGCGGCCCGGCCCTCCTGTGATGTGCCAGGAAGAGGAAAAGGGCACCGCTGGCCTGGCACGCTGTAAACACACATCATAAAAAAAAAAAAAAAAAAAGAGAAGCATGTTTGAGGTCTTGTGTCACAGCGAGGAAACAGAAAACTCTGAAGTGTAATTCACGCGCTCGGAAGTCGACTCCTTACGAAAGATCATGTGACACTATCGTACAGTCATAAAGCAAAAAGAAAGATGTGGACGAGTCATAAAGCGGACGATACTTTTTCATCGAGCTTTGTTTAAGAAAGCGGTGAGTGTTGTCATGGCAACACTCTAAACACTGTAGGACAGTCCTTGACGGTATCTACGGTGCGGGAAAATCCAGTGAATACAGTTTCAGTTATTCACTTTTCATTTCTGTGGGTTCACTTCTTTTTTCCTTCATCTTCATCAACCTCTCCTCCTCCTCCTCTCCTCACCATCAGCAGCCGGCAACCATCCTACTACCTTCTTTCTCCTTCCTTTTTCACACCACCGCCTCCTCCTCCTCCTCCTCCTCCTCCTCCTCCTCCTCCTCTTTGCCAGGCAGTTGTAATGGCATTGGGGATGTGTGTGTGTGTGTGTGGTGGTGGTGGGGTGGGTTGGAGGGGGGGGGGGCACATTAGAAACATCCCCTCTGTGATAAGCTGCAGCTGGTTACCATAGCAACGCTTATTACCTGCACCCCGAGACGGGGGGTTGGAGAAAAAGAGAGAGAGAGAGAGAGAAAGAAAGACAGAGAGAGAGAGAGAGGTGTAGCGGGTCAAGAGATAGTGTTCTGATTGTGTATGTATGGAAGTGCAAGAGTGCACGTGTGTGTGTGCGTGTGTGTGTGTGTGTGTGTGTGTGCGTGTGGCAAACAGGCTTTAGTTCATTGAATCTTCATTAGGTGTTGTACAGCTGGTAAAAGCTGCACTGGGAACACCACACAGCCTGAGAATAATGAGGACACACACACACACACACACACACACACAATGCCCTCAACCTGCCCCCATATTCACCCCCCCCCCTCAACACCCATCCCGTCACACACACACACACACACACACACACACACACACCTGTCACCCTGGACTCCCTCACACAGACAGGTAGACAGGCGACCTGCTTCCTGTCTGCTGGATATTTAACACAGTTCACACACATCAGAAACATAACAGAATGTGTCATGTGACGTGGAAATGAAATATTCTCTCAGGCAGCCGTAGACTTTCAGCCTCCTCATAGAGGTTATATCGTGGTCCAAGTCACGCTCTAGCATCAGCTGTGTCTCTCCACGTCCCGTTTCTGGTGATCCACGTGTGTGTGTGTGTGTGTTCAGACCAAACGTGAAGCAGATTTTCACCTTGTGTGTCTGTACATCAGCTGTAAGCTAGCTGCTAACAGTTTGTGGTTCAGTTCAGCCTCTGACTGGACAGCGCAGCGATAAACGCTAACTTTTCACTCAAGTTGAAACATTTCCAAATAGCACAGATGCGTATTTGCGTCTTTACATTGACTTTGTGTTGTATACGTTTGGTCTGAAGCTTCTTGAAGCTTCTTTTTATTTCCAAATTCAACACTTTCTAATTGTTTTTATATGTCTTTTTACTTGTGTTGCTTTTATATTCTGTTTTAATGCCTTTTATGCTCCATGTAAAGCACTTTGAATTGCAGAGAATAAAGCTCCTCTAATCTTTTTTACATTAACAATGGATCAAAACATTACATAAAAGTGTTGATCATACTAAAAAAAACCTGCAGAGAATTATCAGCGACTGTGAATCTGCGAAGCCTCTTTTAGTTTTACAGTAGATTCACCGTCGGGCACAGTCTCTCTCATCATCACCTGTTTCCAGCAGCAACAACAAACTCTGACAAATCCACCGTTACACGACCTGCCCGACATCAAACATCAAACATCAGACTAAAGCTTGTGAAGAAAGAAGAAAGTGGAACATTTAAGAGCTGAAGGGACAGATATTATTTTTGGAGACCAAAAAGAGCTAAAAGGAGAAAGAATATTGGACTTTACATTCATCAGGTCGACACAAACATGAATCTTTTCAACCTGGACCATATTTTCCCATCATTTTGTGTCTAAGTGACTAAATAGAGTGTTTGTTGTTGCTACTCACAGGCTCAGATTGTTATTATAAGTGTCTGATAACATTATGGAAACCATTGATCCAGTCTGGAGAAGTCTCGTTCTGAAATCTCGCGAGAGTTGAGTGAGTGAGAGTTGAAGAGAGGAATGCTGGGAGGAGAGTTGTTGTGTTGGTTAATGTCATCTAAAAGATTTTCAAAGTCATGGTCGAACATTTGGCTGAATATTTAGCTTCCTTCCTGCAACAACTCAAGTCTCGCGAGATTTCAGAGCGACAGCGAGACTTGGTTAAAAGCCATAACAAAGATAACGTAACATAATGTCGTCAGATATTTATAATAACTGTTATTCTATAAGAATACAGCCTCTGTCATTTGTCGGGGGGTCGATTGTTGTATTTTCAGATTCTTGTTACGTTGCATCATATTTATTTTGTAATCCAGGTGTGCGGTGTGCAAACATTAGCGATCAATATACAACTTTATTAAGAAAACAATAAGAGCTCGTGGTCAAACCTTTCCCCCGTCCAACCACGTCCACCTGTGTCTCATTCACTCTGATCCGTCCACAGGTGATGTCATATCCTGCCCTGCTGCCGCCATAGTAACGATCAGCAGGGGAAGACTTTAGTAACTCGTTAGGTAAATCAGACAAACACACACACAAATATACTGTACATAAACACACATGTAGAAAGACACAAAAACACACACCTGCCCTGTGAGGTCACCACTCACTGGTTACCATGGTAGTATAGCAGGTTTCAGCATGCGCTACTAGTTAGCGGCTGGGGAGGAGCTGTGTGTGTGTGTGTGTGTGTGTGTGTGTGTGTGTGTGTGTGTGTGTGTGTGTATTGCTTATTTATTATCCTCTATTCTCTGAGCATCCATCCGTCCATCCATCCATCCGTTCGTCTTCCTCTTCATTTTCTCTCTTCTCTCCGTCGTCTTCTGTCGCTCTTTCTCTCTCACACACTTTTCCCACCCTTTCCCAGTTCCAGAGGTACACTTCAGCCTTGTGGGAAAAAGGGGAGGTTCCCAGGACCTCCCAGTATTCCCAGCCCTGTGTGCATATGTGTGTGTGTGTGTGTGAGAGAGAGAGAGAGAGAGAGAGAGAGAGAGAGAGAGTGCTGTTTCCTCTGGGAAGCTTTGTTAACATACAGTAGATGCAGAAGTCTTTGTCTAATTCACAGCTGCTCTGTTATTGAGGTATAATTATACATCACGTATCTGTTTCACACCATTAACCATCAGAGGAAATAAATAAATATACTGTAGCTGAGATGCTTTTCCTACATGCGTAAATGTTCTAATTTCATATGTCGCCGTCATATTTAGCAACAATTAGAAATAATTCATGTTTATTAGGCCCGCACTGAATCTGCACATTTTTTTTTTTTTTTTACAGTTTTCAGCGGTGATTCAGAATGAAAATCTGCAGAATTCAGCTTGTAATGTGATAAACAATATTCATTTAAGATAACAAAGATTGTTTTTGAGCAAAAATAAGCACACACACAATACATTAAACCAACCTAAAATGACCTCGAGCAGGCTGAAAGAAATGTTTAGTAGATTTTAGTAGAACCGTTGAATCTGAGATTTTATTTCATCACAAACAAAACAAAACAAAGTGTCAACGTTTGTCGGAAAAACTCGACCAGACGACTAAAATGCGATGTTCAATGTGGAGCAGAGAGAGCAACAATTCATCTCCCAACAATTAACACTACAACACATAAACAAACAAATACATAAATAAATAATAAACTAATAAATAACTGGTAATATCTATCTGAAATATCTTTTGAGAAGCTTTAAAAACGGTAAAAAACATGACGCTCAAACATAAGACTTACATAAAGCAGCATCTCTGTTGGTTTAAAATCTGCAAAAAATCTGATCAGTAATCAAGTCCAGGATATAAACAGTCTTAGTTTAAATAATAATCCTTTCCTGTGAGGACATTCTTCTTCTTCTTCGGTGTCGTTATTTTTCAAACGTCAGTATGAAAACGTTACGAATGTGACAAGCTAAGAGTGAATATCCACATTCCCACCAAAAGCAGCAATATTCCATCATCAATATGCCAGAAAATGCAGCATAATAAATTTATTCCTACAATCATCAAGACTAATGATCACAGTATGTGATGCAACAGAATCATCTGGAGTCAGTTTGTAGCTGTAATAATGTATTTTTAATGGGATCCGCATCCATCAGCTCTCTGATCTCACATATAGAAGTCACCAAAATTCTTGATTAAATGTATTTTCTCTCAGATTTATATATTTATATATATTTATATATATATTTAGGGAAAGTTTTGTTTTGTATCAGCGACTCTTTGGAAAAATCCATGAAGAGAGTTACAGTAAACTGATTCGTGCAGATGAGTCATAACTTCATAAATGTGCTTTTTGACAGCAGTCAGACAGAGAAGACAGGAGTCAATAACGCAGCTGTGATTCGAAATGATAGTCCTGCTCGTCGTCATGGCGGCGGCGAGAACGTGCTCCCGCGGTCGCCGGCTTCACTCGTCGTGGTCTCGATGATGTGGTGTGAAGACATGAGCTCGACATCGTTACAGATTGAAGAAGCCGCAGCGCAGGACATGATTGACAGCTCTCTCCTCTTTCAGACTCAGACATCAGCGCCCCCCCCCCCCCCCCCCCCCCCCCCCGCCACCCCGCCCCCCTTCCTACACCTGTCATTAGTTCACATTCTGAAAACATGACGGCTTTTCAGCGGTCAGGTTTCTCTTCAGCTATTCATCAAAAGTTTAAAAAGTTTAAGGAAGGCGACAGGAAGTTGTTTGTTTTATATCACATCACAGGTCTTAATGCTGAATTCAGTTCATGTTTGTAAGTTTCATGTATCTGCCTCCAGTTTGAACACCGTTGAGGTCCTAAACTGCCACACAGGTGCAGATTTAACTGAAATATGAGCCTCATGCATACAAGAATAACAACAATAACGCCAATAACGAAGGTGATGTCGTTACGATACGTTTGGCTTGAATGAAGCTTCCTCGTCTCTCCGTTGACCTCCGACGCTGTTGTTTGTACTGTGAGATATAATCGGATCAGATATGAATCAGATCTACAACCACAAAAAAAATCAGATCTGAGTCACTCGGAGGCAAAAAAATAGGATTTGAGACACTTTAGCGCGTGAACAAAGTCGTAGTTTAAATGGTTTTTTATGAGTTTTAGATGCAACAAGTCTCTATACTCTATATGTTGCTGATATGAAAAGATCATCAGTGGATGTTTTCACCACTTTGTGAGCTCTGTAAGTCTCTGCACATCCTGCAGAGATGCTTGTATTCTGCTGTTTTTTTTACTGTTTTGTTGTTGTAGTTTAAAGATAAATTCAGGGTTGTTTGTTTTATATCTGTAACACCGAGGCTGCGTTTACATCACAGGCCTTAATGCTCCATCCTCATTTTTGTTTTAAGTCAGATTTGATCTTTTTGTGTTTATATTTGTAAGTTATATGTATCTGCCTCCAGTTTAAACACCGCTGAGTTCATAAACTGCCACACAGGTGCAGATTTAACTTGAATATGAGCCTCATGCGTACAAGAATAACAACAATAACGCCAGTAACGAAGGTGATGTCGTTACGATAAGTTTGGCTTGAATGAAACTTCCTCGTCTCTCCGTTGACCTCCGACACTGTTGTCTGTTCTCCTCTGTTTTTTTTTTTACTGGATTGTGAAATGTTAAAAAATAAACCCCACATGAATCCCGATCTGACCGTCCTGACAGCAGATATGATCGGATCAGATATGAATCAGATCTACGACCACATATGCAAACGGTCCAGATCTGATCTGAGTCACTTGGAGGCAAAAAAAAATAGGATTTGAGACACTTCAGTCGTAGTTTAAATTGCTGCTCATGAGTTTTAAGAGTCTCTAGATGCAACAAGTCATATTCTGTATGAAAGATCATCAGTGGATGTTTTCACCACGTTGTGAGCTCTGTAAATCTCTGCACATCCTGCAGAGATGCTTGTTTTCTGCTGTTTCTTACTGTTTTTTTTGTTGCTGTAGTTTAAAGACCTAAAGAAATTCAGGGTTTCTTTGTGACCTGCTGTCAGCAAATTAATGCAGCAACACTGGCTGTGAATCTTTGTTTCATGTCAGTCTGTCTTCACTGTGAAAAAAGAACAAAAGCCTCTAAACTGTTCATGTCTTCTTCAGGTAACCACCTCACCTGAAGAAGAAGACCCAGCGTTGCTGTTACTCTGTCTTTCTACTCTTTTGTTCCCCAGAAACCTGCAGATATTTACAGATCTGTCCACTGATATTAATTGGGGTAAAAAAAAAAAGACCATAAGAAATTAAAAGTTTCTCACCCTCTGTTTTCCAGCAGTGTGTGGACGGCGTATCCGGCGGCGATTCGTCCCTGAAGCGCGTGGCGGTGGTGGAGGATTTCTTCGACATCATCTACGCCATGCACGTGGAGATCAGCGCCGACCCGGGCAAAGCACCCAAACACGCCGGCCAGAAGAAGACCTACAAAGCTGTGAGCGTTGTTTAAAAAACGACTTTCTGTCTCGTAAAAAAAGAGTTTTTACAGCTGAACGATTCGTCTGATGGATTGTTTATTCATCTTTATTCTTTCACACTCGCTTGCTTTGTCTTTCTCTTTTTCCTTCTTCTTCTTCTTGTGTTTCTTGTTGTTTGTCTCATCGGTCTCATGTCTCATGTTATCCTCCCACCTCTAACCTAGAGTGTATTGTCTCTTTCACAACTCGTGTCATCTGTTGCCTAACACACACACACACACACACACACACACACACACACACACACACACACACACAGACATTGTCCTCTACTCTCTCTCTGTCTTTCTCTCTCTTCCTCTTCTTCTGGGCTTCATTCCTCTTTTACTGTCTCAAGCCAAAAAAAGAGAGAAACAGAGTCTTTGTCCTCTAACAGTCGGGT
Source organism: Thunnus albacares (assembly GCF_914725855.1). Lineage (NCBI taxonomy): Eukaryota > Metazoa > Chordata > Actinopteri > Scombriformes > Scombridae > Thunnus > Thunnus albacares. The sequence continues at coordinate 32,290,601 of NC_058110.1, read as the reverse complement.
CGGTTCAGTTTCAGTTTCAGATCAGAAGAATTTCAGTCAAGAAACGAAACATTTTGTTCCTTTTCTTACCTGCTGCCTGTTACTCTGACAAGTAGTTTTACTTTGTGTGTTTTGTTGCTTTTTTTGTCATAGAAGTCCATATATAGTTATGTTATATGGGCTTTCATTAAAATGTTAGAATAGTAATACCAGAGAGAGCCAGTCTGTGATAATTATACCTTCAGTAAATTAACTCTATAGGTCATGTGACAGTGTGTGCGAGTGGACTATATTCATTATCAGCATCACTTTTATTCAGGAATTTATTTTACATTCCACCTTTCTTTTTCTCTTTATCTCAGTTCCTCTTTGTCTTTTTCCCCTTTTTCTTGTTGTATCATCTCACTGTCCATGTCGGGACGACATTCATTCCCCCAGACACTTAATGCTGATCTAAATATACTGTAATTCTAACATTAAAGGACGGGTTCACAATTTTTCAAGTCAGTCAGGAGCCCAAAAGAACAGTGAAAGAGGTTTTCCTCACTGTAATCATTCCTCCTGTTCATACTGGATATTAAAAGATCCTTCAAATGTGTTTTCAATGTAAGTGATGGAGGATAAAATCCACAGTGTGTCCACACAGTCATTTAAAAGTCTCTGTGAAGCTTCTATTCAGCTTCAGCAGTCTGAGTTAGTCATATCAAGTGGATATCTGACACATTTACAGTCTTTTTAGCATCAAATTCCCTCTTTGTGTTTCCTCGGACAGTGTTTCCCTGTTGAGCTGCAGGTGGAAGTATAGTAACAAAAAGAGGGACTTTGGCACTAAAAAGACTGTAACGTTGAAAGATATCTACTTGATTTGACTCATTTGGACGCTGAAGCTTCATATTAGCTTCAGATAAACTTTTAAATACATTTTTGCACAGGAGGAGGACACTTACTTCCATTATAAGGTCATTATGAAGGGATCTTGTAATGGTCAGTATGAACAGGAGGAATGATTACAGCAAGAAAAACATGTTTAATGTTCATTTGGGCTCCTGACTGTTGTTTTAAAACAGAACTAAACTAAGATTCAAATAAGCAGTCAAACCTCTGGAGGTCTGCAGTTAATCTGCTGCTGATTGGAAGCAGATTTCTGGAGTTCAGACAAATACTGAAAATAAATCAACCTGCTCTGATGAAGCTTGTGAAGATCTGCTGCTGCTGCTGCTCTACCGTCTCAGCTGCTGACACTGCCCTCTTTTGGTGAAACGGAGGCAGTGCAGCTTCCTCAGATTCATCTCATAGCAAAGAGAAAAAGCTGAAACACATCTGACAGTAGCTTCTTATCTTTAAATCTTTCTCACATTTCCTCTCCGTCGTCTTCGTCTTCTTTATCAACATATACGTCTTTATCTTCTTCTTCTTTTTGTCATGTTTTCATAATATTGAAAACTTTAATTCTTGTGCAGTTTTGATCTGTCAGACTGTCCTCTGTGTCCTTCCACATATATATATATATAGTATATTATAGTGTATATATACATTATAGTTGAAACCAGGAGCTAGCTTACCGCGCCACATAGCTTTGGTTCTGAGTGCCACCAAAGGCTATTAGTGACATTTGCCTTTGCTTTACCCCCTCCTTCATACACACACACATGCACACATGCACACACACACACACATGCACATGCACACACACACATACATACCGCACAGCAACCCCCATCCACCCATGCTGGCTCTTTTCCACCCTTCCTCCCCTCCTCCTCTTCTTCTTCTTCTTCTTCTTTTGTGTCTTTGTGCCTCTCATCCAGAATAAATGTTTGATTTATGCATACGCACATTCAAATGCACCCACGAATTTATACACCTCATATCCTCAGCACCAGTGAGTGCAGTGTAAATAAAGAAAAATCCATCTTTTAAAAGCTTTGACACAGTTTGAAACAGTTAATTTTGGTTTATCTTGCTGTTTTAAACGTGTTTCACTGTTGGATTTTTCTGAATAACCGGTGAAATGTGATGACATCACTCAAGTGAGTGTAAACATTTGACTTTTTGGAGTCAATCCTTCAGAATAAAAGTGACTCTCTGGTGAAAAGTCCCTGTGAAACTCAGTGAAAGTCATTCTGGGAAATAATGGAGGCAGGTTGGTCGTAAAAAGATGCTTTAATAAAACTTCATTAGGTGATAATTCACAGTCGAAAGATTCTTCCAGATTCTTATATTTCTGTTCTACATTTTATAAAAGGTTTAGCTGTTAGCTAGTTTTGCATTATAGGAATTTCCATCGTAATCTAATCTTTTACCAGTTTTGTGATATATCTGTCATGTCAGTAATACAACTCGCACTACATTGTTGTGTAAAATCCAGTAAAACCTCTAATGAATTAATTATAATCACACTTGTGAACAAGCTGTTTGATCACGTATAAACACTTTAATCACTTTCATGAAATTAAAGGCAGATTTCAATGATTATAAAATGTGGAAACCAGAATTGTTGCAGGTGATAATAAAATAAACATCCAGATACCAGTTTTTATCATCAGTGTTTTCTCAGAAAAAGGACAGTTTGAACGTCTCCTCTATCTGTGTCTCTCTCTCGCTGTGTGTGTCAGATAGCGGAGACGTACGCCTTCCTGCCCAGAGAGGCGGTGACTCGTTTCCTGATGAGCTGTGGAGAGTGTCAGAAGAGGATGCACATCAGCACCACAGGACAGGACTACAAAGGTACAAACACAACGCCGCAGCTAAATTTGTCCAACTCGCTCAGTCTTCTGATCTCAGTTTGAGCCTCTAAAACCTTTTTTTACACCCTCGGGGCAAAAAAACCCAAACTGTCGGAGGGATAAATCAAATTATTTTCATGAGATTTATGCTTGTATTTAATGCAGTTTCACTGTTTCCAGCAATTTAGCACAAACAGGTGACGATATCTTTGATGAGCTTCAACTATTTTGCCCTTTATGAGCTTGATCACCAATAAATAGTCAATAAGAATTATAAGTGTACTTATATATATACGTTTATATATATACGTTTATATATAGACGGCCTGATGCAGGAGCAGATAAAACCATGTTGGAAATGTAACATTATCTCAGATCATCGGTAGATGTTTTAATAATAAATTAGATTTATATAACGACTTTCAAAACACCCGATGATGCTTTACAAGGAAGGAGAAAAAGAAAACTAAACCGAGTTTAAATAATAAACAACTGAGAAGTTAACTGGTTAACTGTGGGCAGACGGGTTGGTTTAGAGGGTTGATTTGAAAGAGTCCAGGGTCGGAGCGTTACGCATCTGAGAAGAGAGAGAGCTCCGGAGGGAGGGGGGGGGGGGGCTGCCACGCTGAAGGCTCTGTCTCTGGAAATTGCGTCGGCTGGTGTGGGGGGACGGAGAGCAGCCCCGAGTCCGAGGACCGCCGCAGGCTTCGGGAAGGTGTGTGTTGGTGGAGGAGATATGAAAGGTACTGGGGGGTATTTGACAGGGAGCCAGTGTAGGTGAATGAGAGTGGGGGTACGAACCCTGGCAGCTGGACATACTGGAGCCTGTCCAGGGTTTTACTGGGAACCCTAAACTGGACTCCATCGCAGTAGTCCAGATGATTTGAGATGAAGACGTGGATCGAGGTCTCGGCAACGGTGTTTGGAGGAAACTGAATTTAAAAAGTGCTGTAAGTGCACACTGGTGTAGTGATTATGGTCTCCTGTATCATCTCCACCAGACGGGATTAAAGGTTATTAAGTGTGATTTTCTTTCTATTGTAGTTCATTTACTGTTGCTATTTAATTGTCTTTTAATTAAATTTAATGTGATTGTGTTTCATAAATGTGGGAAAACTTGAGCCGACAAAAGCAGATGAAAAGAGATTAATAAGTTTAAAAATAAAATAATAAAAGCAGAAGAATTGACTGGATATTTTCATCGGCGCTTCTCTTCGTCTCGCTCTTCATTCACTTAATTACAGCTGAATTAAAGTCAACACTCTATATTGGCATGAAATTTATTTCCAGTACTGGCAAAGAATAAATTTGAATCTCTTCCTCTCCTGTTTTTCTTTTCTCTGCGTCTCCGTTAAAGACTCGAAGGTTCAAAGGAATCCCGCCGTCCCTCACTCCTCCTCTGCTTTTGGCTCCTTCTCTTTGTCATCACTCTCTCTCTTCTTCTCTCTCCGCCATGTCTTTCAATTAGAGTCCTTCTCCTCTTCTTTCATCCTTCCTCTTGCTTCCCTCCCTCCTCTTCTTGGCAGAACTGTCAACACTTCCTCCGACTGTAAAGAAAACAAAAAATCAATCAAATTATGAGGTTTTGACCATGAAAACACAGCTGGATGAACCTAAAGGAAACAAGTGTTTTTCAGTGTAAAA